>NC_072020.1:9393100-9693100 GCF_027791375.1 Indicator indicator
CTTCTGTAAATTGAAATACATGAATAAATCTTGAACATAGAAGATTTCGCCTCAACATGAGGAGAAAGTTCTTTACAGTGAGGGTGACAGAGCACTGGAACAGGCTGCCCAGGGGGGTTGTGGAGTCTCCTTCTCTGGAGACTTTCCAAACCCACCTGGATGAGTTCCTGTGTGGACTACCCTAAGTGATCCTGCTCTGGCAGGGGGGTTGGACCTGATGATCTCTTGAGGTCCCTCTGATATACTGTGATATTTACCATTTCTGTAGCAGGGTCCCAGTGCTTCACCAGTAGACACCAAGAAGTATATTTCAAGCACACACCTTTCTAGATGTAGGTACAGATGTATGGCTGAGACTTCTTTTGATTAAAATTTATGTTCACTGGAACAATGCTAATTCCTTGAAACTAAAACTGGGGGGAATATATCACCTCTGGTAAAGACTTTTTTGGGAGTGGAGAGGAGGCAAGTGGGTAGGAGATAGAATACTCCTTTGCAGAGAGGAATATTTGATCCAGTATCTGTTCTCCCTTTTTGTAACTTTGCATTCATTGTCATGATCTGAAGCAGATCAGACTTGATTAAACACACACACATATACATGTGTTTGTGTGTATATCTGTAGTGTAAGGGATTACATTGTCATGTGTAAAACACTTCAGAATTATCTTGAATAAAATGGAAATTACATTTTATTTACATTGATGGAAATTACATATTTACTTTGATGGAAAATTATGGAAAATTATGTTTCAAGGGCTTTGGTAGAAATGTACTAACAATGCCTCACACTGAAACATCAATTTAGGTGCAAATGTACAGACATTCTGTTCGTTTCTACTCACATTCTCTCTACAGCCAACAAGTTGTCTTTTGTTTGATATGAGTTACATAAATAGCTACTTTGTTATCTACAATAGTTAAAATCCTCTATGAAGAACTTGTGTTGTTGGGTATTTTCCACCCAGAGCAGGAGGAAAAGGAGTTTCAGGTTGATACACCTGCTGAAACAAGTGTGCTTTCTGGGATGAACTCCCTAACATGAGCACATGCCTTTTTGCAATTCATAGCAACTAAATTTGAGCTCTTAGGATTCTGGGTTGCCTTTTATCTCGTTGAGGAGTATACTGTTTCATTTTTCCTGTCTTCTGAAGACTTGTGTGGGATACCACATTTTGGTATAGATTTTGAACTTTGCTAAGTGAGGTTTCAGAAATTAGTGCCCTCAGTCATGTGTCTTCTCCCCCTAAATAAAAAGTGTCTTAGAAGCACTCCTATGTGACAAGGGATAGCAACAACCAGGCCAGTACAGAAGACATTTGCCCCAAGTACTCTTCCAGCCTTTCCTGTGACTACATGCATTTCTAGGGATTTCCTGACCTGCTTTGAGTATGGTAGCTCCCACTGGAATTCCTTTCTAAGTACTTGTCTGAGCTCTTCTGCAACCCATGAAAGCTCTTTCAAAACTATAGTAGTCAGTGGCAAAAAAAATCCAGAGGTCTGCTGCCTGTTGCTTGAAGAACAACTTAATTTTTATTTGTTCTGCTGTGCTTATCTGACTTTAATCCAGACATGTCAACACTCCTGCTGAAAGCCTGGGAGGGGGAGAACATCTAGAGACATAGCCACTTTAGCCAGCTTTCCTGGCCAATAGGACAAGTCATGGAATTGTGGTTTCCTGATCCAATATTAAATACTCTGAACAACATGCAAAGTTAGATGCTTACTACTTGAGCAAGGGGAAAATTGTTAATACCTCCCATTCAGACTTTTGATTTGGAGCCTCCTATGTTTATTTAGTGAGTAGATACTGAAACTGGGACTAAAATTTTGTTGACAAGACATCAAATTAAAATCAGCATGAAGGCACAGATCTACAAGGGAAATGAACTCTGTTTCAAAGGGAGGAAACAGTGGAGGAGAATCAGAGACACAAAGGTTGAACTGGAATTTCTCTAAATGTTTTGGAGAGAAAACCAGACTCACAGTTCAGAAATATTAATGGGTTTTAATTTTATTTTAAAAATAATTTTCTGCCCTTCAAGGCATTTCCTTTGCCAGGAAAAATAAAATGGCAATATCTGACAGGAGAAATTTGGGCTGGACCTAACAGCCCAAGAGAGGGAAGGCTGCTGCTGATTTACACCCCCAGGTCCAACCAGCAGAGAGACTGTGCATGCAGACACACACACAGAGACACATGTATACATCACATATACACACACACTTGGCCATGCAGGCTTCAAAGTAGGATGGAGATCCCCTAGTGAGAACATATAGGTACATACGTATAACATGAATTCCCACAGCTGCTGGGCTCAGAGACTCAATCTCTCCAGCAGCTACCCTGACATTCCACTCTCCCTCGTGCTGGCACATGAACATAGGAGCCCTCAAGACTGCAAACTCCTTCCAGTTGCTAGTACAGACTGTACCACAGGGTATGAACACACAAACACACACACCACACAAAGTGCTGGTCTGGACACTCCTGGTCCCACTGTAGCCAAGATCTCTGTCCAGGCTGTCTGCACAGAAGCACACACACATGTATGTCTTGCCCTTAGAAACCCTGCCCTCTATAGTCTCTCCAGCTGCAACTCTGCTGGTCCATTCAACAGCCAGCTCCTCTTGTGATCTTGCCCCTAGATACACCCCTACCCTGGCTCCCAGGGCACTTCATCTGCTCTCTGACTATTCTGCCTGGATATTCATCAGGTCTCACACCTGGCATCCACTCCAGGTGTTGTGCCATGGGCACACAGCTCTCTGGAACTTGGATTGACTCACCTGAGACTTTTCCGTTTAGCAACACCCAAGCACCTGAGCCCTTTGGCTCCTGATCCTTATGCAGTAGCTGGCATTTGGACAAACACTCATTCTAGATGCTTTTTTGTGGTCCCCTAGACCCAAAGTACAGCAGATGCTCAAGGGCTGACTCATCAGGATGAGTGCCACATCTGGACTGGGGGGATGAAAGTCTCCAGGAATGGCTCTAGGAAGGACTGGGCAGGTGGGTCCCTTCCACTCAGTTAACAGTGTGTGTTCCTGCCTGCCTCTGTGACCTGCACTTCTCTGGCCTTGTGCAGATGGGCCTTGATGAGCCCAGTTGCATTTTACCACATTGCCTGACATTATCCACCAGGGTCTTACGCACTTGTCAGGAACTGGAATAAAATGAGGAGCTGGTGTTGCCTCGTTGGAAAGGATACCGGTTGCTTAAAGCATCCCAGTGTTCTCTTTATTTTCTTTTATGCTTCTTTGTGCACACGTCTGGGAAAGTTTTACCCTTTCAGTCATTTGAGCCTATCCCTTATTTACTAGTGAAACAAAAGCCCAATCCTTTCAGTTCATCAGAGTTGCCTACTTTAGATTTCTCAATCTTGCTATTTAAACCGCCGGAGTGCGGAAATGTCAGAGCTCTTGCGATGTTCAAGTTGGCAGCTGAGTCATTTTCGGACTTTTCCTCTGCCTCTCTTGGGTGTTGTGCCAAAAGCCAAAGAATTACATTTGGCAGCTCTTTTTGTTTGCAACAGGAAATGTATAGGAAAGCAGACAGTTAATTGAGAGAGGAAAATTTTGCAAGAGGTAAGTGCATAAAGAGGGCCCTGCTTCAGTGACGAAAATCTTTCAACCCATACTCTACTCTCTTGTAACTATACACAGGCAAACATTCTTTCCATCTTGTGCAGTTTAAAATACTTCTTTAATACCCAGTGCAGGCTTCAGTTTATACAATGAAGACAGCTGTAGAGTGGGACAGTATAAACTATACTTAAAAAACTCTTCTGACTTATCTAGGGATTTTTTTTTTTCCTGACTATATTAGGAAAAAGAATTATCATCTTATTATTTCAACTCTGTGGCCATATGAATTTGATCTAAACTCTGGCTTGTAGCATAGTGATACAATAAGGTGTTTTTGAGAAATAAGTTGGATTTTAATAAGCCATTATGTGTAATTTATCCTTTATGATTTTAAGTTCATGGAATCCTATGGTTTGGGTTGTGAAGGACCTTAAAGATCATCTAGTTCCAACTTCCATGCCATGGACCGGGATATCTCCCACTGGACCAGCTTGATCAGGGCCCCATCCAGCCTGGCCTTGAACACCTCCAGGGAGGGGGCATCCATGACATCCCTGGGCAACCTGTTCCAGTATCTCACCACCCTCACTGTAATGAATTTCTTTCTAATCTTCACTCTAAATCTCCCCTCTTCCAGCTCAAAACCATTCCTGCTTGTCCTATCACTACAAGGCCCTTATAAAAAGCCCCTCTCCAGCTTTTGTGTAGGTCCCCATCAGGTACTGGAAGGCTGCTCTAAGGTCTCCCTGGAGCCTTCTCTTCTCCAGGCTCTACAGCCCCAACTCAAGGAGCCTGTCCCCACAGGGGAGATGTTCCAGCCCTCCGGTCATATTTGTGGTCTCCTCTGGACTTGTTTCAACAGTTCCATGTCCTTCTTATTCTGGGGGGCACAGAATTTGATGCAGTATTCCAGATGGGGTCTCATAAGAGCAGAATAGTGGGGCACAATCACCTCCCTCATCCTGCTGGTCACACTTCTTCTGATGCAGCCCAGGACATAGTTGCCTTCTGGGCTGCTAGCAACAATTTCCAGCTCCTGTTGAAATTTTCATCAACTGATATCCCCATGTCCTTCTCTGCAAGACTCCTCTCCTTGCTAATCCTATAGCTGTGCTTGGGATTGCCCCAGCCCAGGTGTAGGACCTTGTACTTTGCCTTTTGAACTTCACAAGGTTGGCATGGGCCCACCTCTCAAGCCTGTCCAGGTCCCTTTCTATGCTATCCTTTCCCTCCAGCACATCAGATGCACCACACCTCTTGGTGTCAAACCTGCTGAGGGTGCACTCAATTCCATTGTCCATGTCACTGAGAAGGATGTTAAACATCTTTTTGGATGAAGCTTGACTTCTTCGTGTTCTGTCTTCTTAAAGAAAGGCTACTCTGCTGTGGAGGGATCTCATTCATTTACCCTTCTCAAGATCACCCATATATTGGCTAGGTCATGAAATGATGTAGTACTGTGTGTTTCTACTCACTGCTTTTCTGGTATTGAACATAAACCCCAGTTTCAGTGTTCTGGACTCAAAATGGGCAGATAATTTTCTATTTAAGGACATGAAATACATGGTAACTTGCTTTTTTACTAGTCATTATTCAAAGAAAGAGCAATTGTGGAAGTATCAGAAACTGGAGATGGCTTTTAAGAATAGTGCACATAAAAATGTGCATAAAAATATATTTTTAGAAATAAAAAGGTGGACGTGGGTTTGGTTTTTAGGGGATAATTTTTTTTTTTTGATTCTCTATGATAGATACTTGGTTTCTTCTCTGACATTTTGCAGTTTTGTAGTATAGCTCACATCAAGTGAAAAATCTAAATATATTTTCAGTAAGGACAGGAATTTTGAGATCCCTTTTTTGGAAGGAAGTCTTTCACTTGTAGCATCAGGCTTCATACGTGCAGGCTGGGACCCAAACTGAATTATGAGAACTGCAAATTAAACCCCACTGAACATATACCCTGATGAGAGCTTTGTGTTGTGGTTCCTGGGATATTTTCAGAGAATGACTGTGTTTACCTCAGAGTGATGCACTCTGCTGACTGGGCCTATGAACCTGCATCAGTGGCATACCAAATGATGCCCTGCAGCATACAATAGGCATCCTAGCAATCTCAGACTGCAGCTGCTCTTAAGTTAGAACAGCAAAAGTGGTTTCTGTTTTGACTATTTTAAAAGTTGATGTAGCATTTACTTATTTCAGTTAGGGAATGAAAATTTCAGTTGTGTTTAACAAAATTGTGATAGAGTGCATTTGTTTAATATAATTTTTTAATATAAATTTTTAATGTATTAATTTTTATATCCCATATCCTAATTAAGAAGGGTAAATTAGACAAGGAGAAGGGAGCAGAAACTACAGTTCATGCCAGCTGCAGCATGAGTTTTTAAATAGAGATGATTACCATTGAGCTGGAAACAAAATATTCATCAACACTGAAGATCTTATCTTCATCTGAACTTAGAGCTTTCAGCCCGTGTTGCCATCTCCTCTGAGTTGTCTTTGTATATAGTTATCTACATTAAACTAAAAGGAAAACAAAACTGCTCAGCTGGCTTTCAGACTTAAACATATTTAAATGAATTGGATCTTAGGAACTTGCTGAAGGAAGGGTCAGCAAATAAATCATAAAATAAGCAGAAGGAGAAAAAAAAAAGTAAGAATGAAATCAAGATAAAATGGAAGTGGCAGTAAGAATTGGTGAGTTTTTAATATTAAATATTTTTCTCCAGAAGCGTTTGCAAAATACAATGAATCAGCATTTGTTCACCATTCATTCCTCAGGCAGTGGAATCAGTGGTGTGCAACACTCAGAGTGAGTCTGATTAAGTTTCATGTAAGGGAATTCCTCTGTGAATGTCCTTTGTGTTGCCTTCACACCTGCTGAGCTAGGAGAAACATAACAGCTCCTTTCATTGCTCTAGTTAAAGCCTGTGACAAGGGTGACATCATTGCTACCACAGACATTTTAACTTCAGGCTCTGGAGCCAGCCTTTCAAAGTCTTTGACAAGAGAAATATCTGAACATCTACAGCTGATTGTGTTTTTTAGCTTGCCTGATTCAGTTTGCAGGTATACAGTAGGTTATACATCTTCTTCAAGCACTGTGCCTATCAGCTAAGCATTGTTACCCATTGATTTGTCAAACAAAACTCTCTTATGAAAAGTGACTTTATGCTAGTCTGAGCCCTAGTTAAACTTCTGCAATACCTCTGGGAATTGAGTCTCAAAGACGGGGTATGCAAAGCTTTGGCTCTTTCTCAAATCCCCAAACAAAGAGCTTCACAGATGGCCCTAGTGAAGCATGAGTTTTCAACTTTTTGAGTAAGCAAAGGGGAAAAAAAAAATCATTAAGTGAGACTTATGAGTACAGATCAACAACAGCGTATTATTCTTCGCTCTCTCAAGACATCTTTGTTCCTTGTTGTCATTGAAACTGTGAAGAATAGGAAGAAGACTGTGTGAGAAGGAAGCGGGAGGAGTTGAAGAGCAAAGTGGGGATGGGGAAACCCATCAGGTCTTGTATAAACTTCAAATTTCAGCAGAGTGAAAACCATGGTTTCTTAATTCCTCTGTGTGTCCATGAATACTAGTTACGAGAGTTATCGTTATGGCATTTTATCATCACAAAGAATTAAGTTTCACAGAATGCGCAACTTAGATCACATGGGAAATGGGAATTCCTTAATGACATATGAAATAAATCAAAGCAGCAGATGGATTGAGCAAGAAAAGTGAGCTGTACCAGGAGAAAAGTTGAAAATAAATCAATCCCTTCCCTATGGAAAAGGCCATTTACCAGTTTAGAACCATGCTATTACTTACCTATTTTTATAGCTCATTGGTAAAATACTGCCTTTCCTTCTTCCTAAGAAGTTAGACCATGCTTTTATTCTTGTGTACAAAGCATTATAGACTAAGGAAATATTTCCAAGAAATATCTATAAAAGTGAATAACCTGTGTGCTTCTTATTGTCATATTGAAACCATTGTATGCTGTTTTCTGGTGATGATTCTAGGAGAGGGGAATTATTCTTGGGCCTCAGATCCTGAAGGAGCCAATGGGAATATTCATTTTGTTTAATCTGAATTTATCATTAGGGATCAGGAAGAAGTGTTTGGTTTTATACAGGGCCTTACAGGATTTGTGCATGCTCATGTTCTCAGTGTGTAGGCAGCTGTACCCAGGGCTTGGTCATTTTTTGTAATATACCTCAATGATTTTCAGCAGTAGAAGAGAGGGAAAATGTCTTGTATGAGTTTTTACATGCTTTTGGGACCTTGAAATTCTTTGTACACTAATTTTCTTTGCTGCAGACACTTGTTTTAACCCATCCTGCAAAGCTCATCTTGTTGCATCCTATAAAAGGACTGTACTTTTTGACCTACTGGGCTTTCTGTAACTCAGGAATACAACAAATTTATTTTGGGTGTAAAGCCAAATCCTTGGTTTCAGAACTGGTACCCAAAATACAGAGTTTGGTTGTCTTCTTTTTTTTTTTTTCCCTTTTCATGAAAGCGTTACTTGCATTTTCTTTCCTAGCAAACCCCAAAATAATAGAGAAACCTGAATTAAAAAGAAGACAGGCAGAATTTATGACCAACCTATACAGCCAACACTTCTGTCAGAATTTCTCTTCTTAGCTCCCTGCAGCTGAGAAGTTATGAACATTTTATACTTATCTGTGCTTTTGATCATGGAAAACATGAGTTTTCTTTTTCAATTATACTATATTCAGTCAGCACTTTTTAATACATACAACCTTTTATGGATTGTATCAGAAACATACCTGTATATGGTTTGTAAATTAATATAAACCCCTTCAAAATAGAAATTTCTACCTGATCAACTGTTCTTTGAGGAGTACTTTCTCCTGCTTGCTTCCCTTTTGTTTCCACAGTGTCTCTCAATGTCAGATGTGGGTTTCTGTACTAAAGCGTTTTCAGAGCATATTGCTTTGCTTGACTGTACTGAAACCCAGCACAGTCTGGTTTATTGTTCCCTACACATTTACTTAAACTCAAGCTTACTCTAAGTTCAGTTATTCTGAGGTGTTCACTTGTGAACACAAATCATTGCACTTAAATGCATACAACTGCATTTTTCATATTCAACTAAAAATGTGAGCTTTTGCTTTGTGAAACTGCAGGCAATTGAGTTTATTAAATGCCACACACAGAGAAGTGCAAAATGCTGAGCATCAATGTTTTCTGAAGCTTCTGTGCAAAGACAGTAGGTTAATCCTGAACAAACAGAGGTTCTTATGTGCTAGGCTGCAACACGCTGACATTGGTCTGGCCCTACCGTAACGCTGATTTAGCACTTTCACTGCTTATCTGGGTACTTTCCTGGAGTCTAGCTTCAAGTGTTCTACAAACAAACGAGTATCCTTTAAAGTTAGGATTCACAGGTAAGGATTTGGAGGTAAACTTTGGGTTAGGAATATAAATTCAGCAGAAGTGAGGCTCACCACCCTTAAAACATGGCACAAATGTGAACTGTTGGATGTTAATTATTTGATCACCAAAAGGCGCATTGTTGAAGGAGCAACAAGATGAGAACTCATTATGAGCAGACTGATGGTATATGAAATCTATCTACATCTGCTAGGTGTTAATCAGCTGAAAGTGAAGTCCTTAAGCGTTCATACTAAGTGATCTGCACTAGCTGCTGTCACAAAGCTTTCCAGTGCTCCACGAGGCTTTGCTGTCACATAGTCTCAGAGCTGATGTGAATAGAGGTGACCGATTATTTACTACAGCTGTGAACTGTTGAAAGGTTGAAATACATTAAATGACTTCATGCATAGTGGCAATCTTAATGTATTCTTTAGAGGTCATAAATGAAGGCAGGTATCAGTGCAAGTAAAAATCTGATCAGATTATAAAGCTTTGTTGAATTGCTTCAGTGCTCCTATGGATGGTATATGTCTGTGCTCTATTGAAATCGATGGAGCAGTCTCACGTATCAACATTTCTGGGACCAAAAGAACACAATTGAGTTGAATGCCTTAGTGGAAGGCATTAGTGGCAATTAACATTTTAATATGAATGCTATAACATAAGACCATTGATTGCGAGGCTGATAACTACAGCATTGAAATCCATGAGACGTTCTGCACCTGTTGACCTCAAGGCAATGAAAGCCCTTAGTAATTCCAGCCTGATGTCCAAACAGAGGAACTACAGTCTGTGAAAATGGCATTCAACAGAGCAGTGCTGCTCAGCAGCAAGGCAAGTCCTTGACTTTAGAGGTGACACTCTAGTTCCAGTTGTGGAAGCAAATATGAAAAACCATTATGGTGTGCTCATAGACTTGAAACTGGTGGGGAAAAAGAAAAAAAAATCATTGTGAAGGCCATAATTGTAATTGTGATATAACTGTAAGAGGAGTGTTGACAGTGTGCCTAGATTCTGGATAACTATACTAACATTTTTTTTACCTCTAGTGTGTCCATTTGAGTAATTTTTTTTTTTAAATATCATTTGTAAATGAGTAAGTGTAGTACTGCATTTGTCCAGCCTCTGAAATGCACTGCATTGGCCAACAAACTACTTCCATAGGGTTAGTATGTACTTCATTCACTCTCACTCCTTACTCATAGTCGTATTTAACACATCTAATTTACAAGGGAAGACTGAAAACTCATCTTTGATTAAATCAAGTTTCTTAAAAACTTTGAAGAAAACCTCTATAGTTAAATAAAATAAAACTTGAAATTCTCTTACTTCCCCCACCCCCCCTAATAGAAAATTCAGGTAGTATTTATTTTTCTATGTGGTATTATGAATTTTACAGGTAGTCATAGTGATAGATATGCTCTTTAGAATTTTGTACTCATAGTGATAGATATGCTCTTTAGAATTTTAACACAGACTTTATTTTTTTCTCTGTGATGAAAGTAGGTGAAAGGAAAACCCAAGTTCTCCTCAGCATTTGGGTCAATCATGGGTTAGAAAAATAAGAGTGGATTTTTTTTGCTTTGCAAAGCAGTTTGAAATCTAGATACAAAGGCACTATAAAGAATATGGGTGGAATTATATGTGCTTGTGGCACAGAGCTATTTTAGGGTGATGTTTAATGATATCTTCAGAATTGTTAAAATTTTTCCTTTCTAGGGTAAAGAAAAAAGCCAGTGTGTTTCTCTGTATGTACAGGCAATGATAGAACCATAGGATTGTTTTGGTTGCAAACGACCTCTAAGATCATCAAGTCCAACTGTCAACCTAACAATGACAAACTTTCTCAATCAGACAGCTTAATCCAAAAGTCTATACATTGTTAGCATTACATTGAGGAAGATTTCAAGTAGGTAAAAACCCCTGAAAACAGAGTTTGATGTATGTTTGGCAAGAATTAATTCAGTTTGGAGTAAACACGCAAAAAGCTTATTCAGTTCTGTTTCTTTGACTCTGTGAAGCTGTTCTTTTGTAACAAGGTCTGGGAGTGGATCACCATGCTCCTGCTGTCCCAATTCAGTGAATATTGCCTGAGCTTTTCAGCAAGTTCCATCATTTTTGTTCATCCTTACTGTATCTGCTCAGTTCTCTTGTATTTTTTTTTCCTTTCTTCCTTTCCCTCCCCCCTGCTTCTGACAGTCAACATGGCATTCAGAGCCTTCCTTCCTGTGTCATTGTGTGTCACATCTCTACTTGTCATTTGTCATCTTTCTTCGCTCATTTTTGTTCACAGCTTGTCTGCCTGGGATCACGTATCTTTGTCTGCCTTGGCTCTGCACGTTTACTCAGTCTTCCCTGGCTTCTCTGCATTCATTCTCACGCACTCTATGTGAGCTAAGCATTCATAATTTCCTCCCCTATGTCCTCTTGCCTTCCCATCCATTCATCTGTGGCCTCCTTCCTTTTTCTTTTCATTGTGATTTAAATCACTCTGTTAACGTGTCCACCACCTACTGGCGACAAGCTGCAAAGCAAGGAGGCCGAGCACATCCCTCTTCTATCATTCCAGCCCGGATCAGAGTCCAGACTTCATTGGGAATTTATCTTCCATTCAAACCACAACACCCCCTAGTTGTGGTTGTAGGGCTGGGCAAGGGCAGCAATGTCTGGCTTTTGTTTGCAGCTAATTTCAACTGTAAACAAGGCTCCTCAGGCATAGGGTTGCAAAGCAATTACCTCCCTGACATCCTGACATAGCATCTTGGAGGAGCCTGGGCTCCAAGGATGAATAGCATGCAGTGGTAGGCTGCTGTTTTGGCTGCTGAACAAGGAGGAAAGCTTTAGCCAGGTATTTCTTAATTAAGGTAAAGATTCAGTAAGCTTTCTGGATCAGTCCCTGGACCTAGGTGTTACTGTGGTGTTTGGAACAGAGTTCAATAACATCCACTCAGGTTGAATGGGTTTGAGGGGCTTAGCTGTTGTTATCTTGGAGGATTTTCATAGAATCAGAGAATCATTAAGGTTGGAAAACATCTCTAATACCATGAAGTCAAACTGTCAACCCACCACCACTATACCATCATGTCTACATGTTTTTTGAACACATTTCCTCTTGTCCTATCACTTGTTACTAGGGAGAAGAGACCAACACCCACCTCATTCCAACCTCCTTTCAGGAGTTGCAGAGAGTGATAAGGTCTCCTGTGGGACTCCTCTTCTCCAGACTAATCATTCCCAGTTCCCTTAGCTGCTCCTCACCAGACCTGTTCTCCAGACCCTTCACCAGTTTCATAGCCCTTCTCTGGACCTGTTCCAGCACCTCAATGTCTTTCTTGCAGTGAGTGCCCAAAACTGAACACAGTGAAGTACAAATATTCCAATGCAAAATCCTTGGATCACACAAGCTGGACTTACTCATTCTTACTAAGACATATTTTGGATATTAGTATCTTGGAGTGAACTGTAGCTGACTAAGTTAGATACTGCATAACCACATGTGAAAGCATGGCTCTTCTTCCTGATTAATGCTCTGACAATTAAGTAGAAAGACTGCAGTTCCAGCTTATATAGAAAATACTGGTAAAGGCTGTGATTTTTTTTTTCAGTGGGTAAGTCTTCAATAATTCATTCTTCCACACCTTTCTAACTCAAAATAATATGGTTTAAACTCTGGTGATGTATGTAAAATGTGAAGAGAGCTTATTGGTTCTTGGTTATTTGCTAAATGCTCAGGTCCTAAAAAATAATCTTATCATGCCAAAGGTGGTTTCTAAGTAAAACTCTTAGTGATTATAAGTAGTTATTTCTAAAAATTGTCTGCCTTTAAAATTCAGTTCAAGAAGTTATTCTGTTTTTCTGGGTTCTTGTGCTTCTAAAAGACAAATGTCAGTGCTACCAATAACATGGCTGTTTCTGGCAAGTTCTAATCAAATATATTACCTTTTAAATGTTTTCAGGCATAAGCTTTTTTATTTCTTTTGAGATGAGACTTGTACAAGGCACATTACTCACCATATAGGTAAAACCAGAAGAGGATATTCTAGGGTTTTGAGATTCATTCAAAGCAAAAGCCGTATGAGTCTATATAAACAACACATGAAAAGAGAAAAAACATTTTAATAAACCCCTGGGAAGTAAAAATTCTGTGGTTTGCACAGCTGTTAGCTGGGATGCAAGTGAGATTGAATGGCCTGAAGCCACTCCTCATCTACTACAGCTCTCTTGGAAAGAGAGGAATTGATCTTTTTATCACCCACCTTTGACCAGTTTTGGGTACACAGAGCATAATTTCCATCTGAGTTTTAGGTTCAGATTACAGACTGAAGAGAGATATTGATGTAGATTTCATATGCATCTAAAGTGTTATGTTTTCTACATTGATAACTTATATGACACAGTTCTAATACCATCTCACATGCACACAAAATACCTGCTGCTTTAGAGGTCTGGGCATTTTCTCTAAGGCAGAAAATAGCTTTTATTTGCTTGGTATGAAAAGACTTACTATGAATAGAATCATAAAACGGCTTAGGCTGGAAAATACCTCAGAGATCATCTACTCCAACCCCTCTGCAACGGGCAGGGATGTCTCTCAACTAGACTTGGTTGCCCAAGGCCTCAGTCGATCTGGCCTTGAACTCCTCCAGGGGTAGGGCATCCACAGCCATTCTGGGCAACCTATTCCAAAGTCTCACCACCCTTGTACTGAAGAACTTCTTCCTAACATCTAGTCTAAACTTACTCTCCCTCAGCTTAAAATCCTTATGAAAATTCCACCTTCAGCTTTCCTGTAGGCTCCCTTCAGGTATTGCAAGGCAGATATAAAGTCCCTCCAGTGTCTTCTCTTCTCCAGGCTGAACAACCCCAGCTCCCTCAATCTATCCTTATAGCAGAGGTGTTCCAGCCCTTGGATCATCTTTGTGGTCTTCCTCTGGACTTGCTCCAACATTTATGTGTCCTTCTTATGATGGGGACACCAGAACTGTATGAAGGCAAAGACAATGACAAAGACAGAGACGAAGGCAAAGCCAAAGCCAATTTAATTTGAGGGGTTTTCTTTTTCTTTCTGAAACTGTAAATACAAAAGATAAGCTTCTGTCTGTTTCTTACATTCTGAATATGGATTGAGATTATTTTAAAACAAACCAAGAAAAGAGACTTGATTTCTCCTAAGTAGCTTAGTATTAATGAAAAAATGTGGGACACAATGAATCAGTCCTAGTACTGCTTGGCTGCTCTGCCAGAATTATAAATGGCTACAATATGTTCCTAACATTTTGATAGGTTTTAGGGAAAAAGAACTCAAGTAGTTTGAAAGCTTTGGTTACCTGCTGACATTTAAGTACAGTCTTGGGAAGTGTAGATTTTGAATACACAGTGAAGCATGGAAAGGAGCTGCTCTCACAAGGCTGGTGGATCACAGTTATCCAGAATTAATACTTTACAAGTTATTTGTTGTTCTAATTTTAAATATTAATCACTAAATCACCAGAGCCTGGTTCTTAGATAACAAGTGACAATACGAGGGGCCTGCAAACAGTCTTCTTCAGACAAGTTTTCTCCCTTTTTGCTGTATTTAAATTGCAGTGTTTCAGGACAGCCAACAGTCTTATTCAGACAAGTTTTCTCCCTTTTTGCTGTATTTAAATTGCAGTGTTTCAGGACAGCCAACAGTCTTCTTCAGACAAGTTTTCTCCCTTTTTGCTGTATTTAAATTGCAGTGTTTCAGGACAGCCAACAGTCTTCTTCAGACAAGTTTTCTCCCTTTTTGCTGTATTTAAATTGCAATGTTTCAGGACGGCAAAAGTAAAACCTTTCTTACAAGTAGTAGAGAACTTGCTGGCACTAAACAACTGCTGCTCTGAGAACTACTGTGAGACCTGTATAAAGGTTAACCCACAAACCCCGTGGAGAATGAGGAAAAGTACCATATACGAACTATTCCTCATGCTCTGTTCAGTGGCCACTACAGGCATCTTTCACAGCAGAGCTAGTGATGGCTTACCACCCTAAGGGCATAAGGGTATCTTTGCATCCTGCCACAGAGATGTTGCTACAGAGATCTATGAGGGACCACATGGTAAAGCACCCATCATCAATTTCTTAGGATCTCCCATGCAGCTGTCTTTCAGGAAGGCCTTTTTATCCATGGCAATGTAGTTACCAGATCAATAAAACTGCCAGGGCAAGCACTGCAACTGCTATGAGTTCCTTGCTTGTATGTCCTTTTAGCCCAGCATTGTATGTGACTCTTCAAAGGAGTGTTTGAAGAGATTGAACTGCTCTGTACACTCTTCTGTAAAAAGAGAAAATAAGGGACAAGAGTAGATAATGTGGGGTGAGAAAAGTGGGGTGAGCATGGTTACCTGTTGATATTGAATCAAACAGGGATGTGACTAATAGGAGTCTTGTCTTACCTTTTGGGAATGACTGAAGAATCATTTCATTTGAAGGGAGATGAAAATGTTTTGTTTGTTTGACTGTGGCTGCTGAATAGGAACTACGGTTCTTGGCTTGGCTGTGCTTTGGAAATTGAAGCATCACAGCCCTTGTTTATGTTTTATTCAAAATACTTGATGAAGTAAGCCAGGAAGTAAGCCTCTTTCAGAAACTCCGTTTTTCACATCCCAATCCATAATCCTTGGCCTGAGGTGAAACCACTTCAGACTGCTCCTGTAAATCACGTTTCCAGAGCAGACTGTCTGCATACGAACTAATTGTTTCAGCTGTATACCAATCTGTGCAGACAACTTTTCTCTGCAAGAGGTCATCTCTTATTTTTGTTGTCTCATACTAAGTGCTTGATTTTTTTTTACCCTCTTTAGTTCCCTGGGAAATTTAGACCAGGAAATCAAGTATTACAGGGATGATTTTATGGTCCTTTAAAGAGCATTGTGCTGGGTTACACCCATCCTGGATGGGGACTGAGAGAACCCAGCCCCATAGAGGACAAAAGAAACCTGACCCAGGTGGGCAGAGAGAGAGACTTGATTTTCCCCCTCCCAGGAGGAGGGGTCCCCTGGGTCAAAGACGGTCTATTCTACTTCCCCTTCCTGCCCAGCAAGCCTATAAAAAGGGTGGACATCTTCTATGGCATCCTCTTTCTTGCCTCCTCTGCTCAAAAGAAGCTTGGCTGCCGCTGCTGCCTCCTGCACTGACTGTGTGCTCGAAGTCTGTCCTTCCAAGCTGCATCCATGCTTTCTAAAGAACTGAATAGGAGAAATCTCAATCTGTTACCATTTGAGCTTTTAAACTCCAGTCAAAGCTCAAACCAGCACAAACATCAATCCCCTTTGATTCAAAATCAAGCTTAGCATTCACAGAAAGCTGTTAATATGATGCTTGTGGGTGAAATAAAATATGTGGACCCCAACGTACTGACTTATCCCTCTTTTCTTTTTCCTTTGAGGCACCACTCTTTTATATATCTTAACTGGTAAGACACCACTACAAGGTCCTGATCTGCCTAGCTTGAAGACCACTACAGAATCATAGCAACATTTAGGATGGAAAAGACTTTAAAGATCATTGAGTCTAGCCATTAGCCTAATACTACCAAGTTAATAAAGAATGTTCCAGGTGCCACATTTACACGTTTTAAAAACCTTCAGGGACAGTGACTCCATCATTTACCTTGACAACCTGTTCCAGGGATTGACAGCTCTTTGGGTGAAGAAATTTTTTCTTGTATCCAACCTAAACCTCCCCAGGTGGGAGGCCATTTCTACTCATCCTAATACTTCTTACTTGGGAAAAGAGACTAACCCCCACCTTGCTCTGATCTCCTTTCAGGAAGTTGTAGAGATCCAGAAGAAGCCTCAGCCTCCTTTTCTTCAGACTAAACAACCCTGGTTCCTTCAGCTGCTCCTCACAAGACCTGTGCTCCAGACCCTTCTCCAGCTTCACTGCCCTTCTCTGGACGCAGTAAGCCCCTCCAATGTCTTTCTTGTAGTGAGGGACCTAAAGCTGAACTCAGCATTTGAGAACAAGTATTATGAGAATGAAGGCTTTCCTGTGGCAGATTGGAGGAAGACATTGAGTGACAATAGTGATGAGTGCCTTTGGCAAGCAGCAGAGAGGAGCTTAAAAAAACCGTGCAATTTAAGTAGATTAGTTCAGAAGAAAAAAAAAAAAAAAATAAAAAAATCCCCCACTTTGTATATTTGTCTTATAGAGGTACTTTTGGCTTTATTGAGTTGTTCAACATATTTTCACCTCTGGTCTGAGTTTATGGTTTGGGATGTGAGAAACCATAAGTACGTATTTGTCACTGTCTTCAGATAGAAATACCTTTACATGGTCTGTAGTGTTGAGTGGAGAAGGGGAGGTCTCTTCAGCTCAAGACAATATATTGAGATGGGTTCATGGGACCATATTAATTTGTAATTTGAGAGAAGAGCAGACAGTTTACTGTTACTAAATTGTGAAATTTCGTGGAATAATTGTGAAACTTGTGGGGGAATAGAATATTCCAGTTTTTACAAAACTGTTGTATTGTATTGCAATGCTTTGTTTGGAGGTTTTCTCTCTAGTTCAGGTACTGTAAAGTACCCTGTTGAAGTTTCTCCTCTGTGATGGGAGCCCTATTTCTTTCCCACAGAGTAGCTCTCTGATGAACTCATGTTCCCAGAGCCCATTTTTGGCGCCCTGCAGGTTTTGTCAAATGCTTTACCAGATGGATGGAAGTGGTATGTGAACATAATCAAACAATTTGTGCTTTTCTTTATCAACAGAGAGGCCAACTTAAGCAGCTCTGTGTGCTCCTATTCACTTTATTTAACCTACTTTTTGGTTTGTGTGTTTCTGCAGCGAAAGGCAACTTCACTGCTGCAACGGAGGAAGGGAAACAAGGAGAGGAAAAAGAAATCAAATTAAAACTGTGAGCTGGGAGTTGCACTTTGTATTCTAGACTACAGTTTACTATGTCTCCTTTTGTTAATCTTTGATATAGTTTACTGAACTGAAGAATTTTAAAAAAAGGGATATTGTAGTGAGGAGGGTCTTGGTCTCTTCCTAGCTTCAGGTGATAAAATCAAAGAATCATAGAATTGTCAGTGCTGGAAGGGACCTCAAGGACCATCTAGTTCCAATGGCCCTGCCATAGGCAGGGACATTTTACACTAGATCAGGTTGCCTGGAACTCCAACCAGCTGGGCCTTAAAAACCTCCAGGGATGAGGCTTTCAACAACTCTTTGGGCAACTTGTTACAGTGTCTCACCAGCCTTATGGTTAAGAACTTCCTCCTAATGTTGTCTAAATTTACCCTCCTCTAGCTTGGATCCATTCCCCCTAGTCCTATCACTACCTGACATCCTAAAAAGTCCCTCACCAGCTTTCTAGCAGGACCCCTTCAAATACTGGAAGACCACAATAAGGTCTCCTTGGAGCCTTCTCTTCTCCAGATTGAAATGAGAGAAAATGGCTTGAAATTGTGCCAGGATTGGATATTAGGGAAAAATTATTTCCTTCAAGAGTGGTCAGGCACTGAAGCAGGCTGCCCAGAGAGGTGGTGGAGTCACCATCCCTGGAGGTGTTCAAGAAAGGAGTGGACATGGCACTTTAGGACATGGTTTAATGGCCATGGTGGTCTTAGGCTGATGGTTGGACTTGATGATCTTAGAGATCTTTTCCAACCAAAACAATTCTAGAATTCTTTTATTCTATGATCACATAGGAAGCTTGTGACAGAAGTGTGTTGGAATATAGTGTGTTTGGTCCCAGTGTATTGACCTAACAGCAACAAATTCTTAGGAAGTGACAGATGTGATATGCCACAGCTGTAAAATGTTGAGAGATCTTTGGCTGAAAGAGCAAGTCAATGAAAGAGTTTCTTTTGTTTAAGGAAACAAGATTTCTTTTATTAATTCATCTACATGCAAATAGCATGTTAACTTATAAATGTAATAAAGTAGCAGTCTGTGTTTAGAAGAGTGTACAGGATGTTGTAATATGTTATGAATGCCTTTGCCTAGGTCATCATTGTGATTTGGTCTGAGGGAATGCAGATAGTCAAAAAATAGATGCATTTGGTCAATGGTTTGGTTTTGGTAGCTGAAAGGAGTGGCATGCATCCAATCTGACATAGCTGGGTATTTGCAAACTATTATCATTTATGAAAATTATGTGTGGTAATTTTGCTGCTGTAATTAATCTCCTCTTAGATACGAAATGCATTTTTTTTTCACTCCTAGCTTGTAAAGCTGAAAAATATGTGGAGCCCTGTGCTGTATCACATGCAAAGGATAAAACCCAACATTGCTGCCATTTTTTTTTACAATTAGGAAATTTTCTCTTGCCACAGTTGGGAGGACAATCTCAGGACTTATAATCATCTAACTTTAGTGTCTGTGCTATGAAATTGAGCTGTAGAAATTAAATTGCAGTGTTGTGGAGTGGCTTTGAACTCCAGAAGGAGTACATCACTTTCTTTTAGCATTCTCAGAGAAACAAGAAATGGATTTTTTTTGGTGATTTTTGTTTTCCAAGATATTCAGCTGAAATCCTGTGTCTATTTTGGTCTTTCCTATAATGACATTTTTGGCAGAGACTGGTGGGTGATAGTGTGTTTTGCTTCACAGAGATTAAATAGAGGCTTCTTGACAGCTCTACTTTTCTAAGGTGATTTTTGTTGTCTTTCTGTTTATAGTCCTTCTGTTAGTATATTGTTGATTCTTTTAACTAATCAAGGAATTATCACACCTGTTGGGAATTAGTTCACCTAGTAGCATCGCTTTTATTATCTATATCACAGTTTTTCACTGTTCAAATTCTGAGGAAGTGCCTTTTGTGCTTCAAATTGTGTCTGGATCTAAGTTTTATGGCGCAGGCCCACTCCAGTAGCACTTAATTCTGGAGGAGTCTAATCTCTGTTAGGTCCTCAGTTTCTAATTTGTTTTCCTATGGAAACAAAGCTTACATGATATATTATTTTCCTGGTCTTTTCTTCCTGTACCCTCCTCCCTGCATGAACAAATTCAGGATGTTTATGAAAGTAGGAGGCAACTCCTCTTCTGAAGAAAAGACTCCATTAGAAGCTCTCCCCTTATTAGACATGGGAGACTTCACATGGAACAGCTTTTCATGTGCGTGGGACTTCGCAACATTTCTTCCCCACATGAATTCTTTGATCTGTAACGATGGATGAGGTCAGGCTTAGTACAGTGCTGTTAAAAAGTCATTCAGCAACTTTATTGAAAGTCAGCCTTCATTTGCTCAGATGTTCACACAACTGTTGTTTACCTCAGAGCTCTTCAGACACGCAAGACTGTGCTAGAAATGCCTTTTCTCTGCCTTGTGTTTATCTTGTGCTTTCGTGCATTCAGGCCTGCTTGGTCAGTCTGCTCAGAGTCTCAGTGTAGTGGCCATTCTTACACCCACAGTCAGGCTTCATGTGAATATGGTGGCAGTAGTCTTCAGACCAAGAATTCGGAGTTTGTAATAGCAGCCTGGCTGCTAGAGCGCTCAGCTCTCAACAGGGGAGCATCATGTTTGCTTTGCCATTAGGAAGCATCCCCAATGCAGTCTCTGATCATTTGTAAGCTGTGTGCCATGGCAGCTGGAGGTTAGGAATCTGGATTGGTAGGTAGTCCATTACTGTTATGTTCTGGCCTCTTGTATTGTGCAGCTCCTAACTAAACCTAATTCCTGAGTGTCATCGACACCTGAGTTATGAGCAAGCTCATCCCCTGATCTGAATGTTATCATTAACTCCAGGACAAGCCAAAACCAAAGTCTTGGACCCAGTTTCTCCCTGTCCCCTGAGTGAAGGGAAAATTCATATCCATTTGATGTGACCCAGGCTTGTTTCTAACTGCAGCCTTTCAAGCCGTTTTCATTTCTGCTGGTTAGCCTAAGTCACATGAAGCCTTCTTTGAGAGAAGGAAGGAGAGAGAGAAGGGCTGCTGGTTTTCAGAATGCGTGGGGCTAGCAGTGACACTGTACGTAGTGCTGAAGTATTTGGGAAGAAGCAAAAGCTGGACTACGCTGAAGTGCATTTTCTTTTCCTCGAAGTGTTCCCTGAGTGAAGGGAAAATTCATGCCCAGTTGATGTGACCCAGGCTCGTTTCTAACTGCAGCCTTTCAAGCCGTTTTCATTTCTGCTGGTTAGCCTAAGTCACACGAAGCCTTCTTTACAGGAAGGAAGAAGAGAGAGAGAGAAGCTCATGTAGGAGGGCTGCTGGTTTTCAGAATGCATGGGGCTAGCAGTGACGCTGTACGTAGTGCTGAAGTATCTGGGAAGAAGCAAAAGCTGGACTACGCTGAAGTGCATTTTGTTTTCCTCGAAGTGAGTGATAAAGGGTTTGAAGGTTGGTTGTTTCTAAAGCAGCTGCTGTGAGTAGGTGTTGCTCCCAAGGCTGTGTTTGCCTGGGTGACTGTGGCTTTTCCCTTAACGCTGCAGCTGCAGACGCCGGAGTTACGTGCGTCTGAAGACAGCACATATCGCATGCAAAGGAATCACAGGAAACATGCTTCTTTTTCTTATAATCTCCTCCACAAGGAAGAGAAGACCACGACAAAACAGAACATGGCAAGTACGCAGTGGTCACACATTCCTGTTTCTTTTGCCCTTTAACACTATATTTGGAATGTTTGTTTGATAGGACCATATGCGTCTTTTAAAAACAACGTCTGTCTCCGCTAAGAGGAAAGGCCTTTTTTGGTGGGAGATGCTCTATGGAAACAGGTTTTTCATCTCACTTTATTTCCTCTTGAATTAATGTTGTTACTGTAAGCTAAGCCTTGTTTGCATCTGAATTCAATTAAAGATTAGTCATGGGCAAAAATGGAAATAGGGCTGAGTTTCCAACAGTAGGTCTTTGCAAGAGAATCTGAATCAAACATGCTATAGCCACTAAGGGAAGAACATCAATATTAATTCTCTTGCCTGTTTTTTCTGTCTACCTTTTTAATTCTTGAATCATATGATGATTGTATTCCAACCACTTATTTTTCCTAAGGGCTTCTTTTAAGTATTTCTTTTTCAGAGTGTTAAAGAGTTACATGTCCCTACAAAACAAATGTAGAAGTCAAAAACTCTTTCCAGATAGTAGTACTTTCCCCCCACCTTCTCTCCCCCCACCGTGTGTGTGTGTATTTATAGGTACAAAATATTTTAGTACAGAAAAAAAAAAATCTTATGAAATGGATTTATCAATTTGTGGCTTTCCAGTATCTTAAGGGGGCCTAGAAAACTGGTGAGGGACCTTTTAGGATATCAGGTAGTGATATAACTAGGGGGAATGGAGCAAAAATAGAAATGGGTGGATTCAGACTGGATGTCAGGAAGAAGTTTTACACCATGAGGGTGGTGAGACGCTGGAACAGGTTGCCCGGGGAGGTGGTAGAAGCTTCATCCCTGGAGGTTTTTAAGGCCAGGCTGGATGGGGCTCTGAGCAACCTGCTCTAGTGTGAGTTGTCCCTGCCCATGGCAGGGGAGTTGGAACTGGATGATCCTTGAGGTGCTTTCCAACCCTGACAATTCTATGATTCTATGATTGTATGAACACAGAGCACAGAAAGAAATACAACCGATCTAACCACATTTTCTTTTCTCTGCCATGAACATGTTGTTACAGTCATACACCTACTTGTGCAATTGCTCCTTTGTTTTCACAGCTAAGTCTCCTGCATGGGATTATTTGGCCTTTACAACTAGCCTTTTAGTACAGTTGATTACTGATCCACATAATGAGATCTCATCATATTTGACAGAGTCATTGCTTGATAACTCACGCATCAGAACGTTGATACGAATTATTAGCATTTGCAGTTGTTCAGAACAGGTCAACCAGAATCAAATAGATATTGAACCTTATTTAGATTGCCCTAAATCACAAATTCTTGAAAAGCAAAGCAAACACTTTCTCCAGATAAATGCAGATCATAGTGTTTGACTGGGCAAAATCCAGAGTGTTTTGGATCTGTTTAGCAGCTGCAATAATTACTGGTATTAGAGATGGAGTTGTAATGAAAAACCTGCATGAACAAAGGCATTTTAATAGATTACCTTTGTAAGAACTGACAGTGTAAATACGCATCCAACTTCTTTGTGCATTAGCAAAGAATTTCTGTATATGTGACTGTGTATATATACATATATATGTGATATACTTTTGAGTTTTTGTATTTTAAGGTCCCTTCAGAAGTATTTGTCTGTGTAACTGTAGAATGCCTACTGGATTGTGTCTAGTTCTTCAGCACCAAGAGAGATTCACATCCTTTTTCAGCAATAGCCTGTGATACAACCCAAATACTGGATGAGGCAGTTGAGTGGACCCTTGGTGAGTTTGCAGATGACACTAAGCTGGGAGGGAGTGTTGATTTTCTCGAGGGCAGGAAGAGTCTGCAAAGAGATCTGGACAGGCAGGATTGATTGGGAAAGTTCAATTGAATGAGGTTTAACAAAGCTAATCACCAGGTACCTGCACTTGGATGACAATAACCCCATGAAAGATCCAGGCTTGGGACAGAGTGGTTGGGAAGTTGCCTGGCAGAAAAGGACCTTGGGGTGCTGGTTAACTGCCAGCTGAAAATGAGCCAGCAGTGTGCTCAGAAGGCCAAGAAGGCTGACAGCATCCTGCTCTGGATCACGAATAGTGTGACCACTAGAACCAGGAAAGTGATCACGTCCGTGTACTGGGCACCACTGAGGATGCACCTTGAGTACTGGGTTCAGTTTTGGGACCTTCAGTACAAGAAAGACATTGAGGTGCTGGAGCATGTCCAGAGAAGGGCAACAAAGCTGGTGAGGAGTCTGGAGAACAGGTCTGGTGAGGAGCAGTTGATGGGGCTGGGGTTGTTTAGTCTGGAGAAGAGGAGGCTGAAATGATGTTGGAGTGAGGTGGGTGTACTATCAGGTGATAGAACAAGAGGAAATGTCCTGAAATCATGCCAGGGAAAGTTCAGATTGGAGATTAGGAAAAAAAAATTGTTATTGCAAGAGTGGTCAGGTATTGGAACAGGCTGCCCAGGCATCACTGTCCCTGGAGGTATTCAAGAAAGGAGTGGACATGGCACTTTAGGGCATGTTTTAATGGCCGTGGTGGTCTTAGGTTGATAGTTGGAGTCAATTATTTTAGAATTCTTTTTTAACTGAAACGATTCCCTGATTCTATGAAAAGTTGTCTATTTTAATTCAAGCACTGAAATACATGAATGGAAGTAGGTGATTATGGTGGAAGACTAACCCCTTGTTCTCAGGATATCCCTCTAAGGCACAGAGCTGCAGAAATTATTTTAATGAGGTCTGTGTGCAAGTACAAGCAGAAGGAGGTTACAAGTGGTGCTGGATCCTCTTTGGAAAATCTCTGAGTACATTTTGAGGAGGAGGGAAGAACTAAGATACCATTAAGTCAACGGCAGGTGGTTAGCAGATTCTGGAAAGTTTCAGGTGCATATCTGAAATGAGTGATTGAAAAAGTTCTAGTAACAGAAAGAAAAATACTGTTCATAATATATTACCTCAGAACAAACCTTTTTTATTAAGGAAGTTCTACAGACAGGAGCTTTGAATAGTGGCCTTTGTATAGTGGCCTATCAAGCAGCCAACTTGATGAAAATTTTCCTATGTTGCTCTGAGAAGTCTTGATTTTAACATGCACTGGAAAAAATAGGCTTAAATTGCAGAAATAATCTCTTTTTGTTTCTTTTTACTGGATGAAGCATTACTTCAGAAGGAGCAGAATGAAAGTAAAACCTCTAAAAACCCATGTCTCTGAGGTTTTCTAATCCTCACAATTTGAAGTATCTGTCTCTGAAACCTACTTTTCTTAATACGAACTTTGGTGCAAAGTTTTATTGTAATTCTAAACAAATGTTATTCTATCATCATTATCATCATCCTGAGTGCTGTCTAGATGCCTCTCATTAAATAATTGAGAAAGTGGTTGGGAAAATGCCTATTTTGTCACAGTGCAAATTTCATAAACCAGTTATGGCTCGTATTTATACTTTTTCCCAGAAGAACACATGGCTTCTTGCCATGTTGGCTTGCTTTCCTCAGTGAATCACTCATAAAGGAAATCCAAGTTGTGAAGTAATGATTTGATATTCCCTGTTTTGCTTTTTTATTTTCTTTTTTCTCAAAAACTGTCTTGTGAACTGAACTGATACTTTTACCCCAAACAAGCAAACAGTAATTCACCCCTTTGAACCAAGCATAAAGTTGAACCTTCTTTTGTAATATTAAAAAAAAAAAAAAAAACAAACCCAAAACCAAACCACAAACCAAACAAAAACATATTAGGATGCTTTTGTGTGCTTCAGATAGATGAAAATATGGTTGTTTATAACTAAGACATCTTCTAGGGCAGATGAAGAGCAGAATAATGAAGATGTAGGAAATGGTGGTCTTTTTAATTTTTTTTTTCCAGTGGTAGTAACTATAATGGATTGACAACACTTGCCATAAAAGTTGGTAATAATATATAGGTACAGATTCAGGATTGCCTTTAGACTTTGCCCAGGATCACAGAGATGAAATTCCTCCTTTGCTTAGTTAAAATTTGCTTTCCCTGGGAAATCTTCCTTTCAGTTGCAAGAAAGCTCCAGGGCTCTCCAAATTCTATTTATTCAATCCCTTGTCTCAAGACACCTACATTGTAAGAGTGTATCATGTCTGCTTCAAATTACATAGTGAGTAAATTTTCTTAGATAGAAATCTTCACAGAAATTTTGTCATTTTGTTGGAAATCACTTAGCAATGGCTGAGCAATAGACTGAAAACATCTTGCTTTGCCCATCATTGGAGGATTAGTGGAGTAGTTCAGCTAAATCCTCTCAAGACCTCTGCTCTGGTCTTGGCTGAGACAGGGCTCTTACAGTAATTTTTGCTATTAGATGTAGCAGTTTTTCCACAGCTAAATGAGACAAAAATGATAACTGGGCACAGTGCTACCCATTCTGGTCTGAGAATGCTCAACACAGAACACAGAGAGTGTGAGAGAGTAACAGAAAAGTGCAAGTACGGGTAGAGAAAAAGAATACATGGGAACAAGAAGCTCAATGGACTCTTCAGATGATTTTCCCCATTTATAACTTTTTAAACAGGAATATGACAATTTATATAATATACTGATTTTTATAATATAATAATTCAGTTAAGAATAGTAATGAGTGCTAGAAAATTCACCTGGGAACAGATGCAGCCCAGCACACATGTTTGTCTCTGTGCATCCATATGTATACACCCACATATATGTGCATTTATTTTTACTTAAAAATTCTCTGTGTGCAGGTTAACTTCACAGGGAGCAAAGAATAAATTTCAAAGAGTGCTTCAGTTCTTTTCCATTAACTCTAATAGGGAGAGGTTCTTGAACAGCCTTTTAAGTGATTCCTCTGTACTGCTACTTTGGCTGTATCCAAAGAAGTGTGACCAGCAGGATGAGGGAGGTGATTCTCCTCCTCTAGAGTGTTCTTGTAAGACCCCACCTGGAGTGCTGTGGCCAGTTTTGGTGCCCCCAGCACAAGAAGAACATTGAAATACTGGAGTGGGTCCAGAGGAGGGCCATGAAGATGATCAGAGGGCTGAAGCACCCCCGCCACGGGGGCAGGCTAAGAGAGTTGGGGATGTTTAGCCTGGAGAAAAGGTGGCTCCAGGCAGACCTTGTAGCAGCCTATCTGAAGGGGGCCTACAAGAAAGCCAGAAGGGGATTTTCTACAAGGGCTTGTAGTGATAGGATGAGGGGCAAAGGCTTTGAGCTGGAAGAGGGGAGATTTAGACTGGATATTAGGAAGAAATTCTTTACAGTAAGGGTGGTGAGACATTGGAACAGGTTGACCAGGAATGTTGTAGATGCCCCTCCCTGGAAGTATTCAAGGCCAGGCTGGACAGAGGCCTTGAGCAAGCTGATCTAGTAGAAGGTGTCCTTGCCCACAGTAGGGGTTTGGAACTAGTTGATCTTCAAAGTCCCTTCCAACCCAAACCATTCTATGACTCTAATACGTATGCACTGAAGGTAGTGGTGACTTGAGCAATTCATAATTTCAGGAAGGAAAGGGGAGACCAAAGCCAGAGCTACATAGTAGTACACATGGATGCTGTTATGTCTCTTGGCACAGCCACTGCTAAAATTGCCCTGATGTTGGTTTTGGTTTTTGCAGGACTCTGACTGGAATAAAACTGAGTGCTGAGTTCACCTATTTTTAACCACTGCCTTGGGCTTTTCTTGGAGAATGGTCCAGCAGGTGTGTGAACATCACACATTAATATGAGATGTGGAGACACCAAAATTAATGAGTCCAAAACCAGCAGTAAGATGAACACAGGCAGGCACCTGGATTTGTTATCATGCTAATGGCATCTACTGCAATGTGTAGCACTATGCTAAGAAACTACAGCTGATTAGTAGGTTGGCTTTATGTGGTTTTATCAGGTTTCTTATGATTGGAACCATTCCCTTAATTGGTATGGTGACTAGTCAAGAGTTTTAATACATTAATTAAACTGTAAATTTAATTGCTTATTAGATATTTTAAAAATATAAAGCTCTCACTCGTGAGATTCAATTTAACTTTTTAAAATCTCTTTGTTAACATTTTCAGAAGGCTCTTCCTTTTAGTGTAGGTTAATTTAGTCTCATTTTTGATGCACCATTTTAACTTGTTGCAGGTGGCTAAACTGCTTGTTGCTCAACTCTCCTTTGTTGTGTCTTTTTCACTGTTCATTCCAGGATCATGTTATCTTCCTCAAACCGTGGGTTTCATTTTTCGTAACTTCTTGTAGGTATATATCACCTGCAAGCGTAGGGCTTTCAGGGCCTTTGTCTGGAGTAGCACAGTGAAAAAAAAGACTGAAAAATATCCAGCTCCCATTACAGGAAAAAGTGTATACTGTACTTGTTTTCAAGATCAATTTTATCATGACCTTAGATAGCCAAAATGAGGATTTTGCAGCTTTTGTCTTCTGCTGTAGATCATATATGTCTCCTACCAATGCTGAAAGCCATTCCTTCCAGGTGTAGGCCACAGTGGAAGGAGAGAAACAAGAAAAAAAACCCAAACCAGGTTAATCTATAGAATGGCTAGAGCTATTCAAAAGCAGTGGCATTTTCTGGGTGCAGAGTTGCAATAGACTACTCACAAAAGAATTGACAGATCTCTGTTTTCTGTCAGTTTCTAGTAAGTGAAAGCACCCTTAAAATACCTTCTTGATCCTTACTGAATGGAGGATAGAACTGTAAGCTATATATACAAGCTTCACAGAATGTTTCCATGGTTCTTCTTTCCCAGTGAAAGGAAACTGAACCTCCTGCACCAAGGCCATAGAAGTTTATAATAGCTGAAGACAATGCCTCAATCTATTCACTGTATCTTCTTCCATGGTTAAGCCTTAGTCGTCACTCATGACTTTTAATTAGTCTGAAATTGAATGCAACCCCTCCTCCTTCAGCAGCTCATATTTTTTTCTCTTCTGTAGAAAGGCTGTTGAAAGGAAGCTGAATGCATGAATCTGACTGCTCAGCACTTCTTCCTAGCCATATTTTCTCAAGCCCTTTTAATGGCTAATCGGCCTTTAGAAACGTGTCTGTTTTACTTACCCCTCACTGCTTTTGGCCTCAGTGATGTCATTCTGCTTTACCTAAGCCCCCAGCTTTGTTGAATGGTATTGTTACCCTACATATGGTGAGGGCCAACAGTGCTTGCAATGTTTGCTTTGTAATGCATGAAAAAGACTTAATTGTTCATGTTGTTTCAATAGGCTTTCTGAGTAGAGGTTCCTATTAACCAACTTCTAAAAAAATGGCTGGGGGCAATGGTAGAAACAATAACAACAGCAACACAGAACAACAAAGGTTAAAGAAGGTTTGTAGGTTTACACACTAATGAATGCTTAGTTCATTTAATATGGTTTTAGGCCCAGGAGAGGGAACAAAATCTTCTGTTCTACTCTGTGTGCATTTTTGGTTTTGAGTAACCTCCTATCTATACACCAAATTAAGCCAGTCTTGCCTGCACACGGATATACACACAAGAAGAGTAAAGCTGTTATTGCTTGCAGATGTTTGTCAGTGTGTACAATAAAAGCAGTGTGAGGCACGAGCTGCCCTGCCATCCTATATTGAGTCTGGCATGCGTTTAGCCTGAACAAGCTTACGTGTGAACATTTTATCACCTAGGACAGCCAGCAGAGGCTGCTACTGCGTATTTTTGTCCAAATGGATGTGGGTAGCTATTTCTCATATGATCTGAGTACAGAAATCCAGGAACTCCAATTCTTTAAATTTACTCTAAACATCACAACTCACAAAAGACTTCAAAGACTCGGGTATTTGCTAAAGCAAGTTATATGTCTTAAGGCAGGGAGACTGAAACTGGCTATTTTTACTCTTACAGATTTTTCCTGCCACCTAATCTATCTAACAATTTCCTTGCTTCCTACCCATAGCATAATGACTTCTCCCAATGGAAAGTTTGTGTTTCTCTCCAGACTGTAGCCAGCAAAAGCCACAAAAACAGGGAAGACCATCTTGCAAAATGCCTGTGTTGGCAGATGGGGCTACAAAGATGATTAGGCAACCAGAACATCTTCCTTGTGAGGAAAGACTGAGAGAATTGGGTCTTTTTAGTCTGGAGAAGAGCAGACTGAGGGGGGATCTCATAAATGCTTACAAGTACTTAGAGGGTAAAAAGGTTAAAAATACTGTCAGGAGGATGGGACCAGTCTTTTTTCAGTGTCACTCAGTGACAGGGCAAACGGTAATGGGCACAAACTTGAACATTAGAAGTTCCATCTAAATGTGAGGAGGATCTTCTTTAATTTAAGGGTGGCAAAGCTCTGAAACAGGCTGCCCAGAGAGCTGGTGGAGTCTCCATCTCTGGAGACATTCTAAACCCTCCTGAATGTGTTCCTGTGTGACCTTCTCTAGATGAACCTATCTTGGTGGAGGAATTGGACTGGATGATCTCCAGAGGTCCCTTCAAATCCATACTATTCTGTGATTCTCTGAAACTATGGTAAGGGAGGGTCATAAAGAGTAGGCAGCATCTAGATCCCTCTCCTGAAGTTGTTCTAAATCACTGGGCTGCAGATGCTGTAAATATAGATTGATTCTGTTTGTAGAGGAAAACTGCAGTTTCTAGGGCTACTAACTCTTATTTCAAATCACCACCAAATTGTTCCTGGTTCTACATTGTTACTGTATGAAAGTTATTTTCTTTGCTACATGGTAGAACACTTGAATATTATTTAAGGCAGGATCAATGAGTCCTAGGCTTCTGCTGATACAGCTGACTGCAGTTGGCTCTGCCAAAGGAAGTAGGGTAAGGATGGAGCAACCCTGTGATGCAAGTTGGAGTTTTGCCAAGGGCAAAAACTCACAGCAAAGATCAGCATGTCATAATGTCCTCTGAGAGAGGAGAAAAATTAACATGCATGTTCAGGAAAGATAAAGTGAACAGGGTTAGTGGTGATGAAAGACTTTTAAAATGTTACTGCCTTCAAGTCACATGTTTCTGCAGGTAATATTTCAACCCAAATGTTGATGGCTGTGACATCTGGAAATAATTTCATAACAGAAAGAGCTGGGAGAGAACTGCATGAATAGAATGATAATGCAAGTCCTATGTGTAAGTTAAGAAGTGATCAGTTCTTTTTCAGGGTGGTATTGAATGATCACTGAGGCAGGGGTAGAGAAGGGTTTTGTTTGGGATGAAATCTGGTCACTGAGGGTATTCAAATTACTGTGTTATTCTCAGAACAATTAACTCACAGAAATGATAAAGCTAAAGATCAGTGGTAGCTGAATTTCTGCTGTAAAATGAACATGTGATGTGATAAAACTGCAGAACTTGGAAAATAGTTTCTATACATCTCTGGGTTTTTCCCATTTATTTTTATTTCATCGGTCAATACAGTTTTTATAAATAAATTTTTGAGTTTAAGAACTTATAACAATAAGTTAGTGCAGTCTTTGTGTAGAGCTCTTGACATTTTATACCTAGCTCAGTGGTTAGAATTTAGCTTAGCAGTGTTTTTGGAAGAGTTAGTTTGAAATCATCAGCACTTTTTTTTTCCTAGAGAGAGGAGAGGAAGACAGAAAAGAAAAACATAGAATGGAATGAATAGTCCACTAAGAAGAAAAAGAACATGTTGCCTTATCAATGAACATCAACAGTAAGGCAGGAGGACTTCAGGATAACTGGCCTCCTGAGCTGGTCGATGGGGTCAAGGAGCAGTGTTGTACTCCTGAAATCCATGTGGAATTAGTTCGAGACTTGTTGAGTCACTTGGATATTCACAAGTCCATGGGACCTGATGGGATTCATCCTAGGGTGCTGAAAGAGCTGGCAGATGAGCTGGCCAAGCCTCTCTCCATCATTTTCCACCAGTCCTGGCTCACTGGAGAGGTCCCAGAAGACTGGAAACTGGCCAATGTGACGCCCATCCACAAGAAGGGACGAACAGAAGAACCTGGGAACTCCAGGCCTGTCAGCCTGACCTCAGTGCCAGGGAAAATCATGGAGCAGATTGTCTTGGGGGCAATCACTGCACACCTGAAGGATGGCCAAGGAATCAGGCCCAGCCAACATGGATTTAGGAAGGGCAGGTCCTGCCTCACCAACCTGATCTCCTTCTATGATCAGGTGACAGCCTGGTGGACATGGGAAAGGCTGTGGATGTAGTCTACCTGGACTTCAGCAAGGCCTTTGACACTGTCCCCCACAGCAAACTCCTGGCCAAGCTGTCAGCCTGTGGCTTGGACAGCAGCACTCTGTGCTGGGTTAGGAACTGGCTGGAGGGCCGAGCCCAGAGAGTGGTGGTGAATGGTGCCACATCCAGCTGGCAGCCTGTCACTAGTGGTGTCCCCCAGGGATCAGTGCTGGGCCCCATCCTGTTCAATATCTTTATTGATGATCTGGATGAGGGGATTGAGTCCATCATCAGTAAATTTGCAGATGACACCAAGCTGGGAGCAGGTGTTGATCTGTTAGAAGGTAGAAGGGCTCTGCAGAGGGACCTTGACTGGCTGGACAGATGGGCAGAGTCCAACAGGATGGCATTCAACAAGTCCAAGTGCTGGGCGCTCCACTTTGGCCACAACAACCCCATGCAGAGCTACAGGCTGGGGTCAGAGTGGCTGGAGAGCAGCCAGGTGGAAAGGGACCTGGGGGTACTGGTTGACAGCCGCCTGAACATGAGCCAGCAGTGTGCCCAGGTGGCCAAGAGAGCCAATGGCATCCTGGCCTGCATCAGGAATAGTGTGGCCAGCAGGAGCAGGGAGGTCATTGTACCCCTGTACACATCACTGGTTAGGCCACACCTCGAGTACTGTGTCCAGTTCTGGGCCCCTCAGTTTAGGAAAGATGTTGAATTGCTGGAGCATGTCCAGAGAAGGGCAACGAGGCTGGGGAGAGGCCTTGAGCACAAGCCCTATGAGGAGAGGCTGAGGGAGCTGGGACTGTTTAGCCTGGAGAAGAGGAGGCTCAGGGGAGACCTCATTGCTGTCTACAACTGCCTGAAGGGAGGTTGTAGCCAGGAGGGGGTTGGTCTCTTCTCCCAGGCAACCAGCACCAGAACAAGAGGACACAGTCTCAAGCTGTGCCAGGGGAGGTTTAGGCTGGAGGTGAGGAGAAAGTTCTTCACAGAGAGAGTGGTTGGCCATTGGAATGGGCTGCCCAGGGAGGTGGTGGAGTCACCATCCCTGGAGGTGTTCAAGAGGGGATTGGACGTGGCACTTGGTGCCATGGTTTAGATAGTCATGAGGTCTTGGGTGACAGGTTGGACTCGATGATCTTTGAGGTCTCTTCCAACCTTCTTGATTCTATTCTAAAGTAGTAACTGGGCAATAAGAATTTGATTCTCAGGGTTCAGATCCGTAAAGGAGCTTGCCCATAATGTGAATCTGAGGTATAACCTAATGTTTGTTCATACATTCATAGATTCATAGAATGGTTTTGGTTTCAAGGGACCTTAAAGCTAGTCCCACCCCCCTCTGATAGGCAGGGGCACCTTCCACTAGATCAGGTTGCTCGAGGTCCCATCCAACCTGACCTTGAACACTTCCAGGGAGGGGGCATCCACAACCTACCTGGGCAACCTGTTCTAGTGTCTCACCACCCTTACTGTGAAGAATTTCTTCCTAAGCTCCAGTCTAAATCTATCCTCTTCCAGATCAAAACCATTGTCCCTCGTCCTCTCACTGCAAGCCCTTGTAAAAGGTTCCTCCCCAGCTTTCTTTTGGGCCCCCTTCAGGTACTGGAAGGCTCACTGAAGCCTTCCTTTTTCCAGGCTGAAGAGCCCCAACTATCTCAGCCTGTCCCCGCAGGGGAACTGCTCCAGCCATCTGATCATCTTTGTAGCCTTCCTCTGGACCTGCTCCAGCAGTTCCATGCACTTCTTATGCTGGGGGCCCCAGAATTGGACCCCAGGTGGGGTCTCAGGAGAGCAGAATAGAGGGTTAGAATCACCTCCCTCATCCTGCTGAATACACTTAACTGGAATCTGAGAGAGAAGAGCATTAGGACTCGAGATCTACATTGTGCTTCTGCATTTTTTCTCTGGGTACTCAGTATGCTGGCTGTAACAAACCTTATTCAAGGAACACTCTGTTCTTCCCTGTATGTTACATAAGGGCTTGGGAGACTTGCCTCAGCAGTACTTAAGTCTAACTGTTGGTGTGGAGAATTAACTTCATGTAAATTTTCCTCCCTCTTTGTTTTTAATAAACTGCACGCAGTGGTACTTTTAAAATGCTACTAATTTATGTTTCTTTGGTAGGTGGTGTTAAATCTTTAAGTATCCTCTTTGCTAAAGGAAACAGTGAAACTCTAATATGTGAAAAAAATTGCAGATTCTGACTTTTTAACTTAATAAGGATGGCTGATGAGCAAGTGAAGCTCTGTAATATTTTGAATAAATTAGCCACACCTCAATGAAATTAAAACGTGGTAGATTTAATTTTTGTCTTTAATTAGCCAAGTTGTCAAAATTAAGTCTTAGCCAAATTGAACAATCAAGAGGAAATAATTGGTGATCCAATATTTTTCCTGATAAAAATCAGTTAAAAAAGGAGAATTTTTTTTACAAGTGTTGAAGAGTAAGAACAGTTTGCAGAATATTGTAGAAAATGTTTTTTTGGTAGCATTCTGATAATACAGGTGAGGAAAAAATATTCAAAAAGGTGTAAAAAAGAATTCTTTTCTGACAGAATTCTTGAATTATATCTATTTTTTAATGGCAAAAAAAAAAAAAGGAGTGGGAGTGGAAGAAGAATGCATGTTCATACCCATCCTTGGAATTGTCTGATATTATATCATAGAATGTAAGAATTAGTTTGGTTGGAAAAGACCTCTAGGTCCATTGAGTCTGACAATGAACCTAAGGCCACTCTGGCCATCAAACCATCTCCTGAAGTCCTACATCCACGTTTCTTAAACACCTCCAGGGATGGTGACTCCACCACCTCCTTTAGCAGCCTGTTCCAATGCCTGACCACTCTTTCAGGTCAGAACTTTTCCCTAATATCTAACCTAATCTTCCCCTGGCACCATTTCAGATGAAATTCAAGATATGGAATTTCAGGATATGGAAAAAGATGAAGTATTCAATGACTTCTTTGCTTCAGTCTTCAGTGGTAATCATTTGAACCATACCACTCAAGCTGCCATGGGCAGTGGCTGAGTCTGGAAAGTGAAGAACCACCCAAAGTTAGTGCACATCATGTCCAGGACCACCTAGAAAACCTGAATGTGCACAAGTCCACAGGACCTGATGAGGTACAGCCATGGGTCCTGCAGGAACTGGTGGTTGAGGTTGCTAGGCCACTAGCCATCATGTTTGAGCAGTCATGGCAGTCTGACAGAGTTTGCACAGGTTGGCAAAGGGGAAACATAGCCCCCATTTTGAAAAGGGGAGCAAAGAAAGCCCAGGGAACTACAGAGCAGTCAGTCTCACCTCTGTGCCAGGTAGGATTATGGAGCAGATCGTTCTGGTAACTGCGCTAAGGCTCATGATAGGTAAGTGTTCACACCAGGGCCTTGGTCAAAATGTAGCTGCATTTAAAAAGTTTTTAACAGGTGAAAACAGGCCTTGTAGCTGAAGGAAATTCCAGAAGTGGAATTGTCTTATGCTTGGAAGGGCCATAAACACAGGGGTTTTGCAGAGGAGGACCGAAGGGACATCATGACTAGCCCAGGAAACAGCTTATTGACTTCAGCTTGAAACTTACATCATCCACAAATTCTAGTTTCTTGTGTGGGCAGAACCACTCTCATTTTCTTAAGCATCCTATAAGGTAAAAGTTCTTGCTAGTCTGATTGTGGATGTAGCCATTAGTCTGCATTAGCTGACTACAGTTCTAATCATGAACACAGTTTATTATCTGCAGTCAACAAACCCATTCTTACAGTCTAAAACAATGAATAAATCTCTGTCTCATGCATGATAGAAAGTATCTCCCAATTAAATCATCTTAACTAAGGAGTATATTTAAGGAGACACAAAAGGAGAAAGCAAGCAAGGAAGAATATTTTGTAGTATTTCTGAGAAGTCATTGAAACTGATTTAATTTTATCATGAGCAGTTTCTCTTTGCTGACATGTAGCAGCAGGAGATGTGGAATGGCCCAAACTCTAAGAGTGCTTGAATGACAAAAATCTTGTTCTTCACCTAGCAACAATTCCCTTAAATATGCTTAATCTGGTAATTTTGCTCTTCCGTTTTGCAGGGTTTCTAAAGCTGTTTGTACAAGTCTTTTGCTCAGTGGCTATAACTTCAGACAAATGCTTTGGTTTTTTTCTCCTATGGTCTCGCTGGGAAACATGGCTTGCAAAACCAGGACAGTAGGAGTGGAAAAGACACGAGGCACAACCTGTCTTTTTCTTCTGGGTGTCACACCATAATGTGTGCTTGCCTGCCAGGCAGCATAGTGCAGACTCAATATAAAAGAGCAATTTGCTCCAATCAAAAGTGTAGAGAGGAAAAATCAGTACCAGGAAAGTTATTAAGAAGAATGGCAAAAGCCAGCCTTATGTTACATGATTACATAGATTTTTTGAATTTCCCTCTATCAGGCAGTCTCTCCTTTTCCTATTTCCTGCGCATTCTTATTCCAGAAGCTCCCCTTTAGACGTTTGATTGGTGGCAAGCTCACTTCATGGTAGCCAGCTGAGTAAGATGACCCTCTTCTTTTTTTGCACAGCGTTGATACTGATCTTCATTAGTTTCAAGACAATTTCAATACCAAGGTGTGCATTAGATGATCCTTGTGGTCCCTTCCAACACTGACTGATTCTATGATTCTATGATTTCTCAGTAATGCCATTCAGGAATTATGCCAGGTGGGCTCTTAGCATAGAATTTGCCTGTTAAAAGCTAATACCTTTGTTCTTTGTTTTGTAATTGTTAGGCTTTTTCTGTTTGTTTGGTTTTTTTTTTTTTTTTTGTTTGGGTTGGGTTTTTTCCCCCCCTTTTATTTTCTTTTGCCTGGAATAATGCATTTTCCCATTTAGTCTAATTCAGAAGCTGTTGTCAGGAACATCTTTTCTGATATATATTGTGTACATAGAATTTGTAATACCATAACTACAACTCCAGCAGGCTTCAGTCAATAAGCTGTTGCTAGAGGGGAAGGAATTTAAGGTGGAAAGTGGTTAGCAAACTGAAGGGACACAAATGACTTTTCTATTTTCAGGTCATGCTTTATGACTTTTAATTCAGTCTGTGATTTCCTATTATTCTTAATTCATGTCATAGAATAGTTTGAGTTGAAAGGGACCTTAAAGATCAAGTTCCAATCCTCTGCCACGGGCAGGGATACATCCCATTAAATCAGGTTGCTCAAGTGTTGTAACTGTGTGAGAGCTGAAATCCCCCTCCCACCGACAATAACCAGGCTAGCTCAGTCTGGAAGCAAATGAAAGCTGTATTTACAAGCAGATCTACAATCTATGATGAAATGCAATGAATATGTACAAATATACACAATTCATAACGTTTATGAATATGTACAATCAACCGAAAAAGCACAACCGATCTCCCTTTGCTTCCCCCAAAGAGGGGACCTCCCAAGGGGCCTCTTCCCCAGACCCCCCTTGCAGAAGGCAGAGAGTTAAGAAGCAGAGAGGCTGTGTGAGACTTAGCTTGTCCAGGTCAGTGTGTTATCTTCAGCCAGAAAAGAGGAAGAAGCAGCCAGACAGAAGCCCAGCAAGCTGCAAACCCAGACTTCAACTGCTCCAACTTTGTTTTGAGTAGTGGTTCTTAAACGTTTCTATCTCTCCAATGGAAGTGTTTAGAGCAATCAGTATTTTGCTTTCTTACACCCAATAGTGACTTATTTACATTCTTTGGCTTTCTCTGCTTGAACTTGGAGAAGAAAAATAAAAAAGACAGTTTTAAACCATCACAAGTGTCATCCAGCCTGGTCTTAAATGCTTCCAGGGATGAGTCCATAAGTTCTCTGTGCAACCAGTTCCAGTGTCTCACCACCTTCCATAGTAAAGAACTTCTTCCTAACGTCTGATGTAATCTACCTCGCTCTAGTTTAAAACCATTGCTCCTCCTTTAAACTCCTTTCTCTACTTTGATGCATTTTTATGCTTCTCATTAAAGAGCCTGTGTTCCTCAAAAAAAACCAAACCAAACCAAAACAACAAAACCCAAAGCAAAACAAAACAAAACATAAACAAACAAACCCACACCAACCAACCAACCAAACCAAAACCCACACCACATCTAATGATGGTTGCAGGCACCACAAACCTTTTGTCTTAGTCACCCAGGCAAACCTCTGAGGAAGCTGTCTGAGTTTGAGAACTCTGCCTGAGTCACTTCTGAGTTCTGCAAATAGTGATTGCATGCAGTTTATCACGTGCCATGCTTGTTTCGTGAATCTTATTAAGTGCCCATGAATACTTTGACTTGATTTGTCTGTTCTCATTCATGCATGAGTGTGAAATGCCTAGTCCAAAGAATGTTAGAAAGAATTTTTTTTTTGACTGGTATTATTCATATGTATATTTTTATTGCTTAATGAAAACCATGACCTAAATTAGAACTCAGGTCAATGAGTTTTGAGGTTAAGGTTATATTAGAAAAATAAAGACAGGACACTGAAGAGGAATTTTCAGAAGTATTTTTACAAATGGAAGGTTTCAGTCATCCCATGTTATTGTATTTGAGTGAACACTGAAAAAGAAAGTAGCAGTTGTCTTAGTGATTTTTCTTTGTCCTGATTGCACATAAGAAGAGGGTGGGTTTTTTTTTCATATTCTGAATTTTGATCTGAATTCATAAAAGAAATTGAGGCCAGGCTGAAGTGTCTGGCTCAAGGATAGGATAAGGGGATAGAAAGCCCTTCACTCTCTTTTTCATCATTTTTGGGTCCCTTGCTGTTACAGATCTGTCTAGTTGCCCAGAACAGGTTGCCCAGGAAAGTTGTGGATACCACCTCCCTGGAAGAGTTCAAGGCCAGGTTGGACAGGTTCTTAAGCAACCTCTAGTGGAAGGTGTCCTTCCCCATGGTGGAGGGGGTTGGAACTAGATAATGTTTAAGGTCCTTTCCAACCCAAACTATTCTATGATTCTAATCTCTCTATATAATTTGCACCAGAAATTACAAAGGTAAAACTGTCAAAAACTTACTGGGAGCAAAGACTTGAAACTTCTTTAAAACCTTTCATATTTAGTACACATCTGGGCTACTGATTGCATCTGGATAAACCTTTACCATTTAGTTTTAGTTGTTTCACTTTGGAGAGCTGTATGTTCAGCATGCAAGAAAGATGATTTCCACTTGAGGACAGAGGGCCAGATAAATCTCAGGGGTGTGAGCCTGCTGGTTGCTTCACTGTCCCAAGTGAATATGTGAGATCCCTAGGCTCTTTAGCAGACACTTCCCAGGATTTTCTGTGTGTTTTGCCCATGCCCCTTATTTTAAACCTGAACCTTCATTTTGGATCTAAAAAACATGTGTTAAGAGAAATCTCAATATTTTCTAGAGGATGGGTTTTGCCAAGTAGATTTTGAGTTTATATTGGGGAAAAATGAAGCTTTCCTGTAAGAACGCCTCAGCAGCTTTTGTTTGTGACTTAATTCCTGTTTCCATTTACAAGGAAAGGGAATGTGTGTCACAGGGAAGCTGAGCAGTCTGTCTCCCTCTTTTTGCACTAGCTGCAGAACTGAGACTGTGAGAATGATGGCTGTGTCTTTCTTCAATTTTGTGGTTCTTTCTAGTCATGTTTTCTGTTGTGGTCCCCAGTGGAAAAATAAAGTGCAAGAACAAAAAGCCCTCCACTCTAATGTGGTTACAATTGGTCTTCTTTGCAGATTCGCTTCCTTTTAAGTGTGGTATCCATGCAGAACATCAGCAAATAGCACTAAGATTCATTTCAGATTAAGCTGAACAAAACAACTCATTTACTCCAAGAGATACAATTCTTACTTTTTCCACTGTAAGTCAGCCATGCCTGACTTTCAGTTGGGTACTTAACAGAATCATAGAATGGTCCAGGCTGGAAGGGACCTCCAAAGGTCATCTAGTCTGACCTCCCTGCAGTCAGCACGGACATCCCCAACTAGATCAGGCTGTCCTGATCGAGCCTCACCTTGAATATCTCCAGGGAAGGGACCTCAACCACCTCCCTGGGCAACCTGTTCCAGTGTTCCACCACCCTCATAGTGAAGAACTTCCTGAGAGCCAATCTAAATCTGCCTTTCTCTAGTTTGAAGCCATCATCCCTTGTCCTGTCACCTCAGGCCTTTGTAAACAATCTCTCCCTGTCCTTCCTGTATGTCCCCTTTAGGTACTGGAAGGCTGCTCTTAGGTCTCCCTGGAGCCTCCTCCTCTCCAGGCTGAACAACCCCAGCTCCCTCAGCCTGTCCTAGTAGCAGAGGTGGTCCAAATCCTTGATCATTTTTGTGGCCCTCCTTTGAACCCTCTCCATCAGGTCCATGTCCTTCCTATATTGATGGCTGCAGACCTGCACACAGTACTCCAGGTGAGGTCTCACCAGAGCAAAGTGGCAGAGTCACTTCTCTGGATCTGCTGGCAATGCATCTTTTGATGCAGCCCAGGATGTGATTTGCCTTCTGGGTTGCAAGTGCACACTGCCTGCTCATGTCCAGCTATAAGACTAAGGAGACAAGGTAGTTATTTATTTCTTCATCTTTCCTAAAAAAACAAGGACAAAATACAGTTTCAGCTGGCATATTACATCATCCCAGAACGAATGCAGAAAGACTCTAATTCCTTTGATTCCTAAGAGAAAAATGGCTGCTTCAGGGCTGCTCAGATATGTCTACAGACCTTTCCAGCATGTTGTTTGCATGTTGTTGCCACATGTTTAGCAAATGTTTTCCTGGTGTTATCAATTCTAACATAATTCATGTATCTAAGGAAAAAGAATGAGGAAATATCACTCACATCACATTAGCTTTGTACATCAAACCACTTTTAGGAAAGGCATCTGAAAACTCTGTTCAGATAGGTTGACTTTGATTGCAGAAGTGTTTGTAATTCACTTTGTCCTAAGGTGATGAAGGCTGTAATGTTTTAGGTCAAGACAGCAATCTACTTCTATCTTAGATCTGTATTCTTACTAAATTTCATGGCAAAGAGAGGGGATTCTGCCCCTTTACTCTGCTCTTGCGAGACTCCACCTCAAGTACTGCATCTAGTTCTTGTGTTGCCACCATAAGAGGGACATTAAACTGCTGGAGCATGTCAAGAAGAGGATCAGAGGGCTGGGGCACCTCCTCTATGGGAACAGGCTGCGAGAGTTGGGACTGTTCAGCCTGAAGAAGAGAAAGCTCCAGGCTCCAGACCACATAGTGCAGCCTTATAGCACCTGAAGCCTCCCTGGAGACTTCTCTTCTTCAAGCTGAACAGTCCCAACTCTCTCTGCTTGTATCCATAGGGGCAGGACTCCAGCCCTCTATGTTTTCAGTGTTTATGTCTTCTATGTTTTCTACATTTTCTATGTTTTCTAAATTTTCTATGTTTTCTATATTTTCTGTTTCAGTGTTTAAAGAAAGGAAGAACACATAAAATTATCAAAGACACTTTTTGGATACAGCATAATAGATAAAAATAACATTAAGTGTTATTAGGAATTTTTGTGATGAGTAAAACCAAAGAGAAGATTTTAGACAAGCTTTCATGTACGGAAATCGTCGATATTTGGTGTGAAATTTGATATAGCCATGTTTGGAATAGAGATTTGTCTTTGAGACCAGTGTTTTATTGATTTCATGCTGTTGGCAAAGGACCTGTTTTGAAATTGTCCAAAATACGGGTTTTGAGTACCCCACCTGAAATGATAATAAAGGGACTAAGAGAAGAAGGGCATACTTAAACAGAGTGTGAAGTGCATCGATCACAGTTATGAACAGAAATTTAAGGCAGAATGTCCCAATAAGTTTATTGTCTTTTAGTAGTTGAGGCTGTTCTACCTGGTGCCATTCTAAAATCTACTTACAAGTAGAGATAAAAAAAAATTATTTTAGTATGGGAAAATTAAATCAGGAAAGAAGAAAGCACATCATATTTTTTCATGTTTCTCAAAACATTTATGACCTGTTGGGACAACCTACTGAAGGGTTCTTACTCTGAGCCTGTCATGGGCAGGTTCTTTTCTGAGGGATACTCATTTCATAGAATCAATCAGGGTTGGAAGGGACCACAAGGATCATCTAGTTCCAACCCCCCTGCCATGGGCAGGGACACCTCACACTACATCAGGCTGGCCAGAGCCTCATCCAGCCTGGCCTTAAACACCTCCAGGGATGGGACCTCAACCACCTCCCTGGACAACCCATTCCAGGCTCTCACCACTCTCATGGGGAAGAACTTCTTCCTCACATCCAGCCTGAATCTCCCCACTTCCAGCTTTATTCCATTCCCCCTAGTCCTGTCACTACCTGATATCCTAAAAAGTCCCTCCCCAGCTTTCTTGTAGCCCCCTTCAGATACTGGAAGGCCACAAGAAGGTCACCTCAGAGCCTTCTCTTTTCCAGAGTGAACAGTCCCAACTCTTTCAGTCTGTCCTCATAGGAGAGGTGCTCCAGCCCTCTGATCATCATTTCCATGCTCTGAGTTGTCCTTTTTGCCTGTCCCTGTCAGACAAATGGTACTCACAGGCAGATGTACTCAAATGCATACTTAAGAAAACAGCAAATGGAGCCTAAAGCCCAAAGAGAAGAGTATTTAGGTCACACCTTGTTGAGTGAGTACATATTGAATCATGCTTCTAAATAACGTGACTGTTTGTATAGCGTTGGCTCCATGGGTGCCTTGTGAAATGCCAGTCACTTTTTCCTTTTGGCCAGATGTAGGAGAAGACAAGCTGACAAGTCTGGGCAGCTACCTGAAGTGACTGTATTTGGCTGTCAAACTGACACAAAAGCATTTTGATCTGCCTTTAAACCACTTCTGAAACCACACAGAGCATTGTTTGAAAGACATGCCTTAGAATCCAGAATCTAGCTGATCATCATAGCTCTTTCTAGGTCTCCAAGATCTTTTTTCCCCTATTTTGAAACAGGCAAAGATTACAATTAGGGCAAACAATAGAATCACAGAATCATAGAATCATAGAATAGGGGTTAGAGATATTACTTAAATCATGCCTAGGTGAGAATAGAAGCATAATTTTTTGTCATGCAATGGTGTTTCTCCATAGAGTGGTGAAAAATTTGAGGTAAGAGAGTTAATATATCTGTATGTGACAAATATGAGGTATTTCAGAAGAGATCTATCCTAAACTATGCTTTGTTGAATTTAAACCTTTGTGCTTACAACAGCCAGGAAAAAAACCCAACACATTCTTTTCCAACATGTTAGGAGTAGAAAAGCTGACAGGATCTACAGGACAAGAAGAAATCTCCTGACATGAAAAAAAGTAAATAACAATCTTAATTCTATATTCATTATAAAGAAGCTTGCAAGATTGCATCTTTAGATCTAATCTTAATAAGGGATATAGTGGAGATCAGTTTCAAATCAAAAGTGTAGCAGAGTATTTATGGAACAAAATGACACATGAACACGAGACTCGAGAGTTCCAAGAGAAAGAGCTGAAACTAAAATATACTAATTTCAAAAGGACTAGAGTGTAGCAAAAGGCAGTGACAGCTTTTAAAGGGTGGTAAGGAAAGTGTTTCAAACTGTCCTGCTCTGTACAGGAACTGAGAGAACTGTAAACTTTGGGAATTCAGGTGGGTTCAGTGAATGGTCTCACTTTTGATGTCTTCCTTGCCATGTGCAAAGGAGCAAGGTGTCATGTACAACCTGACTATCACTGTGGTTGAGTTCCTTTTATGAGAAAAGAATGCTACACTTATTTCATCAGGTCTCCATTAAGGATTAGCTAATTGTTTGGAACAAAAGTGGAATTTGACAAATCCACAGCTTCCTTGTATCCCTTTACTAGATTCAGATAATAGATTCATATAAACAATTTGTATAACAAAGTGACAGCATGAAATTGTCAAAAGACTAGCAGGGTAGTTCTTGAGGTCAAGTTTTCAGCTCTCAGTGGAGAGATGATGTACACCAGAGTCAGCCATAAACCTCAGGCTGAGAACTACTGACACATGTGCTTGAATACTGAACTGGAAGATTTTATTTTGCAGATGCATTATTTAACTTACTCCTTGAAACTCAGTGATGCACCTGATTCAAGATTAATTTTAGAATTGTAGAGTCATAGAATGGCTTGAGTTGGAAGGGACCTTACAGATCTTCTAGTTCCAATTCCTCTGCCATGGGCAGGGACATCTCCCACTAGAGCAGGTTGCTCCAAGTCTTATCCAGCCTGGTCTTAAACACTTCCAGGGATGATGTGTCCACAACTTCCCTGGGCAACCCATTCCAATGACTCACCACCATCACAGTAAAGAACTTATTCCTAATGTCCAGTTTAAAGCTACCCTGCTCTAGATTAAAACTCTTGCCCCTTATCCTAACACCACTTGGACCACTTGCCCAGGAATGATAGATAAGCTTGATCAGACATATATTGCACCAGCTAGTAGTTTATCACCATAAAATACCTTTCAGCACAAAGCTTAGGACCAAGACTATCTCCCATGAAGTCATTACATTAACACAGAGCTTGTAAAGCTTATGGTTTGCTTTGCTTGGACAGGTTGCAGAGCAAGTGAAAAGGGCAGGGTTTACCAACCCTGAATTTGTCTTCTGTCATGTTTGAAATACAAACTTCTTCCTAATGTCTGATCTAAATCTGCCCTCCTCTAGCCTGGATCCATTCCACCTAGTCCTGTCACCACCTGACAGGCCCCCTTCAGATACTGGAAGGCCATGATAAGGTCTCCTGAAGGCTTCTCACCTCCAAGCTGAAAAACCCCAGCTCTCCCAGCCTGTCCTTATAGCAGAGGTGCTCCAATGGCTTGAAACTGGAGCAGGGTAGATTTAGGTTGGACATAGGGAAGAAGTTCTTCACCATGATGAGGGTGGTGAAATACTAGAACAGGTTGCCTACAGATGTGACTGAAGCCCTGTCAAACTCAAAGTCAAACTTGATGTGGCCCTGAGCAACCTGACCTAGTTGGAGATGTCCCTGCTGACTGAAGGGGATTGAACAAGATGACCTTTGAGGTTCCCTTCAAACTTGATGCATTCTGTGATTCTGTGAATATTCCCTTTTCCTGTGTATTCCATTTCCCATAAAATAAGAAAATCTCAACAAAATCTCATACATTGTTTCACATGAGAACTGGAACACGATGTGCTTCACTGTCAGAACTGCCTGTCCCCGTGGTAAGCTAGTGGTACATTGTTCCTGACTTAAGGCTGTGCAGCTGAAAGTTAGTAAAAGCCAAGAACTGGGAGAAATTTGTCTGTTTTAAGGCAAGGAATTGATTGCTAAGATTGTTTTTTTGCAGTTTAGTGGTTATAAATATGATGAACACAGACAACTGCCTTGCTACTGACACTTTGGTGCTGCACTAAGGTTAATCTTGCCTTGCTTTTTATTTTGCTAACATAAAGGCATAAACCCCCTGAAAAATCATTGTATTCCCTCTTGATTTCTAAGCCACCCTTCTCTTCATCCCATCTAAAAGAAAATGCTGTTTTAGGAAAAGATTATGATAGTATTTTACCCAGATTTTTTACTTTACAGAATAATTTGTAATTTCCTGTATGGTCATGATGTCTTGCATCATAAAATATTATTGTGTGATGTATTTTCTGTTTGAATTTCTGTGACTACACTAAATGAATTACAATGCAGTGAAAGGAGTATATGATCAAGTGCTCTAATTCATTTACTTGGTGTCTTCAGCAATGTCTTCAGTAAAAACATCCTATGATCTGTACAGATTTACTGTAGATCTTTTTCCTCCTTGCTACACTACTTATTGAGAAAAGTTTTTTTTTAGCTTGTGGATCACAGAATAGTAGTGGTTGGAAGGGACCTCTGGAGATCACAGAGCCCAGTTCTCCTTCCAAGGTTCACCCAGAGAAGGTCACACAAGAACACATCCAGGAGAGTTTAGAATGTCTCCAGAGATGGAGATTCCACCACCTCTCTGGGCACCTTTTCCAGTGCTCTGTGAACTGTAAATTAAAGAAATTTCTCCTCATGTTTAAATGGAGCTTCTTTTGTTCAGGTTTGTGCCCATTATCCCTTGCCCTGTCACTGGGTGACACTGAAAAAAGACTGGTCCCATCCTCCTGACACCCACCCTGTCAGTATTTTCTCTTTTCCAGACTAAAAAGACCCAATTTTCTCAGTCATTCCTCATAAGAGGGATGTCCCAGTCCCCTCACCATCTGTAGAGTGGGATGGGAGGTACTTATTGATTGATGCCAGGTGCTAATAATGTGGAAGTTCTGTTACTTCATTTGGAATTATTTCTCTCTTTTGCAAATACACCCAGTTTTCATTATAACTTCCATATTTACCTGCCAATGCCAGCTAATACATTTCCAAGCAGTTAGCAGAAACACTCTCATTAGATCTGTATAAAATGCAGATTCTTTCAGTTCCAAAATCTATTTACATGTCCAGGATGGAATTAATCATCTTTCATGAGGCCCACAAAGGCTCTCTCTTGTCCTTCTAAACCACAAACTGAAGTCTTACACAGTGCTTCAAATGGTGTAAGTGTCCTTGTGGGAAGGCTGTGTGCTGGAATGAATTTCACCATCATGAATAGCAAGGGATGGTATGGCCACACCACCAGCAGTAACTGCTGCCTTTGGTACAATGAAGACATGGAACAGCCCATCAAGAAATTTGATTAATTCCTTTTCTTTTGCATGCAGCTGCAGTCTGAAAACCGGCTCTTGACTTTTTGCTGACATTTTCCAACTTCATTTTTTTAAGATGCTGTTCTGGTGTTGCTGGGCCAGAATGCACAGCCAGCCACAGGCTGCAGGCCGTCAACAGCTCTGAGTCAGCCAGAACAGCTGACCTGAGTTGGCTTCAGGTGTATCCCAGACCATCAGCATCACACTCACTATAAAGGGAGAAGTTTGGAGAAAGAGGTTTTTTCTACTAGATCCTTCCACTTTCAAGGATTGATTTCCTGGTTAGTGTGACTGCTTGTCTTTTGCAAGGCTGAGCACAACTTAGGTACTTTTTATTGACAAAGGCACCAGTTTGGCTATTTCAAGGATGCATGCAGCTCACCCCTTTAATGATGTAAATAGATTTAAGTAATCCAGAATTACATCGGTTCTGTCTTTCAAGGATGCATGCAACCCACCCCTTTAATGATGTAAGTAGATTTAAGTAATCCAGAATTACTTTGGTTCTGTCTTGGATCCAGCAGCCTTCTGGAGCTGTTGCTCAACTGTGCAATGAGTAGCTGGCTGGTGTGCTGGGTGAAGAACTGTCTGATTGGCAGGGCCCAGAGGGTTGTAGTGAAGAGGGCTGTGTCTGGCTGGTGACCAGATGTAAGTGGTGTCCCACAGGGCTCAGTTCTGAAGGCAGTTCTATTCAGTCTTTTTATCAATGATCTGGATGCAGGAGTAAAATGTACTATTAGGATTTGGAACTTGTTCTGGTGCTGCCAGATTTTAGTTAACTATTGATTAGAAATTAAAGGTTAACCTTTTCCATAAAGTTGATCAATTCTTCCAGAAAAGATAAAGATAAATGACTTGAACTGTTATCCTTATTCATTTGCCAATGACACTAAGCTATGTGGGGTAGTCAACATGCTGGGGGGGAAGGGATGTCATCTAGAGGGACCTTGATAGGCTGGAGAGGTGGGACCATGACAACCTCATGAAGTTAAGTTGTGGACACCTCAATCCTGGAAGCGTTTAAGATTAGACTGGAAAAGGCTTTGAGCAACTCTGTCTAGTGGAAAGTGCCCCTGCCCATGGTAGGGATAAACTGTTCTATGAATCTATCTATAACTCTTTAAGGTCCCTTCCAACTCAAGCCATTCTGTGATTTGTACTGGAAGGGTCAGAATGATTTTCAAATGGATATTGAAATGCCTTTAGTGGGAAGGTAACTCTCTAGACCATCAGAGCAGCAATACATCTGCTGGAAGGCCACAGGCACAATCTGTGTGTTGATTTACTTGGCACAACAAAGCCTATAACAGGTATGTGGATGCTGACACAACAAAATATAAACACATTATTGCACAAAGCTCCATGGTTGTCTTTGGCTTCAGATAGCAAAGGATTGGTTTCTGGTTTTCCTTCCTAAAAAGGAACTATATTAATTATCATTGTAGATTATTTCTCCAGACTTAGTAAATTAGCCTTTCATTTCTCAAATTCATCAATGCATTGTTATGTAGAAACCAGTTCTAGATGTTTTAACTGGTCACAGTCAGGCAAACCCTTAGAGATATGCTCTATACACTGTTCACGTAGCCTTAGAGGAAAAGTATTACTATTTTACTGACCAGCTGATAAAAAAATTGAGAGCAATATTGGAAAAACTCATAGTGTTGTCATACTAGACAACTGTCTATTTCTTCAGCATTTCCACTTCAGATTATGTGTCCTCCTGGAGAAACTGACTGCTCATGGCTTGAATAGCCACAAACTGGCTTAATGGCTGGGTCTAGAGGGTGGTGGGGGATGCAGTTAAATCCATTTGGCAGCCAGTTACAGCACTGAGGCCAGTTCTATTTAATTCCTTTAATTAGGGTGATGGGGTGGAGGCACCCTCAGTAACTCTGCAGAGTTGAGTATGCACATTGATCTGCTGGAGTGCAGGGAGGCTCTATAGAGAGATCTGGACAGGCTGGATAAGTGAGCTAAGGCCAATGGTATGAGATTCAGCAAGGTCAAGCATGGCACTTAGCCCACAACAACCCCATGGAACATAACAGGCCTGAGGAAGAGTGGTTGGAGAACTTCTCAGGGAAGAAGGACCTGGGGGGCATTGATTGATGGCTGGTTGAATATGAGCCAGCAGTGTGCTCAGGTGGATGGGAAGGCCAATAGCATTCTGGTTTGTATCAGGAATAATGTCAACAGGTCTAGGGATGTGATTGTTCCCCTCCACTCAGAACTGGTGAGGCCACACCTTGAATACAGAGCTACAAAATCCAAGGACATTGAGGTGCTGGAGCGTGTCCAAAGAAGATAACTAAGGTGATGAAGGGCTTTGAACATGAGTCTTATAAGGAACAGCTGAGAGAACTGGGGTTGGTTGTTCTGAAGAAAAGTAGGTTGTTGGCCTCTTGAGCTAGAGAGTTAAAAACTGTAAATAGAGTATAAGTAAAAAAGAGAGAGAAAAAACAAACAAAACAAAAATCCCCCCAAAACCAAAAAGAACACAGCCAACCAAAAAATCAGAGAGATAAAAACCAATTGCTTTAACTAAAATAGCCATCCTTTTTGTGTTCAAATGTTATTTTTTGACACAATGTTCTCTGACAAGACATGCATATGGCTTATATTTGGTTCCTCCTCTGTGTTCTTCCATTAAAGCAGAAAAAAAAAATACATTCACATTTTGTCTGGAAGAGTTTGGATTGTCCTCATAGCATTCCATTTCCTGAAGCAAACTTAACAGTTATGCTTTTAAAATGTCCAATATAGAATGCCACAAACAATGCAATTGTGAAATTTGGGTGTGAGCTTGACTATTTCACAGGCAAAATTAAAATAGCTACAGTACAGGTGGATGCTCCTAATTTATGGTGCATATACCTAAAGTCCAATGTGCTTCCCATTCCCTCTATCACCCATTTCAAACACTAAGGAAGTACTTCTTCATCTAATCACCTTCATCTTCAATATTTGATTTTAAATATGGATGTAGAACCTCTTTCTATGAAGAAAGAGTGTTTTTCCTTAGCTGTAAGTCTGTAGAACTTACTACCTCCTTCTGGAAGGAGAACATTGAGGTTAATGACTTAATGTGTGCATATCTTAGAGAATTTTCCTTTTTCCTTACCACTAGAAAAGCTTACATTTTCTATTTTTTTTTTCCATAAGAAGAACAGAATTTTCAAAAATGGAACGATTAAAATCCTGGGTTATTTACAGGTTGATTGGAAAGAGGCAGTACCAAGAATTTGCTAAGTCTTCCTGGACTTCTGGTACTTCTGTTCTAATTCTGCAAAGCTAAAATATTCAATTCTCATAGACATGAGAAAACTTTGTGCTAAGCTCATGCAGATCTCTTATCTCTGGACAGTCACGTGGTCATTCTCAGAAATCACTTTGTTTTGTATGTTTAAAAGTTAAAAAAAAAGACAAAGAAAAAGGTAATGATTTAATATTTAAAAACAGTTTTCACTTTAAATGGACTTAGGGGTTTGGCACCAAATTCCTCTTCAAGTGTTCCAAAGTTGTGAAGCAGTTACTGTCTGTGACATCTTGTGAACTACAAAAAATAGGATTGTGAACTATAAAAAAAAATAAAATCTTCTGTAAAAATTGACAGAAAAGAAAGAAGAAACATCTGCATATTAAAAAAAAAAGTGCATTCACTTAGCTTTTGCAAGTGCAAGCTTCAGTTTATTTCATGCAGCTTAAATTATAAACAAACACAGATCAGAGGCAACCAGCAGTGCCTGTGGGTTTCCCTTAGCATGACAATTATCTTATGATTTAGCTGTTGGCAGGGGAAGAAGAAAAAAGACCTGAGCTACAAAACAGATGGGCTAAAGGAGTGGAGAGTTTGTTTTAGTAATTACTCCTATGAAGCATATTGTAGGAAAACACAGGGAAGCAGGAGATGTTTATCCAGTTCTTTACAGCATCCTACATCTGATTCAACAAGGCCAATGCTGACTCCTGCCCCTGGGTCACAATCCAATGAAGATGCAAGGCTTGGGGCAGAGTGGCTGGAAAGCTATGCAGTAGGGAAAGACCTGAGAGTGTTGATTGACAGCTGGCTAAACATGAGCCAGCAGTGTGCTCAGGTGGCCAAGAAAGCCACCAGTATCCTGGCCTGGATCAGCAACAGTGTGGCCAGTAGGACCAGGAAAGTGATTCTCCTCCTGTATTCAGCATTGGTGAGGCCACACTTGGAGCACTGAGTTCAGTTTTGTGTCTCTCACTACGAGAAAGACATTGAAGTGCTGGGCTGGCTCTAGAGAAGGGCAACAAAGCTGGTGAGGGATCTGGAGACCAGATCTTGTGAGCCTTGGCTGAGGGAACAGTGGATATTCAGTGTGGAGACAAGGAAGCTCTCTAACAATTCTGTGAAAAGAGGTTGGAGGCAGGTGGGTGTCCAATCCCTACTAACAAGTGAGAGGATGAGAGGAAAAGGCTTCATGTTGCACCAGGAGAGGTTTAGTTTGGATATTAGAAGACACATTTGTCTGAAACAGTTCTTAAAGGCTGGAACAGGCTCTGCAGGGAGATGGTTGTCTCCCCATCCCTGGAGGTATTATAAAGAGGCAAAGATGTGGAGCTGTGGTTTAGCACCAAACTTGGTACAGTGAGATATTGGTTTGACTCAATTATTTTAAGTGTTTTTTCCAGCCAAAGTGATTCTGTGATTGTCTCTCTGAAATCTGAGGTTCTTTTAGACATCACCTTGATAACAACTTTGAATTTACAGCAACATTTTAAAAAATTACCAAGGCTTGTCACTATTTTATTTATTTATTTAGCTGTTTGCAAACAGTCCTCACCAAGTAGCTGCACAAAGGCACCAAGTAGCTGCACAAAAGCACCAAGTTGTGTTCAGGTTTCTTTCAATGTCTTGCAAGACACTGAATTTGTATTATACCAGCACAATATCTGGAAAAGATAAAACCCAAAATGCAGTAAATACTTTCTCATGTTTATATACTTCTCAGCTGTAATTACAATAATGACTCCTGACTGATTAAAGTATCAACAAAGAGGCAACCAGATGAAAATCAGCTGTGCTGTCAGCTGGGAAGTTTGTCTGGCTTACCCTGAAGTCTATGGAGGCTTTAGCACAAACTGCATGGCAGCAACATGTTAAAATTCAAAATCATCTAAAGTCTAGAACTAAGTTCTGCAACAGAACTATAAAACCACAGTCTGACAAATCATGAAAGTAAATTAAGCTTGTTCTAGCCTTCATCTGTCCTTATCCTTTAATTATCTTTACTTAGAAGGAAGATCATTTAAAGAGAACACTAGGCAAGGTTGCAGAGAAAGATTGAGATGATGCTTAAAAGGACCATTTAGTCCCTAAAGTTTATGGTGCTAATGTTCTTTCTGCTGGCCTTCTGAAGTCCTATTATTACATCAGCTTTTATGTAAGGAAAAAGACAAAATGCTTCTGCTGTATAGTTAGAAAATCAAACAACATCTCAAAAGAACCCAAAATACTTAAAATGACCAGGGTGGAAAACATTGTGAATACGACAGGGAAATTTAAACTAAATTCTTAGATCTTACAGAAAATTAATTTCACAAACAAATATAGCTCAGCCTGAACAATGGGGGAAATTCTGACACATATAAAATCCCTTGTTGCTCATTTCACGATTACTCATTTGATCTTAATACTCCTACAATGCATTCCAAGATAATTCATGTCCTAGGAACTTCGAGCTTTTTCCTCAGCTATGACAACTGTATCTGCCTCATTAGGAAAAAAAAATTAAGTTACTTACTATAATTAATGCAATTCCATTTTAAAGATACAAAACTCCTACCATTTAGTCCATGGAATAATGAAATGCTTATAAACATCCAATGTGCTTAATGCTTCATTTTTACCAGAATTTCTTTGAAGGCTTTCTAGAAAATAAAATAACCCCCAAAAAACCAAAACCAAACCAAACCAAAAACCCAAACCAAACCAAAACCCCCAACCAAACCAAATAAAAAAACTTCTTGGTAAAATAACTACACTAAGATAAAAAAAATCTTTGTGGAGGGAGTCCAATGAACCCAGGCAATATAATTGGTGGTTTGCATTACTAAAATGGTCTCTGTTTTTTTTTCATTAAAAATCTATTTAAAATATTCTGTACTACACATGCAGTGCCACCACTGTAAATGAGTTGCCTGTAGTCATTATCTAATTAGGAATGGTGTCTCTCCTGGGCAGCTCTCCATTCATGGCACCTGAAGCCTGGACCATTCATAGGGTGGTTGTCCCAAGTGTGGGACTCAGCACCTGGCCTTGTTGAATCTCCTACAATTGGTCTCAGTCCATTGATGCAGGCTGTCCAGGTCCATCCATAGAACCTTGCTACCCTCAAGCACATCATCAACCCCACCCAGCTTAGCATCATCTGCAAACTTGCTGAAGGTTCGTTCATTCCCCTTGTCCAAACCATTGTTTCAGTACTGAGCTTTGGGGAAGACCACTTGTGACTACCCATCAGTTGGATTTAACTCCATCCACCACCACTCTTTGGGCCTGGCTGGCCAGGCAGGTTTTGGGTTGCTTTTTTTTTGTTGTTGTTTTTTCATCAGGAGGGTGCTGTAGGAGACAGCACCAAGTGCTTTACTGAACTCCAGGTAAACAACATCCACAGTCCTTCCCTCATTCATATGGACATTGAACTTGGGGAATTTGAGGAATGAAAGCTCAAGATGCAAGTACATCTTTACACTGTACTCCTGTTTTCACAGGTGGTTGGTTTCTGATGTGTATTCTGTCCCTCATATGCATAGATTCATAGAATGATTTGGGTTGGGAGGGCCCTTAAAGATCATCCTGTTCCAACCTTGCCATAAGCAGGAACACCTTCCTCTAGACCAGGTTGCTCAAGACCTCATCCAACCTGGCCTTGAATACCTCCAGGGAGGTGATATCCATGACCTCCTTGGGCAACCTGTTCCAGTGTCTCACCACCCTTGCTATAAAGAATTTCTTCCTAACACCCAGTCTAAATCTGCCCTCTTCCAGCTTATTATATTGCATCTGAGCTGACTTCAGTGATCTGTGGGAATGCAATGGAAAGAGAAATGTGAAAGAAAAAACAAGTATGAATGTTTATAATTTTTTTCTCATTCTGTTCTACTGGGAACCAAAAACTAAAATTTTCTTAAAAGAATTTTAATTATGCTTAGGAAAAATCTTGCTTCCACATTGGTGCATTTGTTTTGCCACTGAAATAAATTGCCTCTGTGCTAAACTGGCAGCGACATTCTAGGTCTGAAAAATAATTCAGTGTAGTTGTCAGGTTTTCATTACTCTTTTTGCCTGATTGGAGTCATAAGTGAAATCTGATCTCAATTTAGGCCTTGCAAACTAGGTCTTCAAATGGTGTAAATTAGAACAGTTCCACTGACTTCTGTGGAGCTGTGCCAATATACCATCATGCAACTCCAAAAAGCTGGTGCTGTTGTGACATTTTGTGTTCTACAATGCAGTGCAGCACAAACTTTGAGTGACCTTTAAGTATGTGTTAGAAGAAGTGCCTGAAATGGCAGCGGCAAGCAGTTTGTTAGGAAAACTTGAGTCAGGCTAGTATAAAATTTTCTTGCAATTGGCAGTTCTCATCAAATTTGCATTAGAACTGAGCAAAGAAATTACAATAAATTTAGACAGGGTTTGTTGATGGGGCTTTTTCCCCAACATTTTCTTCCCAGGGAAGAATAAAGCTTATTTTCCTCTCATTAGTCTGGGTGCTGAAATTGCTCAAATCCAAGTCATTTGAATGACTAAGAATTTCTGGTGACTGAAGAAGGCAGTTGTTTGTAGGGGAACAATGTTACTACCATTGGAGATCCTTGGGCCAGGATTTGATTTTTAGTAAAAATTATAAGAGAATAGTCTTTACTACTTAGTTTCACTAGAAGCAAGGAGCAAACTCTGTGATGGAGCACTTTATATTACTGAGTTGTGAAATATGGATGTCACAGCTCTACCAGCAATAGCTGTGCCTGCATCTTTGTTGGCAGAAGCTGAAATTTGCTTGTTGCTCACAGAGCAATGTATCTGCACTGGCATTTTGCTTTTCATGGCGTGTCCTGTGTGTACGCTGGAGATCTCCTCTGACACAGCTATACCAGACTGGCTATGGCAGTGGAAGTTTTGTTATATAAACAAGGTGATGGAAGCTTAAATCAACCCAGGTATTGTCACACATCCACATGGGCATGTTGACATCAACGTTTGAAAATCAATGACTTTGTTAAACAAACAAAAAGTTGGAACAGGCTCCCTAGGGAGGTGGTTGAGTCTTGGAGGTGTTTCAAAGAGGCAGAGATGTGGTACTGAGGGACATGGTTTAGCATCGGGCTTGGTAGAGCTGGATAACACTTGGACTTGATGGTCTTAAAGGTCTTTTCCAACCAAAAAGGATTCTGTAATTCTATGATTCCCTAAAATCAGATGCCTCTTAATGCTGAAAGGTTTTTAAATTTTGTGTGTTTTAGTTGTAAACTGAACATCGTATTTGGGGCATCTGCATTAAGGTGCAAAGAAATCTGGCATAGATGTCATGAAGTTTCACTTTGCCTGCTTGCAGACTGCTGAGATGACAAAAAGCATTAGGAATTTGGCCAGAAGTGGGAAGAGAGCCACTATCTGGTTTTGCTAACATTGTAAGATAAATGCTTACAGATAAAAATCCCTAGGCAACTTAATTTTTATACTAAGACAACTTAATTTTTATACTAAGATTGATTCCATTGTCTAATATAGAATTGGGATTTTAATTTAAGAAATAAGGTTAACATTTCTATAAGCTGAGTGTTACTGAAAGCATCCTGCCTATGCTACAGAGCTTACTGGGCATTTATTTCAGAAATGTGATGTAGTGTTGCTGAAGCCTGTTAGAGGAATGGCAAGATCACCTTTAATTCTGAATATTCTTTCTTTAAGTTGCAAATAGTATTTGATTATATAGAAAGCATTATTTTCTTTAAAGTGTATCAATACTACAGTTACTAGGGATAACATTACCTCATGGGGGTTAGACTAGATGACCTTTACAGGTCCTTTCCAGCTCAAATCATTCTATGATTCTATTTAATGAATTTTATGACTCATGCAATATTGCTTTTCTTTATTTTTTTTTTAAATTTAATCTCTTCTGATGATCTGTTTTAAATATATCTTATGGAAAGCTCAAAGTTTAGTTTCTTTGAAAATGTCACCTACTTATCTATTATCTTCCATAGTTCATTCAAATGAAAAACAAGCAGGATAGTTTTTCACATCATTATTCAGAATGTGAAATGAATACCTTTAGACTTCCAGTGGTACATGTACACCTTAAAGTGCTCTAAGGGTTTAGAGCAAGAGCTAACCTGCCTGCTCCCCCAACACAAAAGTGAGGGGAAAAATAACACACACACAACTCAGGGTTGAGATAAAGAGATAAGTGTTTAATATAACATAACCATAATGCATAATTACCTTAGCTAATAATCTAATTAATCTAATAATACAATGCACGACTACTTTAGCTTAGCCTGTTTAATAGCAGGAGAAGCATAGTGAAATACAGGGGAAAAAAAATCAGGAAAATGAATGTACTGTGCTGGGAAAAAGGGAGAGAAGGATAGACATGCAGAGAGAGAAAACCAGCAAGCATGGAGGGCAGATGGCAAACTCCTGTCTAGGGTACAAGTGACTGCCAGGCAGCAAGGCCTCAAATTAGACACGTCAGAGAAAGTTGCATGCTCCAGAGTAGCTGTGTAGACACTGCTCAGTTTGAAAGCTAGTGACAGTTGTTGCACTTCATAACAGACTAGAATATCCCAGGGCACAATGGGCTGGGAGATGATTTGAATCCAAACCAGCTGAAAATGCATTGGAAGTGCTTAGAACATTTTTGATGAAAGGAATGTGTAGCTGAGGAAAGCCTGGCAGCACTGGTTCTCAAACTCAAGGGGTCCTAGCTCAGCTTACCCAACATGCAGGTCACCTCTCAAGAAAATGCTAAGTCATGCCTGGCAGAGAAGTTTCTGATGATGGAGCTCTGCCTCTGGGTTTACTTGGGGGTTTTGTGGAAGTGGAGTAACTTCTAGGAATGTTTATGATGAATATGAAGCAAAGTCCCTCCTAATTCAAGAATTCCAATGGACTATGGTAGTTAACAATATGTCAAAAAGGAAATAGCTGAAATTCTAAGGTAATTGGCTGCTTATGTTTCTCTGATTTTTTTAAAGGATCATTTTTGAACTTTGAATTTGGTCTGAGAAAAAAATTAAATCGCAGCACTTATTCCTCAAGAAACCACCTCCATCTTTTTGCAGATTTTGAGCTTACAAGCATATTTGGGGTTGTTATATTTACCAGACAAGAAGAAAATATTTGCCTAAGATATCCTATAGATTCTGTGACATTATGTTAGATGTTCATATCACAGAATCATAGAAATGCCCTGCTGCCAGGAACAATGTCTTATTCTGTGTGAAGTCCAGACTGGGGGCTACATTCATGATTCACGTCTTACAAACTATGCTGACTCAGCATCTTAGTCTCTAGATCACATAGAATCATCGAATCAACCAGGTTGGAAGAGATCTCCAAGATCATCCAGTCCAACCTGTCATCCAGACCTATCCAATCAACCAGACCATGGCACTAAGTGCCTCATCCAGTCTCCTCTTGAACATCTCCAGCAATGGCGACTCCACCACCTCCCTGGGCAGCACATTCCAATGGGCAATCACCCTCTCTGTGAAGAACTTCCTCCTAACATCCAGTCTATACCTCCCTGGGCACAACTTGAGACTGTGTCCTCTTGTTCTGCTGCTGATTGCCTGGGAGAAGAGACTAACCGCCACCTGGCTACAACCTCCCCTCAGGTAGTTGTAGATGGCAATGAGGTCACCCTGAGCCTCCTCTTCTCCAGGCTAAACACCCCCAGCTCCCTCAGCCTCGCCTCACAGGGTTTGTGTTCCAGGTCCCTCACCAGCTTCGTTGCACCTAGCCCAAACTGTCTTGAGTGTTATTAAAGTTCATAGAAAGGCCTGTGTTGGAAGGGACCTCAGAGATCATCTCCCCCTGCCACGGGCAAGGATGCATCTCACCTAGACTTGGTTGCCCAAGGTCTCATCCAGTCTGGCCTTAAGCACCTCCAGGGAGGAGACATCCATGACCACCCTGGGCAACATATTCCAGAGTCTCACCACCCTCATACCACCCTTGTTCCTAACCTCATTCTTAACCCCGTTCTTAACCTGCTCTCAAATGCTTTTCTTGTGCATTTCTGTCTGTGTGTGTCTATATATACACACACGTGCATCGTAACAACTGTTCCACCCTGGATCAAAGTTATATTTAGCTTAGGATCCTATTCCTGCTACTAGCCCATGCTTAGAGATGGCACGTAGAGATCAGAGAACTTTCACAGCTGGGGAGTGATCATAGAAACAAATCCCAACCTGATATCCTGGGAGTTGGCCATAGATTACATTGCCTTTTTTTTTTTTTTTTAATGTGTTTTCCTCAGGTGGGATGTTTGACATGAAAGGGGTGCTCAGGAGACATGCTCTCTGAAAAGGGTTGCCCAGAGAGGTTGTGGATGCTCCTTCCCTGAATGTATTTAAGGCCAGGCTGGATACCATTCTACAGTTCTGATTTTTAAGGACGCAATGAAACAATTATCCATGTATCCTTCACTTGAATTATGCTTCCTTACAAGAGATGAAAATTCAGTTTGTATTAAGCTTACACATAAAATTGCTTCTCCATCAACAACAACAACAACAACAAAGTAATCCCCAAGCTCCCAGTTGTATATTTTGTTTCCTTCTTTTTCTGGAAACCAAGTGATTGATATACTATACTGATCCTGTCAGAATCAGAGATGACGAAAGGGACTGTTGGGAAAGTGCACCTAAGGACAAAAATACAGTGCAGCTAACTCAGGCTGCAAAGCTAATACCTAACTATGTGTTTAAAAACTGGCACTTGCCAAGCTGAACTTAACCTTTCATCACTTCTGGTGATCTGTTTCTCTTCTCACATTAGGTCACACAAGCCCAGCAGTTATAATATTTCAGTGGTTTCCCTCTTGCTTCAACCTTCCAGTGATGTTCTGCTAGCGGAACAAACATAGCCAATTGTTCTTGCTAGCTTCCAGCCCAGAAGAAAACTATTTGTCATTCTGATGGTATGACCTGAAGGAGAGCAGAACAGCTTACATATGCTCTTGTTTATTTTGTACCTAAAAGAGGCAGGAATTTGATAGAGGAAATACACCGAGTTCTGGTAAAGCTTTGCCGACTCTAATATCTGTTGCCATTGTCTGTGTATAAATTCTGCAGCTTCTCTATCAAAAATATTGTGAAGAATTGTTGGTTTGTTTTTTTTTTTTTTTTTGGGGGGGGGAAATATTTTTTTGAACTTATGGAGAATTTCTGGCATACTGGAAATAGTTATTCAAATTTTTGCATATTTCACAAAATTATGAGCTCAGCCAGTTTAAAGCCTGCTATTATTGGACCAAAATTTCTTTCCTACCCAACAATTCTCTTTGTCAATCAAAAGGGTCATGTCTGATGCAGGATAATTCTTTGTTTCTTTTCATAGGAGGGAAACAGTGACAGAACCAAGAACAGCAAATAACCAAGCTGTAGCTGGAACATATTATAAACCCCACTTTTCTGATCAGACCAAACCTCAAATTTTTGATGTGGTTCCCAAGTAGCAAATTGTAGATTCAATCTCACTTACACACAGCATAAAATTCACTAGTATGGAAAGGTCAATCACTATGGTTTCTGATTTATACAGTTCTGAGATCAACTCCCTGGAATAAACACAGTCATTTTCTTCTTAAAGTATAATTATTTCTTCAACATTATTAAATCAAAGAAAACAGAGAAGAGAAGTAGAATATTACTTCAGTAACTTAGCACCTCTCACAGGTACTGATAATGATAGGTGAACTGAGATCAGATTTTTGTAACCAGTGCCCTTCAGTCTGAAACATTTTAACCCATAAATAAGATCTTTTTGCTGTTTGGCTTGTGGAACCATAGGTGTGATAGACTTCCCAGGCAGATGGCTGAATCCCCATCCATGGAGGTGTTTCAAAGAGGAAGAGACGTGGTCCTGAGGGACATGGTTTAGCATCAGATTTGGTGGAGTTACAGAGTGGTTGGACTTGAAGTTCTTAAAGGTCTTTTCCAACCAAAACAATTGTGTGATTCTATTATTTTGGAAATGTTTTTCAGTACTGTGTCTTCTTTCCCCTTTGTTTGGATCTGGTAATTACTGGCATATGATATTTCATGATTGTAGGTGTGTGTGGGGGTTTTGTTTTGTTTTGTTTTTCCCAGCTGGGAGGAGTGGGGAAGAAAAAGAGATATTTTCTGGTTTTGAGGAAAGGTCTGCCGGGACTGGAAAGTGTAATGATCACTTTCCCAAAATGTAAATTGGAGCTTTGTAAAGTGAACAGTGAATTCTGCAAGCCTATCTGTTAGCACCAGGCTTGAATAAGGTTTCCTCTGCTCAGATTTCTAAGTTGCTAAAGCATCCTGGCCCATGACTGTCAGCATCTTCATCCTCCTTTCCTTATGCTCCCAGTTTCCATGGAGTGCTGGAGCTGGGGATTATAGCTGCCATATGATAGCCTCTGATTAAGTGATGTTTTGTAGATCAAGTGACAGGACAGACTGGACAAAAAAACCAACCAACCACCAAAAAAAAAAAACAAAAAACAAAAAACCAACCTCAAACACAAACAACTGAAAAAGGAAAAGTTAACATTTCTGTATATTCAGCTTTCCAACCCAAGGACAGTAAAACAGTTGTGTCCTGGCCCCTCTGGAAAAATCAACAATCTGCCTTATATGATGAAGTATATTTCTAGACAGTTGCCATGCCAGCTTGCTGATGAGCCTTGCCTTCAAATTTTTCTTCTGGTGGTTCAGTTCTATAAATTGAATAAGATTATAAAGGCAACTTTCCTGTGTCTTACCTGGACTGAAAACTCATCTTGTCTACTTTATATATAAATCAATCAAAGAAAGCATAAATATGCTTACTCATCAATTGCTAAGCCTAGATCAAGGTGTGTATTGAATTGTCTCAACTAGTTGAAACTGCCCTAACATGGTCTAGGAATGCTCAGACTCACAGCCCTGGCAGGCTTGAACTGACAAGCATTCAGGAATCTTGCTCACACTATTGGTGTCCAGAGAAGGGCAACAAAGCTGGTGAGGGGTCTGGAGCACAAGCCCTATGAGGAGAGGCTGAGGGAGCTGGAGGTGTTTAGGCTGGAGATGAGGAGGTTCAGGGGAGACCTTATTGCCATCCACAACTGCCTGAAGGGAGGCTGTAGCCAGGTGGGGGTTGGTCTCTTCTCCCTGGCAACCAGCAAAAGAATGAGAAGACACAGTCTCAAGCTGCACCAGGGGAGGTTTAGGCTGGGTGTCAGGAAGAAATTCATCACAGGAAGTGACTGGCCATTGAAATGTGCTGCCCAGGGAGATGTTGGAGTCACCGTCCCTGGAAGTGTTTAAAATAAGCCTGGATGAGGCGCTTAGTGCCATGGTTTAGTTGATTAGATGGTGTTGGGTGATAGGTTGGACTTGGTGATCTGGAAGGTCTTTTCCAACCTGGTTAATTCTGTGATCCATCAGACTTGGAGAAACTATTCTTAGGTCAACTTCATATTTTTCTGCTCCTTCAAGGTACCTTTAGTGTGTGAACAAGACAAGAGTCTTCCAAAAATAACTGGGGCAGGTGGCATGTTTTTCACATTACCTGGCTATCCACATGATACAAGCAGGGAAATGTTTGCTTGCCTTGCAGGCTTTTTAGCTTCTGAAGCAATCCTTCTCATGTTCTCACTACAGTACCTGTGTATATGCAACCACAGGTTGATGAACAGGTTTCTCACAGAATAGCCTTGATTGATTTTTAAATGATTTCTTACACTTTTCCAGTCCAAAATTCTCTTCCTTCTTTTGTTGCAATGCTCAGTAAAAACTCTTCACTCTGAGCACTGAGCTGTTTTTCATGTGTCTTTGGCAGTAGCTTGCATATACTCTTTCACCTCTAATAGTTTCTCTGATTTCCATACGCTTTTTATATATGTTCTTATGTCTCACATGATGGCAAGCAAATTTAATTCTACAGATATGTAGGAACTAAGAAGGAATAGGCATAATATGTATTTAATGAGATTCAAAACCCACAAACCCATCAAAACCCACTTTTTCCCATAAGGTTAGTTATATACAGTTATATGTGGATTTCATATATCTTGACTTCAGTAAAGCTTTTGATACTGCCTCCCATAACATCCTCATAGAAAAGCTCAGGAGACGTGGCATGAATGGTTGGTCAGTGAGGTGAATTGCAAACTGGCTCCACTACAGAGTTCAGAGGGTTGCCATCAGTGGCACAAAGTCAACTTGGAGGCCTGTGGCCAGTGGTGTCCCCCAGGGATCAGTACTGGGTCCAGTTTTGTTCAATATCTTTATCAGTGACCTGGCTGAGGGCATTGAGAGTACCCTCAGCAAGTTCTGATGATACAAAACTGGGGGCTTGGGGTTGGCTGACACCTGTCAGGCTGTGCAGCCATCCAACATGACCTGGACAGTCTGGAGAGCTGGGTGCAGGCAAACCTCATGAAGTTCAATAAGGACAAGCACAGGGTCCTACATCTGGGGAGGAATAACAACAGGCACCAGGACAGGTTAGGGGCTGCCCTGCTGGAAAGCAGCTCCCCAGAGAAAGACCTTGGAGTGCTGGTGGACAGCAAGTTCTCCATGGAACAACAATGTGCTCTGGTGGCCAAGAGAGCCAATGGGATCCTGGAATGTATCAAGAAAGGTGTGTCCAGCAGGTCTAGGGAAGTTCTTCTACCTCTCTACTCTGCCCTGCGGAGACCACACCTGGAATCCTGTGTCCAGTTTTGGACTCCCCAGTTCAAGAGAGACAGAGACCTGCTGGAGAGAGTCCAAGGGAGAGCCATGAGGATGATTAGGGGACTTGAGCATCTCCCCTGTGAAGAGAGACTGAGAGCCTTGGGGCTGTTTAGTCTGGAGAAGAGAAGACTGAGAGGGGATCTGATCAATGTCTATCAATATCTGAGGGTGGGTGTCAAGTGGAGGGGGCCAGGCTCTTTTGGGTGGTTCACAGTGATAAGACAAGGAACAATAGGTTCAAACTAGAACATAGAAGATTTCACCTCAACGTGAGGAGAAACTTCTTTCCAGTGAGGGTGACAGAGCACTGGAACAGGCTGCCCAGGGGGGTTGTGGAGTCTCCTTCTCTGGAGACTTTCCAAACCCACCTGGATGAGTTCCTGTGTGGACTACCCTAAGTGATCCTGCTCTGGCAGGGGGGTTGGACCTGATGATCTCTTGAGGTCCCTTCCAATCTATGATATACTGTGAGACTGTGACATTAATTTAAGAAGGCTTTTTAATCGCTCTGAGGCCATAGTCTTCTCTTTGCTTTCTCTAGACCATATAGCAGCAGATGTGATGGAGTGGTTGAAGCCAGGTCACTTGAAACCCTCGTTGTTGCTTTTTTTTGTTTGTTTTAAAGGCCATGGAAATGGGTCAATGAAGTTCTCTTCTAGATGATGTTTGTTAGTAGAAGCAGTTGGAGTAGGAATTTTTTACGACATCGATACTGCCATGACTTATTGAAGAATGTTCTGTATTTTAATTGTGTAAATTTTCAACAATGTTAGTATGAAAAAGTCAGTTCTTAAAGTATATCCTGGTGTGAGCCAGACCAGCACTGATTCTGCTCAGTGATGTGAGTTTCCAGCTCAGTCTCAACTCAGGGCCAGCACTTTCTGCAGCTCACAGCAGGTTTGTACACAGTGGCTGCTAGTCACTGCTAGTACCAAGGGTTGGGCTGCAGACCAAGAGAACTGCCACATCTTATGTGCCACCTTGGGGTGCAGGAAGGAAAAGGCTGCAGCTGAGGGGATGAGGGGCCAGGACAGGTGAGCCTAAACTGATCACCTAGGGATTCCATCCAATGGGCAGCATCTTTGGGATCAAGCTGAGGGATCACCAGAGTCAGATCTCCTCTTTAATGCCTGGAGTACTCTGTTATGCCTTTCATCCTGGTGTGTGTGTTCTTGAATTCAGTTCCAGAATCCAGCTCCTGAATTTGATTCCCATCTGCCACTGAGTTCAGTCTGGGACTTCTCCAGTGCCTGCCCACAGCATCAGTGGTCACAGTGAGGATTGCCATCAGGAGGCTAGGTTCAATATTGGTTTGCATCTATTTGTATATTTTTTTATCTTATTGATATTATTTTCATTAGTTTTAATTTTCTCTCCCACTCCATCAGTCTCTCTCTCCCTTATACCATTTCTTTTTCCCTTTGGGAAGGCAGAGGGGTTCATAGAGTGTGTCTGTCTTTTGTCTACTGCCCTGACAGAAGGCATCTACTTCTAGTTTGTTAGACAGTGGAATTTGTTCTTCTAGATGTAAAGAAAGACTCCTGTAAACACAGAGTTCTCATGAGGGATCACCAGAGTCAGATCTCCTCTTTAATGGCTGGAGTTCAAGGCGGACTCTGTTATGCCTTTCATCCTGGTGTGTGTGTTCTTGAATCCAGTTCCAGAATCCAGCTCCTGAATTTGATTCCCATCTGCCACTGAGTTCAGTCTGGGACTTCTCCAGTGCCTGCCCACAACATCAGTGGTCACAGTGAGGATTGCCATCAGGAGGCTAGGTTTAATATTGGTTTGCATCTATTTCTATATTTTTCATCTTACTGATATTATTTTCATTAGTTTTAATTTTCTCTCCCACTCCATCAGTCCCTCTCTCCCTTATTCCATTTCTTTTTCCCTTTGGGAAGGCAGAGGGGTTCATGGAGTGTGTCTGTCTTTTGTCTAATGCCTTCTAGTTTGTCAGACAGTGGAATTTGTTCTTCTAGATGTAAAGAAAGACTCCTGTAAACACAGAGTTCTCATGCAGTCAGTGGTCCATGTTAACACACTGAGTCACACCATTACCACCCAGCCATCTGGGGTTCCACGCAAATAAACATCCACCAGGCTATTATCGAACACATATGCTTCATGTAAACCTCCATGAAACAAATAGCTGGATTAAACCACCAAACAGTTCCATGCCTGTGGTGCAAATTAAACCAGGAAAGAGACATGATAGAAAGTTTTATGGGAAAGGGGTTTGAACAAGGAAGGAACTTTAGCAAGACCGGAGATGCCGTTTCTGCGATAGGCTTTGTCTTGCTTCAAAACTTCTGTCAAAGCTTTATTTCCAAATCTGGGGTTAACCTTGGACAGCTGCCAGACACCCACCCAGATGCTCTCTCATTCCTCCTCCTCCTCCTCCTCAGTGGGACAGGAGGAGAAAATAAGGTAGGTTGAGGTGGAACCAAGGATATCACTTATCCCAGTATCATGGGCAAAACATTCAGTCTGGGGAATGCTGATTTATTTCCTATTAAAACAGATCTGGGTGGTGAGAAACAAAGACAAAAACTACACCACCTTCTTCCCACCCACTCTCCAACTTCATCTCTAGTCTCAACCTACCTGTTCATTTCTGAGTCCTGTACCTCCCTCCTCTCCCCCTCCTGAGAAGTGCAGAGAGATGGGAAACAGGGTTGTGGTCCGTCTGTACCAGGTGCTCCCCTGCCCTCTCACACTGTTCCTTGCTCCAGCACGAGCTCTCCACAGGCCACAGCTTCCTCAGGAGAGAACCATCTGTGCAGTCAAGGGTTTGTTGGATTTTTTTTTTTTTGGGAGGGGGGCAAAGCTTGACCTTGAGAGTTGTAGAGTCCCTCTCCCCTCTCCCCTCTCCCCTCTCCCCTCTCCCCTCTCCCCTCTCCCCTCTCCCCTCTCCCCTCTCCCCTCTTCCCTCTCCCCATTTTTTTGTTGTTGTTCTGAATTAGCTTCTGTATAGATTAATAGAATCTTTAAGGTTAGAAAAAAACCTCTGAGATTATCGAGTCTAACTGTCAGCCCAACACCAAAGCCCACTAAACCATATCCTGAAGTGCCATGTCTACACATCTTCTGAATACCTCTAGGGATGGTGACTCCACCACTTCTCTTGGTAGCCTGTTTCAATGATTGACCATTGTTTCAGTAAAGAATGTTTCCTCTCATCCTATGGCTCATTATTTGGGAGAAGAGACCAACACCCACCTCACTCCAACTTCCTTTCAGAGACTTGTAGAGAGCATGAAGGTCTCCCTTCAGCCTCCTTTTCTCCAGACTATACAACTCAAACACAAGCTCTATGAGGAGAGGCTGAGGGAGCTGGGGGTGTTTAGCCTGGAGAAGAGGAGGCTCAGGGGTGACCTCATTGCTGTCTACAACTACCTGAGGGGAGGTTGTAGCCAGGTGGGGGTTGGTCTCTTCTCCCAGGCAATCAGCAGCAGAACAAGAGGACACAGTCTCAAGTTGTGCCAGGGGAGGTATAGGCTGGATGTTAGGAGGAAGTTCTTCACAGAGAGGGTGATTTGCCATTGGAATGGGCTGCCCAGGGAGGTGGTGGAGTCACTGTCCCTGGAGATGTTCAAGAGGAGACTGGATGAGGCACTTAGTGCCATGGTCTGGTTGATTGCTTAGGGCTGGGTGATTGGTTGGACTGGATGATCTTGGAGATCTCTTCCAACCTGGTTGATTCTATGAACTCCAGTTCCCTCAGCTGCTCCTCACCAGACCTTTCTCCAGACCCTTCGCCAGCTTTGTTGCACTTCTTTGAACCTGCTCCAGCACCTCAATGTCTTTCTTGTAATGAAGGCTCCAAAACTGAACTCAGAAGTCAAGGTGTGGCCTTGACTGTGCAAAGTACAGGGGCACAATCACTTCCTTGGTCCTGCTGGTCACACTATTCCTGATCCAGGCCTGGAGACTCTTGGCACATTGCTGGCTTATATTCACCTGGCTATTGATCAATACCCCCAGGTCCTTTTCTGCCAGGTAACTTTTCAGCCGTTCTGCCCCTTTATTTTCTTTTTATGAGTTGCTTTTTATTGAAACCCTCCTTCCACTTTATTTCAAATATCCTAAAATTTACAGGCAGAAGAAAGGATGAACGTGAGGAGAAAGCATTAGCAGGGGAGAAGAAACCTTGCCCAGAATGCGGCATCAGGCCAGACAGCAAAGGAAAGCAGCTGCCATGGAATGTTGCCTCTGACTCAGTGCATGGCACCTCCATCATATGCCTGCCAGATCTGTCAGCATTCCCTGAGGACTTCTGGAATTGCTCCTGTTGAGTAAGGATGCTCTGCTGTTGCTCTGGGGCAGCATGGTGATTTGGTGTGCCTCCAGCTGCAGAACCTGCTTCATCATGACTGCCTTCTTGTGATCGTGGTGTAGGGATCTGTCAGGGCTAAAGCATCCAGGCTACCCAGCTCCTTGGACCCCTGCCCCAGGAATGCCTCCTCCCTGCATGCCTGCCTCTGCCATATTAGGAAGCTGTCAGGGCCCCTGTGGGACACTCTGCTGTGTGTAAAATCAGCAGGTTGACCCTGACTCTCACCAAATCCTCATGCTTTATCCAGAAGCATTCCTCAGAGCCACAGCTTTAATCTGTGAAAGGATTGTATTCACAACACCACACATTACAGGTTTATTTATTCCCCTTGTAGTGGTGGAATATGAAAATAGCAATTTACTCCTCTGTGTTTTATTCAGATATTGTAATGGATAGGGCACCTGCTTTCCAAAATCCCCATTTTTAAAAGCATTCTTTTTCCTACTTTGTTCAGTTAGGCACCTAATATTAGGCTCTTAATTAACTCACTAGATAGATTAAAAGTAGAAATGCAATTTATGTGTGCTGATTTAAGTATGTAATTACTTTAAATGAATGCTGACTATGTAATTTTTAGTGCTCATTCCTCTTAGCATCGTGAGGTAGCCTGTGAGGGATTTAAACAATCCTGAATATAATTCTAGTTTATTTTAACATCAAAAATCTACTGACTCTCTCTCTCTCTCTCTATATATATATATAAATATTTTTTGCAACAGAGATCTAAAAAAATGTAGAAAAAAAGCTTGCTAATACACATGCTTCAACAGCCTTGGACAAGGAGTTAACTTCAACCATAACCAAGTGATTTTTCTCATCTCAAAGTCTGCGTTTGAAATCGTCACTTACAGTAGATTTTTGGCAAAGACTGAGGATTGCTACTTTTGTCTAGAATTTTGCTCATAGATATGGACCCAGGCCTTGACCATTTGCCTCTGTGGAGAACAGAAACACAACTGTCTTTAGAGCACTACTCACTGCATATGGACAACAGATGTCTAAATGTTAGCGATTACGACGTAAAGCAAATTGCAGCGTTCCAGCGCAACGTCGTAAATCCAATACTGAAATCTGCAGGAAAAAAACCCCAAAACAACCCTAAACACATAATAAACAATTTTCCAAGTTGGGGGGGGTTGTGTTGTAGGAACCTGCTTTTTATGCAGAGTGTCATCTTTTCCTACAGGAATTTTTGGTGATGTCAGCAAAACTAGAAAATTCATCGCCTTTTTTTTTTTCCAACTGGCCGTGGCAGAACTGAAGTCACAGGCAGTGGGATTGCACATCAGCTTGCAGTTGCTTTGTTTTGGGGAGACTGTATTTTTGTGCCTTATTATGGTTATTGGTTTTTTTTCCAGTGAGGGTGGTGAGATGCTGGAACAGGCTGCCCAGGGGAACCGTGAATGACCACTCCATGAAAGTGGTCATAGACAGGTTGGATGAGGCCTTTAGCAACCTGGTCTAGTGGAAGGTGTCCCTGCCCATCACAGAGGTTTTGGAACTAGATGATCTTTAAGGTCCCTTCCAACCTAAAGCATTCTATGAATCTATGAATTCTCACAGTGCTTTAGACTAGTTAATCAGCTTATGCATGTTGACCCTTAGCCAACTCCACCATATACCTGCACCACTGAGATACAATCATCCTTGTAAACTTAATTCTGGTGTGGAAAATTCAACTGCTAGCCACTCCTTGAAGGATAAATCTTTTCAGATAGTGCATAGTACAGGAATTAAGAACAAAAGGTGTGGTGTAATGAAGAGAAGGGAACGTGAACCGAAGGTCTGGGAGCACTGCCAGAGCTTACAACAGCTGCCCTACAACAAAGGCCTGTTGCAGCATTGTGCTTGGCATATATTAAAGGCATGGCCACAATGCCGTGAAGCTAATCCTGTAACTCAATCTACAGTTAATCCATGTAACTCATTTACATTCAGCGGCTACTGTTCTGCAAATTAAAGTTGTGTAGACGCTTTTCTGCACTAAGCCCATGCCCATCTTTGAAGAAATTGCAAAGCAGGCTGGCTCTATGCAAACTATCCATTGGGAATATTTCCTATCTGCCAAATGATAGCTCGGATTTGCCTGGGACAATGCTAGTCAGCACAAAATTCTGCAAGGTATTGTCCTCCCAATGAGTATAACCAAGAAGATGTTAATTAATAATTAGCAGCTCATCTGGAAGATTTTATTTGTAGGGCTTTAGCAAGTTTAAGTGATGTGTGAATTAGGAGACTTTAGAAACTTATGTGGTAATTCAGATGTGCTTTACATTAGACAAAGCTAAGGGCTTCTGTTTTCCAAGGGACTAGGTTCCTAAGTATCACTTTGAGGTATAATTCCTCACATCCTCAGCTCATCTGCAATATAACAATGGAAATACCTAATGTGTGATTATTTGATTTTATACTGAATTTCTTCAGTGTGGAAAAAAAAAATTAAAAGCCCTGTAGCTCTCAGATATTTGTCAACAAAGATACAAAAAGGCAGAAGAAAGATTCTTAGAGCACACTTCTCACATTTCATTTGGGTTTGCAAAGCACTGGGACACTGGGTGTCCACAAGGACTGAAATGAAAAAGTGCTGCAGTTTCTGTCTTCAGGCTGTTTCCCTGAGCTAGGGCAGTTAAAACTTCAACACAGATTTTACAACAAATCTTTAAGATTGTGTAGGGTGCATGTGAGAAGGTGGGGCAGCTGAAAGAAGTCAGTTTAGCTGAGTTTGCACTCAGCCTACTGGGCTTTGTGAGTCCCATTCTGTGACTTCCAGATGCCTGCAGAATCTAGGCACCTGACTTTGCCTTTCATTTTCCAGTGTAGCAGACCAGGTGCTAGTTAGGTTTGACAATACTAAACGTAATTTCTATTTTATTAATTTGATCCCTGATCACTGAAAACAAGAAGAGATGGTTCTGCCCCTTTACTCTGCTCTTGTGAGACCCCACCTTGAATACTGTGTCCAGTTCGGGTGTCCCCATTATCAGAAGGATGTAGACCTGTTGGAGTCCAAAGGAAGACCACAAGGAGGATTGAAGGGCTCAAGCACTTCTGCTGTGAGGATAGGTTGAGGGAGCTGGGATTGTTCAACTTGGACAAAAGAGGATTCCAGGAGGACCTTATAGCTGCCTTGCAAGACCTGAAGGGAGCCTACAGAAAAGCTGGAGAGGGACTTTTCATAAGGGTTTCCAGCAATAGGAGTAGGGGGGAATGGTTTTAAGCTGAGGGAGAGTAGGTATAGACTGGAATTTAGGAAGAAGTTCTTCAGTATGGGAGTGGTGAGACTCTGGAATACATTGCTCCATCCCTGAATGTGTTTAAAGCCAGACTGGATGAGCCATGGGCCACCAAGTCTAGATGAGATGTGTTGCTGTCCATGGCAGGAGGGTTGGAGTGAATGATCTCTGAGGTCCCTTCCAACCTAAATCATTATATGATTTTATAATAACTTTTACAAGTGCAAGTTTAGTGTAAACCAACAATATTTACACAACATCTCCCCATATTCACACCTTGTTGTAAATCACCTTGAGCTTTATTTAACAAACTTAAAGTTTAGCAGTTTCTAGTCCTGAAGCACTTTTATGTCAAACTGCATGAAAAAATAAGTATAATCTAACTAAAGCTGTGGAAATATTTTAAAATATGAACTCTGCAAGATTAAAACACAACTGTTTTATTCAGACACCTTTTATATGCCTGTCAGACCCATTTTTATTGCATAGATTGCAAACTACTTTTAGGTATGAGAATAACAGTGATTTTATTAACACAAAGCATGAAAGCAAGCAGATGGCACAATTGTTATAAGAAGAGCATAACTTTAAAACTTAGCTAATGACTACCTAAGCTTTGAGACCTTACAAAAAATTTCAACGTAAGCAGAAGATCTTAGATCCAGATGATATAACTTAATTTATTGCCTCAATTTTTCTGTGAGGTGACAATTTCCAGTCTCCTAAGTTGTTCTTGTAATCACTGCAGACACAGGGGCATGTCAATATATCACAAATGAAGTAAAGAAGATAAAAATAGAGGCCTTGTGTATGTCCATTCTGAGAAAGCCATACCGATAGCAAGGCTTGATGTGAAATGGTTCGAATACCACTATGGTAGATATATGGCAGAGTATGCTGAGCTCTAGAAATGCACACACAGAGATTCTTTCTGCACACAGCTTATGGGACTTGTGGACAAGGATTATCTTTTTCTTAGAAGGCTTTGGGAACAGACATCATTTAGCATGAAAGCAGCTTCGCTAATCCTCTGGCATCCAGCTTAAAATACATGTGGTTTGTTAGTTTTTAAATAGAAGTAACACAGAGTTTCATAGGAGGTTGTAGACTCTGAAGTGTTTATGCATTGATCAAAATGGGTGTTTAACTGATCACTTTTCTCTTGCCCCTGACATATGATGACCCATTTCATATCTGCCTACTGTAGAGTAGTATTTGATTATCAGTTTTCAAAGACTACATCAGATACTATATTTGTCTTGTCTGTACTCTGCTTGATGGCTCTGGGGGCTCTGGGTTTTTCCCCAGCACTGTCTGCTAGATCAGGTGGTAAATTCATACAGAGATTAAAGATCCACCAATGACTTCTTCATGTTTTTGAACAAAGATCAGGAAGTCACTTGTTCATTCAGTCATTGTGAGTGCTTTTTTGGAGATGAATACTTTGAATGACCTCTTATGTTCTCTGACTTTTTCTTAATCTCTGCTTCTTTCTATAGTCTGGATAAACAGTAGCTGATATTAGGATGTTCTAAATGTGTCATAAACAATAGCAGAAATTTAAAATTTAGACTCAAGTCATGCTTATCCAAGTTTCTAAGCATCTTTGTCATTGATCTCAAGAAAGAATGCTAGTAAAAGCACTAAAAAGTGTTGGTTTTTTTTTTTCCTACAGTTTGAATACTGATTCTATGATTCTATGTGTTAATAGTCCAATCCACCACCTTAGTATTACCAACCTAATATAGCCTGATAACTGTAATTTCATGTGATTTCCTGACATAATGGGAATTTAACTCGATCAGTGTTTCTTTGCTATGTAAGTGCTGGAACACTGCAGAAGAAATAAAACCAATAAAAATCATCATATGGCTTCCACACAAAGATTAAAAGTTTGAGGCAGGAATTGAATTTAGTTGCTAAAATATCTGTTTGTAGAAGTATGAAAGAATCAAAGAATCTTCTTGTTATGGCCTCAGGCTGCACCAGGGGATTTTTAGGTTGGATATTAGGAAGAAACTCTTTCCTGCAAGAGTGGTCAGGCATTGGAACAGGCTGGCCAGGGAGGTGGTGGAGTCATCGTCCCTGGAGGTGTTCAAAATACTTTGGGGAAACAGCACTTTGAGAAATGGCTTAATGGGCATGGTGGGGCTGGGTTGACAGTCAGATTACATGATCTTAGAGGTCAGATTCTATGATCTCTAGTCGACATTCCAAGAAGGTACAGCTGAAGACTCTGGAATTACATCAAACTCTTGACTGGGAGCTCTGACAAGACTGCCCAGAATGAAGAAGGTTTTTTGAACTTTGCAGCAACTTCCTTCTTTAACTGCAGGATCTGAGCATACTCAGAGGGACTCTGGAATATTGAGTTCTGGGCTCCCCAATCCAAGAGGGCAAAGACCTTTCAGATTCCAACCACTACCTAACTCTATTAAGTGTGGTGGAACTGAGGAATACTCAGTACCTTTAGAAAAATATTGAGGCTTTTTTCTCTTTTTTTTTTTTCTTTTTTTTCCTTTTTAGACAGAGTATGAACACAATAAAATGTTTTGATCATTTTTTCTGCCATGTTCCCTGTCTCATTAGAATGAAATGTTTGCCAATATGTGTTCTAACAGCAAACCACCAAGCATGATGAGTCTGATTTTCATCAGAGGCACTCTTTCACACATGGCAGAGATTAACAGTGCAGTGTAAATGCTTCCATTAGCTTTAAGCAGACTCATGAGCCTACTGGCAAAGATCAGCCAAGGTGTGCTGTGCTTGCTGATGGCTTCCATTTGAGAAACACAGTAACACAGCACAACCTGTTATCTGTGGACCAGACCTGGGGTACTGGGTTTAGCCATGTGGTTGCTGTTGTCCTTGTCTCTAATGCAACCTGTGACTCACAGCACTGAAAGCGTTGGCTCAAGATGTTTAATCTTGATCTTGCTGTAGGAGTATGCAGTCAACATGAGCCAGACTTTGACAGGAAGGAGCAATTATTTTTGCAAATACAGCTCATACCCTGAGGCTTCTAGAGGATTGTTACTGCTGTCATTTGTAGAGTGCTGTGAGGCTGTGCTCTTTGTCACACATGCCTATTCCAAATAAAGCCAGCCAATGACATTGATTTAGTGCAAGTTCAGGCCTTATGCAATTTTCCCAGCTGTTCTTTTGCTTCTGCTATTTTATTAGTTTGTTCTGAATACGTGGAAATTTGCTTGAATATTTTTTAATATCTATTGGTACAGAATATGCACTATTTATATGCTGCCATGTACTTTTAAATATGTATTTAGTTGAGTTTGGGAATGATGGGGGGAAAAAAATAATTCCAGATAGTTTTCCATTAGGAAAATATGTTTTCTCCATCCATAAGCATCTTGCTTTATGGTCTCTTTCAGGAGTTGCCTGCCTCTTTGCAGCTTACATCTTAGGTTGGGTCTTTTGTTAAGACTATGTGGTCACATGCACTATGGATTGAGAATTGCTTACACATGGCTGGCCCATGTTCTTCTGTGCACAAAGAGAAAAGTAATTTTTGTCAAGGGTCAGGGCTAGGCTGGACACTACAGATGCTCTCTACGAACTCCTCTGCCTTCTCAAAGGGAATTGAAAGGGAATAAAGGAGAGAGACTGATGCAAACCAATATTGAGCCAAGCCTCCTGATGGCAGTTAGTCACTGTCAGCACTGATCATGTGGGCAGGAACTGGAGAGGTCCTAAACTGAACTCAGCAGCAGATCCAGGAGCTGGGTTCTAGAACTGGATGCAGAAACACAGATTGGGATCAAAGACAGAATGGACAGAGTCCTCCTCAAACGCCAGTCATTGAAGAAGAGCTTTGACCCCTGGTGATCCCTCTGCTTGATCCTGATGATGAAATCCATGGGATGGAATCAAGTGTTGGTCAGTTTAGGGTCACCTCTCCTGTCCCCTCCTCCCTGCAGCCACAGCCTTTTCTTTTCTGCAGCCCAAGGTAGGCACACAAAATGTAGCATTGCCCTTAGTCTGCAGCCTAACCCTTGGTGCTAACTCCCCCTTCAGCATTGTCACTGCTAGCAGCTGATACTGTGTGTTCAAACCTGCCCTGAGCTGCAGAAGATGCTGGCCCTGACCAGAGATTCAGTTGAACAGAATTAGTTGTCTTCTAGCTCAAACTAGGATGAACCTACAATGCATCCTCTTTCTCAAAGGCAAAAGGAGAATTTTTGATTCTTCATGGGAGTCACTGTGTTTCAGTCTGGCTGTAGCACATAGAGGGAGGAAAGAGGTCACCTAGAACGCAGATTACTGTTCTTAGTGTGAAAATGATGCAGTGCCATGGTAGAAATTAATGGGTTTAAATTAAAGGAGTTTAGTTTTTTGTTGTTGTTGTGGTGGTTTTTTTTTAATTAAAAAGTCAGACGTGATAGTGTGACTAAAGTGTTCCCTTCCTCTGTTCATTCCTGTGCTGCCTCAGTTCTGAGGAGGACAAGGGATACGACTTGCTGAGGTGAGGCAACTGCTCTATCCACTGAGCTGATGGGGATAGGAAAGAAGGGGAGAGTGCTCTGGGAATCTGACACATATAAGAAGTTATAAGGTCTTAACTGTTTTCTATTAAAAGAAATTACTTCTTCTGGCATTTTTGTTTAGCAGTGTTGCAGGTGCAACCATGACATTAAAAAAATCCCAAACAACAAAAATAGCCCCTTGAACAAAACCCTTCAATGATTCAAAGGGATATTAGTGCAAATTAAAGCTAGAAGAAGACCATGTAAGGTGTCACACACAGAATCTGCAACTGTAAACCTTAGATTATAGGTTTTTCAGTTCTGCCATCCCAATGTAACTAGGTTAATATCTTATTACTGTAGCAAGTATTTTATCTGCAGGTATAATTAATTCTCTTAGAAAATACCTTTTTCTCCTCTCCTTTCACTTTTTCTCCCCTCTCTTTCCCTCCCCTCCTCTCTGTCCTATCTTCCTCTGTCTCATCCTGTTCTCCTTCTCTATCCTCTTCTACTTCCTCTTCCCTCTTCCTGCCCTCCTTTATATTTGCCATTTTCCCCTCTCCTAGTCCCCCTCCCTTCTCTCCCCATTTTCCTCTTCCCCTCTTCACTCTCTCCACTTCTACATGCTCTCTCCCACTCCTTTTACTCTCTCTCTCTCCCTTCCTCCCTGTTATCTCAAAGAAATGTAGAAGAATCTCTTACAAGGACACTTAGGTTTAAAACATCCAAACTCAAATGCTACACAGCTGGAATTTTCACATAGTGTGAAGCAGTTGGTGCTGAGGGTCAAGTGTGGAATATTTATACAGATTTGGAGAATTTTGACTAGCTTCAGACCAGCTGTAGTTCATTCCCAGTGACTGAAATTCCCTTAGCAGCTGGAGCACGTGGCTAGACTCTTGGATTCTTCCTGCTGCTTTAGTTTCATTACTATTTCCTTTTTAGTTTCATCCAAAGGAATTCAATTTTCAGGCTGTGAGACTGCTCCATGGTGGAAACAAAGTGCAGCAAGAGGAGGCTGCACTGATATTAGCTTCAGAAAAGCACTTCTGATGCACACTTAAAACTTTTCTGTGGGCACCTTTGCAAGGGTCACAAAATAAAATCACAGAATCAGAATTCAGTAACTTACCAGCTAGAGTGAGAGAGCTGTACATGCCCATTATAGGGGCTACTACTTAACAATATGATGTCTTTTCCAAAGGCATGAAACTATATGAAGAAATAAGCTCTTTGCCAGGATTTTGGATGCATCAAAGTGGTTCTGCTCCATTTGAAGTAAGCAAAAGTAGAATCAAGGCCTGACAGATGAGTGCCCCAGTTCTGTAACAAGACTCAGCATGCTCGAATATCTTTGAAGCCTCAGTGCCCTTTGCAAGACTGGGGTGTGTGGGGAGATATTAAATGTTAGAGATCTTATTTTTTTTTTCCAGTAAGAACACCAGATATGACTCACATTTTGACTGAAGTAGCAACCTGATCATAAATAGAAAAATTACAAGGAAAATGATTAATTCAGTAATGATTCATAATGCAGGTTTATGGATACAAATATGTTGAAATAATTTAAAAAAAGAAGCAGGTTACTGAGCCCTGCAAGTCACAACACAGAACACTGCAAGTGTTAAGGTTAAGGCAGTTCATGATCTGATCCTTCTTTGGTTTGAGTCATAATCTTACTTCATCAATATAAAATGCATTCAAAAATGGGGAAAGCAAAGTTGATGGTGATGTAGCAGACAGTAAATTAGTCATAAAGACTCTGATTCAGAAGAAATATGGCTGCCTGCAGGTTGAGGCTTAGCAAGCTCTTCATACTTTGCTTTTTCTAATGAAATCAGGAAGATACATTATAATTTTCCATATAGGGAGATAACTTCAATTGAAGAGACTGCTGGGTAGTGTGACAAGAGCAATCATAGAATCATAGAATCGTTTTGGTTGGAAAAGACCTCCAAGATCATCCAGTCCAGCTGTCAACCCAACACCTCCATGGCCTTTAAACCATGTCCTCAAGTGCCATGGCCACACCTTTACTGAACACCTCCCCTGGCAGCCTCCCCGAACACCTGACCACTCCTGCAGCAAAGAATTCTTTCCTAATCTCCAACCCAAACCTTCCCTGGCACAATTCCAGGCCATTTCCTCTCATTCTATTACCTGATACTAGGGAGAAGAGACCAACTCCCACTTCAGTCCAAGCTCCCTTCAGGGAGCAATGAGGTCTCCCCCCAGCCTCCCTCTGTTCAGGCCAAATATCCCCAGTTCCCTCAGCTGCTCCTCACCAGCCCTGCCCTCCAGACCCTTCACCAGCTTTGCTGCCCTTCTCTGCACACACTCAAGCAACACAATATCCTTCTTGGATATTGAGGGGCCCAAAACTGAACCAAATGCTCAAGGTGCTGCCTTGAATTGTGCTTTATTTTATGAACTATTGGTGGGTTTGTTCTTTTGGCGTGAAGGCAAAGCAAAGCATGAACTGCAGTTGTGCATTATGAAAGACTTATGGAAAATAAAGTTATTTTTAAATCCCCTCCTTCCACCACCACCTCCTGTTTTCCCTCCCATCTGCCCCTTTTTCCCTCAAATTCCAGAGCACCTGGGCTCTGTTGGAGTCTCCTCCCACCTCAAGTGTGGCCACTTCGCCCTCTCTGCCCACTCCCTTTTTAAATCCTCCCAGGAAAGGCAGAAGCCCCAAGCTGAGTCCATCTGGGCTGGAGGATCCTCTTCTCCTCACTGGTGAGTGCCCATGGTGCACACTGGGTGATTGGTGGTGGGGATCCCAAAAGGCCCACCTTTTGGTGGGAAGGTAGGAAGAACGTTGATATCTCCAATATCATCTACGAGTGCTGGCTGGGTCTGCTTACTGGGGCTGAGCTCCTGTGTGGTATCTTGGCTGGTTGAGGGTCTTACTGCTGGCTCTGTGGATGGGTGCAAAAAATGGTGGTGGTCTTTTTCTAGTTTTACAGCAAAAGAGGATGTGAAGAAGTTGCAGCCACTCCAGCTGAGGTTCTGCATAAGGGAAGGTTGCATCTCACAGGAGAGGAAGCCTCCATTGCTGTGACCATCATCTGTACCTTGGTGGCTTCTTCTGAAACTGGGAGAAAGGCTGCCTCTGGGTGGCATAACTGGGTTAGCAAAAATCAGCAACGAGAGCAGCCCAGACCAGCTGGTGTTGGGATTTTGGGTACTGTCACTGCCATGTAGGAAGCCTTCATTCCAAGTATGTCTTGGACACAGAGCACTGGGCAGAAAGATTACAAGATTAACTTCTCCTTAACTTTAGCAGGACTTTTGAAAGGTCTGGAGGAAAGACTTTTATATCTTGACAGAAATCCCCACTATCCTCCCTGCAAGAAGTAAGAAAACTCTAAAATGCATGCATTGGGACAACTTCCATCAACTCTCTTTGCTGGATCCAAGGGTGCTGATGATTACCTTCTCTGTCTTTCTCTTCTCCAGTTCTTCTCTTCCTTTACTTCAGTGCTAAATGGTAAGTTTTTATTTGGGCCAAGCACAAATCCAGGCTGGGCAAGGAGTGGTTAGAGAGTAGTCTTGAGGAGAAGGGTTTGGGGCTGTTGCTTGATGAAAATCTTAATATGAGGCAGCAGTGCTCACTGGCTGCCCAGAACACAGCCATATCCTGGGCTCCATCAAAAGACCTGTAACCAGCAGGATGAGGGAGATGATTCTGCCCCTGTATTCTGCTCTTGTGAGACCCCATATGGAGCACTACATCCAGTACTGGGGCTTCCTACATAAGAGGGACATGGAAGTGTTTGAGTGGGTCCAGAAGAGGCCAGAAACATGATCAGAGGGCTGGAACATCTCCTCTATGGGGAAAGGTTGAGAGAGCTGAGGCCTTCAGACTGGAGGAAAAAAAGGCTGTGGGAAGAACTTAAACTACCTGAAGGAACCCTAAGAGAAGGCTGGGGAGGGATTTCTTACAAGGGCTTGTTGAGATAGTCAAGAGCTAATGGGTGGAAGCTGGAAGAGGGGAGGTTTGGATTGGGTGTTAGAAAGAAATTCTTTACAGTGAGGGTGGTGAGACACTGGCACAGGTTGCCCAGGGAGGTTGTGAATGTCCCCTCCCTGGAGCTGTTCAGGGTCCACGTTGGATGAGGCCTTGAGCAACCTGGTCCATGGCAGTGGGGGTTGAAATTAGATGATCTTTAAGGTCCCTTCCAACCTAAACTATTCTAGGATTCTATCATTTATTTACTTTGTTCTTAGATGTCAATCTTGTTATAGGAAATACCTATGACACCAAAACTAGCTGCACCTGTGTGCTGAGCCAAACATTGACCAAAGCCTCTACCATCCATTTGGGAGCTATTGTCATTGGCACCTCCTGAACCATGGTGTGATGGTTTTAAGACTGTCTTTAATTTTTCTTCTCACAAAGTTCAAGCAGAGAAAGTGAAAGAATGTAAATAAATCACTATTGGGTGTAAGAAAGCAAAATAACGATTGTTCTAAACACTTCCATTGGAGAGAGAGAAATGTTGAAGAACCACTACTCAATACAAAGTCACTCAGTCTCAGCTTGCTCAGCTTCTTTCTGCTTCTTTTCTGTCTGAAGATAACATAGTGACCTTGACAAGCTAACAGCCTCTCTGCTTCTTGACTCTCTGCCTTCTGCCAGGGGTGTCTGTGGGGAGGCCCCTTGGGGAAGCCCTCTTAGGGGGAAGTCAGGGGGCTTGATTGTGCTTTTCTGTTGATTGTACATATTTGTAAATGTTGTGAATGGTGTATATTTGTACATAATCATTGCATTTCATCATGGATTGTAGTTTTGGTTGTAAACACAGCTTGCATTTGCTTCCAGACTGAGCTTGCTTGGTTATTGTGGGTGTGGGAGGGGGATTTCAGGTCTCACACTGTTACAACAAGACTGTCTTGGGGTGGGACAATGTTTGCCACTATAAAGATCCAGAGATTCACAGACTGTGTTGTGTTGGAAGGGACCCTCTGAGGTCATCTTGTCCATCCCCCTTGCAGTGAGCAGCGACACCTCCAACTGGATTGTGCTCATTCACAATGTACTATTGTTACTTTGGAGTTAAAGTCTCATTTTCAGAAGTGACCCTAATACTCATAACCAACTCTGAAGGGTGGGATTAAGATTCCTGCAGGCAAGACCTTCAAGCACACTTTACATTTCCAGTGCATACATTTTTGGTGACACAAGACTAGTTTCTCCTTGCACTGTTTCCTCACTCCAGGATGTAAGAGGGTATTTTTTTTTTTTTTTTGAATCTCATAACTTCATGGAACAGGAAAGATGTTTCTAGATCTTCTAGTTATATCTATGAATTTCACTACCCTGCTGCCCATCACTGGTATCTGACAATCACTGTTAAAGTCTTGTTTCTTTGGACTAGCTCCATTTAGACTTAATTAGTAATTGAACAAAAGGAAATTTTGTCAGAATGGTCTGCTTGATGGCTCAAGTAAGACAATTAAAGGGTTTGTGACTTGAGACTAGACTTCAAAGGTAATTTGAAATGTTTGGTGTCAAACTAGATTGATATGGGAGAAATGGGTGGAGAGGATTAGAGATAGAATCCTGGAGTGTGTATTGTTCTAAGAAATATTTAATCATTGTTTAAGATCTCAAGGTTCTGGGGACTAGGATATCTCTGATCCCCTTCCACATTCTCTAGTCACAGTGCAGCAATATAAACTGATCATCTGAATAGCAATAGCCTTGCTCCCAAGAAAAAAAAAGTTGCTAAGCTAACCTAAGATATACTCAGTGGTAGTTAAAAACATATTTTACCTTCTGTGGATGCTGCTGTGAGAGTTCTTGCTAGTACTAGAAGTTAAACAAGAATAGAAAATAAAAAAACCCCACAACATTGTGAATACTAGTGGAATAGAAGCATCCAAATATATATATATATAAAAGCATCTGGAGAAGTTGTTTCTGGGTGTACTGGTAATTCTAGCAGCAGTTCACGTTTTCAAGGAAGAAATTATTCTGGAACTAAGTTTACCTGAAACTGTAACTTCTTTGACATTCTTGTAATTAAGCAGAGCTTATATTCCAGTATTCAAGAAATTCTGAGGCCTTTGATGCATACCATGACATCAATAAGGGTTTGATCACCCTTCTTTCTTTAAATCTTGAGCTAATTCTAGTTAGAAAATAATCTTCTGGGTCTGTTTTGGAAAGACACTAAGCATTTTCAGAGCTTTTTATGATCAGCAGCTTATAGGAAGAGATAAGAATCTTATCCTGTTTGCTATACATTGTCAACCATTCCCAAAGAAGTTTATTTTTCCATAGTTTAGATTTTTCTTTTGTAAATAGCACTGAGTACATTTTGTGCCATCTTAGGAGTAGTCTAACCCAGCTCAGGAAGAGTTTCTGCTTGGTTTCTTCCGTGGCTTTGAGCTGGATACTAGCATAATCAGGAAATTAGTACACTATTCTTAAACTGGCTCAGCTCTTTTGAAATAATTTGATGGCAATCACTTTTCCTATTCCTCTTTCTCTTTTCAGAAGGCATGTGATGTGGCCTGAGATCATTGGGCAAGTTACAGCTCTTGAATTGCTACCTGTAGTGAACTGGAGACCTAATACCAAATGAAACTCTCTTGTAGGTCTGAATAGATTTATGCATTATAAATGTGATAGTGATTTGAAAGCACTTTAAGAAAAGCATGGAACATGAGCTGGCAGTGCACTCATGCAGCCCAGAAGGCAAACTGTGTCTTGGACTGCATCAAGAGGAGTGTGGCCAGCAGGTGAAGAGGTAATTCTGCCCCTTTACACTGCCCTGGTGGGATCCCACCTCAAATACTGCATCCAGTTGTGGGGTCCCCAGCATAAGAAGGTTGCAGAACTCGAAGCGAGTCCAGAGGAAGGCCACAAGGATATTCCAAGACCTGGAGCACCTCTGCTGTGAGGATAGGATGAGGGGGCTGGGGTTGTCCAGCTTAGAGAAGAAAATACTCTGGAGGGACTTTATATCTGCCTTCCAACACCTGGAGGGAGCCTACAGAAAAGCTGGAGAGGGACTTTTCGTAAGGGTGTCTGGTGACAGGGCTATGGGGAATGGTTTTGAGCTGAGGGAGAGTAGGTTTAGACTGGATCTTGGGAAGAAGCTCTTCAGTATGAGGGAATAGGTTTCCCAGAGTGGCTGTGGATGCCCTCTCCCTGGAGGTGTTTAAGGCCAGACTGGATGAAGCCTTGGTGACCAAGTCGAGTTGTGAGAGGCATCCGTGCCCATGGCAGGGGGATCGGTGTAGGTGATCTCTGAGGTCCCTTCCAATGTAAGCCATTCTATGAACTTGAACAACACTCAGGACAGTTTAGGTTAGATGCATATGATCTAGAGACTAAGGAGAATGGGTACTGTATTCACATGGACCTAACCAGTGCAAGCTTTACACGGAATAAGGGATGTTGCTCCTGACAGCAGTTAAAAGGTCGTTTTTCTGGCCCGAATTTTATTGCCTTAAAATTTATTCTTCTTAACTGTAATTTTTGTGTTGAACACTAGATGAAGCCCTGATGCTTCCACACAAAAGGAAGAAGAGAACCCAATGACCTGTGCTTGGTTGTACATTTTGCTAAGCCAAAACAATTAGAGGAGATTTTTTTTTAATTTTTTTTTTTTTGGTGGTTTGCTTTTCAATTCCCCAGGTAATCACTCTAAGCTGAGAGTGTTCCCTGTCAGGGTAACTGAGCAACTACTGAAAGTAAAAGAGGCCTCATGATTCCTTTCTTTTTCACAATGTATTTTAAGATGTATTTCCTCACTCTCTCTTTTTTTTTTTTTCATGTCTTTTTCAGAAAGATAGAAAAAAACCCCATGGTATAAATATCTTTCATCATCTACATTCAAGATGAGGTTGAAATTTCCATTCTGAAAAAGTATCTGTGTGGTTTGCTGACCCTTGTGTCTTCAAAGCCCATCTGAATTCAGTGTCTGAAAACAACTGACAGCTCGGGTAAGATCAAAGAATAAAAAAAAAAAAAAGGCATGAAAAGAGCAGAGGGACAGTAATGAGAGCCTGAGGCAGAACACACACTGCAGTCTCATAGGTGGTGAGGAAAGTGAATCAAAGTGATGAGGCTGTGTGGAAATGACTGTTGGGGTTTCTTTCATTATTAATAGCTTTACCACCTATACTGTGTTACTATAAGGAGCTCTAATAGAATGGCACTGTTAGGTCAGCCTTCCACAGCCTGCAGAGGAAGCATTTCCGTTAGGAGAACATCTTTAGCACCAAAGTTGGTAGAGTTAGGTAACGGTTAGACTTCATCTTAAATGCCTTTGCCTACTGAAAGGCAAGCAGATGGATAACACAATTTAAATTTCCTCACTGGCTACAGTTTATAGCTGAGCAACAAGTAATGTGTTTATCTTCTGCACACTTCATTTGACTTCAATTATTGAAGGTCTTCTCAAGATGAATCATAGAATGGCTCAGGTTGGAAGAGACCTCAGAGATCATCTACTACAGTCTCCCTGGCATGGGCAGGGATGTCCCTCAACTAGACCAAGGTTGCCCAAGGTCTCATCCAATCTGGCCTTAAACATCTCCAGGAGGAGGCATCCACAGCCTCTCTTGGCAACCTATGCCAGAGTCTCACCACCCTCCTACTGAAGATCCAGTCTAAACCTGAGCTTAAAACCATTCCACCTGGTCCTGTTGCTAGATACCCTTAAGAAGCCCCTCTCCAGCTTTCCTGTAGGCTCCCTTCAGTTACTGGAAGGCAGCTAGACGGTTTCCCCTGTAGTCTTCTCTTCTCTAGGCTGAACAATCCCACCTCCCTCAGCTTGTCCACGCAGGAGCACAGGAGAGATGCTCCAGCCCTTGGATCATCCTTGGGGCCCTCCTCTGGACTCTCTCCAGCAGTTCTGTGTTGTCCTTATGAAATGTCACAAGCTCCTCCTAGTCTACTCTGAAGCTGTGTTACAGGACAGAGGAGCAGGAGGTAATGGCAAAACCACGTCTCAAATAGCTCTGCACTCAAAGGGCTCATGGTTGCCTCTCTGCAGCATGGGACAAGTTTTACTCTCTTAGAGAACTGACAGGAATCTGAGGAGACAGAGTGAATCTATCCTGGAGTGAGGAATTCAGGAGATGGCAGGATTCTCTTTGACCACTACATCTGGTCAATATTTTGAGCACAGAGACTGCCCAAGCATCACTTCTCACACTGATGCATTTTCTTACCTGCCTGAAGTCACTTGAAACTAGTCAGACATCAGAACCAACTCTGATTTCACAGAGCTGCTGCCTAAAAATGGCTTCTATTAAAAGAAAATTTCAGTTGCTGAGTAAAGGAAAGCAATTTAAAGCTTTAGTGTTGTTTCTGCTAGCAAGACCAACTGATAGTTGGTCTGCTCAGTCTGTAACTTGCCTTGAAAGCTCTCCTGTGTTTCTGACTGATATGGAATTCCTGTAATGCAGAATTAAGTGCTATTTTCCTAACATTAGTAAAGATGCCATTTGAAGGGAGGTAGTGTCTTGGATTTAATCATTCACAACCTCCTTTGTTCTTGTGTGCAGGAGACAGATACATTTATGCCATCAGTGCTTCAGGATTTTCCATCTCCAACTTCTTTGGATGCACATGACTTTTCTCCAGAGAAGTGAACAGGTTGGGCTCATAAACAGTGCAATCATTATGTGCTTCATGTTGTGCCTAAAGGAAGGATAAGAGGCACAAGGTCTAAAGCACTCAAGAGGGTTGGCTCCTTGTCATAGGAATAACTGTGAAAGTATCAGATCTCCCACAGGTTATAAACTCTAATTCAGGATCCCACTTTTGTCAATGTTTAAGAACAGGATTCCCTAGAACATGAAGCTTTTGAAAGTTGTGGGAAACATGCTGTATTCCTGCTGCACTGTTGAAACTCACCAGTGTGGAATGCAGGTTGTGAAAGGTGCTTCTACAGTATTCAGGGCTATCACATCTAAGGATGTTCCAAAGGAAGGCATCTTCCTTTGGGCTGGAATTCTGTAACAGAATAGTAACTTACAGAATCAACCAGGTTGGAAAAGACCTCAGAGATCATCAAGTCCAACCTATGTATAAACTGGTTCAGTACAAGGCAAAACATCAGTAATGGTTTGTTTCTATTTTACCTCTTGTCCTTGTTTTGTTTAGCCATTGGAAGCCCAAATCTGCCATATTTACCCTGAAACACCCTGTGTATATCTGTGTTTATCTGTATTTTGTTATCCCTCCAATACCTTCTCTATCTCAATGGGAAGATTAGTTCAAAGGAAAAGCAGCAGAATCACATAAGGCCAACATTTTACTCTGTCGATAACAAAGAAATTAGCTACTGGCTTCCTGACCCACTGCCATGATACTATTGCCAACCACTCTCTAATTAATGACATCACAACTGAGTTTTTGGCATTAAATTTTTCATGAACCTCTACAATTTCTTCATCTGTTTAGATCATGCTTTCTGAGAGTGCTTGATAAAGTGTTTCTCTACTTGGATTCAATTGACCACCACTAGTAAATGTAACCAGCAGGTGACAGCATTGTTCCACTCCAACACAGACCTGCAGCTATTTGATCAGGCTGAAAAAAAAAGATTAAACCCTGAGAGGGGGAAGTTTAACAAAGCTAAAATTTTAGATTTCTTACTTATCCTTTGTTTGATTTTTTTTTTTCAGATTTTTTTTTTTACCTACTCCCATCTCCAGGCTCAAGTAACTTGTTGCAACAAATCTTACATATATAAGAGTTTTCAAACTCCATTACCTCATTTTAATCCCTCAAAGCAAACTGCTAACACCTTTCCTCTCATCTCAGAAGGAATTTCTCTCAGCAACTTGACTTTCTGTTTCCAATTAGGCATGATTTTTTTTTTTTTGACTGATAAGGGTTTTCTAGTGTCATGCAATTTTACATGAGGATTTTTGGGGCTTAAATAACACTCTTTTTCCTAAGGAGGAGGGAGGTGCATGTGTAACTGACAGTAAAAGATCTGTTATCCCTTAAGCAAAGCAGCAGAAAGAATTCTGTGCCATAAAGCAAGGAAAAGAACATCTAATGTGCAAGTTACAACACCTCCTCTACCTGTGCAGAATTGTCTAGGGCAGATTCTGCAATAAATCATAGAACCATAGAATCACAGAGTATCTCAAGCTGGAAGAGACCCATAAGGGTTGTTGAGTTCAACTCTTTGCTCTTTTCAGGACTGCCAAAGACCAAGCCATGTGACTAAAAACATTGTCCAGACACTCTTCAAACTCTGACAGGTTTGATGCCTTGGCCACTTCCCTGGGGAGCCTGTCACAGTGACCAACCATGCTCTTAGTGAAGAATCTTTTCCTAATTTCCCATCTGATCTGCCACTGATGCACCTTCATTGCATTTTCTCATGTCCTGACACTGGTCATTAGAGAGAGGAGATCAGTACCTCTCCCTCCACTGCCCATCTTGAAGAAATGTAGCCTGTGGTGAGATCACCTTTCAGCCTTTTCTTCTCCAAGCTGAGCAAACTAAGTGACCTCAGCCACTCCTTATAACTCTTGCCCTTGAGACTTTTCACCATCTTGATCTCTGTCCTCCAGACACACACTAGTAGTTTGATGTCCACAGTACTCAAGGTAGGGCTGCACCAATGCACTGCAGAGTAGGATGATTAGGGGACTTGAGCATCTACCTGAAGCAAACAGCTGCTTGTTGGAGATGTGAATGACCTCAGCTGTCTCACTCCACTGCCAGACTCCACTGCTGTCCTTGCAGAGCTGGCAGGAGCTGATGTTCTCTGCCTCTTCTCTCTTCCCCAGGTCAGACAATACTCTTCAGCACTCAATTTCCCCTCTGCTGTTCTTTTACCTTGGATATGATCCATAGCGTTGAGAGACTGAGAGCCCTGGGGCTGTTTAGTCTTGAGAGGAGAAGACTGAGAGGGGATCTGATCAATGTCTATCAATATCTGAGGGGTGGGTGTCAAGTGGAGGGGGGCAGGCTCTTTTGGGTGGTTCACAGTGATAGGACAAGGAACCATGGGTTCAGACTTGAACGTAGAAGATTTCACCTCAACATGAGGAGAAACTTCTTTAGAGTGAGGGTGACAGAGCCCTGGAACAGGCTCCCCAGGGGGGTTGTGGAGTCTCCTTCTCTGGAGACTTTCCAAACCCACCTGGATGCATTCCTGTGGGGACTATCCTAAGTGATCCTGCTCTGGCAGGGGGGTTGGACCTGATGATCTCTTGAGGTCCCTTCCAACCTCTGATATTCTGTGAGACTGTGAGGGCAACCATCACTCACTAGCTATGGGATTTCCCTGCCTCACTGTGCTGTACTTGATGCACCCCCGTTGTAGTATTTAAGGTTTCATCTTATTAATCATCTGCAAGGCAGTAAAACTTTGCAAAATTAGAATCACTAAACTCTTACCTAAATGCATTGTTACATTTGTTATATATTTAATATCATTGTACATTTTAGTGTGAGGTGTCCCTGCCCATGGCAGGGGGGTTGGAACTAGATGATCCTTGTGGTCCCTTCCAACCCTGAGTGATTCTATGATTATTAAAATCACTTATAAGTGTGTATATGTACAGGCATATGCATTATAAATGTATTGAAATCAATGTGTTAAATCTGCTAATGAATGTATTGATTGCATTTAACTAATTGATATGTAAATGTATGTATATATGCTTCTACAGCTGGTCATTGCATTGTTCCAGTGCAATGGAATTATACGTGTATATATATATATATATATACATATATGTATATCTTGCACATACTTCACAGCCATGATTTCTGTGGCAGCCTTTTCTGGGAGCTTCAGAACAGGAGCCTTGACTAGGAGAGTTACCACTTGCTAGCTGGCTTGTCCCAGTTTTCATCTGTGCATTACAAATCTGGCTTCTGCATCACAATGCCAGCAAGCTATGTAGATGTAACTGATAAAGGGAGCTGGCAAAAAAAAAGCCAGTGGGAATGGAATTTTGAATGTGCAGCTGTATGTAGTGCTAGTCCTTTGAAGAAACGTACTGCAAACATCTTAATTTGAGCATGTAATTAGTAGGTTATAGATTCATATTTTAATCTTACTGCCTGTGCATCATTAAAATGAGAGTAACAGTGCCTTCACTCACTGCAGAAGTTCAGAAGATTAACTTTGAAGAAGCACTCAGCTGTTCTATCAAGGCACTCTGTAAAATCTCTCAGAGTTCTCTAAGACTCAAATGTTTTACTTCCAGTCCCAGAGTTCAGTAAATGATGTCTGAAGACATGAGGTGAATAATAAAGAGGATAAAAAGAAATAGCTTCTCCTCTAAGAAGCAGTGGCCATCCTTGTACCCTCAATGAGTCAAAGGTCCTCAAAGGTAAATCGAATGTGATTGCACAATTGTGCACAATCAACGGCAAATCGCACCATGTACGCCTTTGATCTTGGAAATGACTAAATCAATTTAGTTGAAAAGCTCGTTTTGAGGAAGGGAAATTTCAGCCCAGGTGATAAATATTTGGCAGAGTATCAAGCAACTGAAAAAAAAAGAAGCTATTGGTGATGGAAATGTGGGAGTAATTATAATAGATATTGCCACTTCTAAGTACCTGGAAATATTTGCCTTTATTGTAATGCTATTGTAATTGGAAGAATTTTGTTTTAAAAATTCTCAGAAGTGAAGACTTTCATCACTAAATGTGAAACATTTGGGTTTTTTGCTTCAATCATAGAATTATAGAATGCCTCATGTTGGAAAGGACCTCAGAAATCATCTACTCCAACCACCCTGCCATGGGCAGGGGCACCTCTCAACAAGACTTGGTTACCCAAGGCCTCATCCAATCTTGCCTTAAACACCTCCAAGGAAGGGACATCCACAACCACTCTTGGCAACCTATTCCAGAGTCTCACCATTGTCCTATTGAAGAACTTCCTAAAATCCAGTCTAAATCTCCTCTCCCTCAGCTTAAAACCATTCCCCCTAGTCCTTTTACTAGACACCCTTATGAAAGCTTCTCTCCAGCTTTCTTGTAGACTCCTTTCAGGTATTGGAAGGCAGCTCTAAGGTCCCCTGGAGTCTTCTCCAGGCTGAACAGCCCCAGCTCCCTCAGCCTACCCTCACAGCAGACATGCTTCAGCCCTTGGATCTTCCTTGTGGCCCTAAAATAACTGAGCTTTTTCCTGAGAAAAACTGCTTTCAGTTTGTATCATACAGAGTACCAGCACTTTACAGCTGCAATGACAGTTGGATATTTTTAGATGAAATTATAGCAGCAGATGCCTGGACTCATACTTTGGAAGCATGGATTCTGTTCCTGGAGGTATTACTGAGCAACATGGTTGTTGGACACAAAAACCCCAATGTTTGCTCTCCAACACTTCCATTTTACTTTCATTTCCTCTTTGCTTCATCACCTTTAAATTCTTGATGGTCTTCTCCAGGCTGAACAGTCCCAGCTCCCTCAGCCTATCCTCAAAACAGAGGTGCTCCAGCCCTTGGATCATCCTTGTGGCCCTCCTCTGGACTTGCTCCAATGGCTCTGTACCCTTCTTATGATGGGGACACCAGAAGTGGATGCAGTATTCATATTGTGTATGTTAGTAACTGATTTTGAAACAATTCTTTTCTATAAGAGAACTTACTTCTGGATGACAGGAAAATACTTTGGGATTGATCTAGAATGCAGGAGATTCTTTTTCAGGTAAGCTACAGATTTTCTTTGTTACTTGAATGGATTCCTGCTTTGATGAATGACTAATGCATTTTTATGCTATGATGTTGAGTTGGCAATGAGAAAGAATCAAGTTGCTATTTATCATAGGTCTTGGGGAGAGGTTGGTTTGATTGTTTACCGAGTTCTATCAAATTGCTGTGTGCAACCAGACACAACTACATCATTTAACTTACACTGAGTTCATTGTAATCCTGTATTGTAGGATAAGTAGTAAGGATTAGCCCTAAGTGCATGCCACCAGAGGAAAACTTTAATTAGGAATGATTGAGGTTGAGTGGTAATTACAGAGGTAACAGTTCACGCCTCTATAGTTAAACACTGAGTCACTGTTTCCACCACAAAACATTATTTTCTGTGTTTTCTGCTCACTTATTCAGAAATGATGTGGTTACATCCTAAGGACAATTGGAATTTTTTGATAGGCAAATTCCAGTTGTAGCAGCAGAAATAAAGTATACATTCAGCAGTCAGCACTCATCAGTAGTAGATTCAGGATGGACATAAGGAAGAACTTCATCATGAGAGTGGTGAGAGCCTGGAATGGGTTGTCCAGGGAAGTGGTTGAAGTCCCATCCCTGGAGGTGTTTAAGGCTAGGCTGGATGAGGCTCTGGCCAGCCTGATGTAGTGTGAGGTGTCCCTGCCCATGGCAGGGGGGTTGGAACTGGATGATCCTTGTGGTCCCTTCCAACCCTGACTGATTCTATGATTTGATCTTTCAGAGACTGAAAAGATTCCTTAACTGATTGGTGTGAAATATTTGAGCTCAAAAGCAAAAACTGTCGCAGGAGAAACTTTGTGCAAAGCTATTGAGGTATTCAACAGCAATCTGTTGCAGTGATAGCTTATGATGTGAGCTGTGCTGGTGAGTTTCAGCTCATCTTCCTGAAGTACATTACCTTTGATGTCCTAACAGCATGCTGGTAACTCCCACTCTTAACTAGATTGCAGTCGTTAATATTCTATGGGTCATATGGTTTGAAGATATGTTCCTAACACAGCAGAACGTTTCAGGAGGAAGTGACTGCCTTGATTTTAGCTAAATTACTCCATCCCAAAGTTGCCTTCATAAATTATATCTTAATTTCTGCATTTATGTATGCATTAATTTAGAAGCAGTGGTAAGGAAGACTGGAGTATTTGAAATCTTACTTAGAGTTCAGCTTGCACAAGTACCCTGAAAGCTGGTGCTTGTTTGATTTGTGTGTGTGTTCTACTCTTCAAAATGATCACCAAAAATCTGACAGTGTTGCTAGTTAGAGTGACCTGCAGTAAGAATCACATCCATTCAGGGTGCTTTATGACTAACAGTTTCTTACCCTGAGAGACCTTTTCCTTTTTAATAACAAATGAAGCAATATCTTCTGCGTATGGAAGAAACTAGCTTGAAGGGGATGGTAACACTGACATCACCAGATTAAACTTAAATCTTTAGTTTATACAGAAAGAAGTGTTTTGCTCTTGTGCTTTGTTTCTTTTTTAAATTATTATTTATTTATTTGAATGGTTCACAGAATTTAATGGAAGGAATTAACACAAAATCTAACTAGGACAATTATCAGAGTTGGTTATTGTTCACTATTTTGTGGTGTCTGTTGTACTCATTGAATTTTGAATTATTTGAATTCAAATTTTTAACTGAAGTTGATTTTTTTAGCAGAGTTCAGAAGTGTCACATGGCCTTGATGAAAAAGGAGGAAATGTATTACCCATGCCTCAAGGATCTTGCCTTCTAATTTTAGATATGACACAATGAATGAGGATGACAAACTGCGCAGGGGTGATGAAAGTGAGGAGAAGAAGGCTTGCAGCAGTATGTTCAGGCAAAGATTTGGTTTTGGCATTCAGAGACAGAGTGACTCAGTTTCAGATTGGTGGGGTGTTTATTGTAGAGTCATCTTGCACATCAGTTTAAGAAGGGAGTGCTAGGGAATAATGGGATGGAAAAAAAAAAAAAAAAGAAGAAGAAAGAAGATTTTGCAAGCCCAAAGTTGAAAGTGAGCTGATGCACCAGGATGCTAATGGCAACATGGAGAGGCTGTGGGAGAAATGGGAGATGAAAACACTGACAGAACTGTCAGTATGGATGATGATGTGTATTTGTGTTTATCACTGTGCATTAAGGGCTAAAGCCCATTTACCAGTGTAGTTTAGCATGTGCAATTACAGATTACTTAGCCTGAGTGCTTTGATTTTGTCTTAGCAAATATTAGCTGTATAACTCTAAACATGTTATTTATGTTTCATTTGTTCTGGCTTCACCTCCATTTCCTCTTCTTTTATCTGGCTACATTTAAATTTTTGCATGACTGCCACTCTGTTGCAAATTTGCTCATGAGGGATATGTGAATTTTACCCAGTATGGAGCTAGCTGTTTATATATGCATGTGTTTTCTTTCTCTCTCTGAACTGCTTTTTCTTTTGCACTAGGAATGGATATTAGAATAATAACACTGTTGTTTAATTGTGAGCTCTTCTACTTTAACTAACTAATTAACTCTTACTTCCAAGTGGGAACACCATACTGGCTTCTGTGGGAAATGTCACAGTAAAGCCTACAGAAATTTTGCAAGGGGTGTGGAAAGGATGTGAAAGCCCAAAGCCCGTGTGGAGCAGCTGAGGATGAGTCAGATTGCATCAGCTAGGACTGTGCACTCCAGAAGAGTAACCTCACCACTGCTGGAGGAAAGGTGCAGTCTAATTCCTCATCCAGGCTATGGCACCTGCACAGTGGAAGAGGCATTGAGGATATGGGCCAACACTCACCTCACCCATGTTAAACCTCTGCAGAAAAATGGAGAAAACTGTTTGATCTTAAAAAACCAAATACCTTATATATATACATATATAGTTATAATGATTGATATAATGAAATATATGTGTGTGTGTGTCTGCAATCTATCAATAAAAAAAAAAAGTAATTGTTCAGCTTTTAGTGTGATAATGAAAGTATTTTTTCCCTTTTAATCCTTGCAATACCTTCTGTGGTACCACAAGTGGCATTCACTGAATACTGTTTGTATTCCTTCTGAGTTTCCTCCTTGGGACTCGCTCTAATCATAACCTGCAGCTGACACTAACAAGCTAATGATCACAGGTTGGTAGATAAAAGGGGAGGCTCATTCTGGATTTCTTTATCTGTATGCTCCCGTAAGATACAAATCTGGTATGTGCTGTGTGTGACTGACCCCAGATAGTTGTATCCATGTTCTCTTTTGATTCTTGCTTTTCTTTTCAGACAACCACATTAATGCAGGATACCTGGGCTAGAATGGTAGATGGGACTCCTCTGCTTCTGTTTTCTTCATTTGCTTCTGTTCTTTCTTCATTCTGTTCTGTTCCCAGATTATTTTGCATAGGAATTGCAATCCCCAATTTCTACAAGCATCATTGCTGTTTGTAAAGGATTTTCTATCATAATTCCCTAGGGAATTTCTATCATAAAACTCTAGGGAAGCCTCTCATTAATACCATGAACCAGCATTTAGTGGATACAGGAAAATAAGAAGTGACACAGGTAAAATCTGTCTTCACACTGACACAGACTTCACTGCAAAACTAGCTGTAATGAACTATGCTTTTACAATACAAGGATCAAGACAAATCCTGACTGTAGTGGCCAATACAGATTCACAAGCACGCATAGATGCATGCACTCAACATCATGAGGTGCAAGCCAAGGAGGCGTGTAAACCTTCGGTTCACCGCTGTGATGCCGAGCAGAAGGCAGACTTCAAAGCCATCATACATGATGTTGAAATGGATTCCCTGCTGGCTTTCTTTAAAGTGATTCATCCAGAAATGGAACGAAAAAAAAAATGTTTCATGCATAACAAAGAGCACACAGCAGGAACTGTCTGTCCTTCCTTCACCATGTGACTGGCAAATGAAGTTTGGAACAGTTTGTGAGTGACATTATCCATAACTTTGAGACATGGCCAGCAGTCTCTTTTTAACTAGGAAAATTGGTATAGAAAATATGGAAAAGCTGACTAATTGCCATTCTTGTCAAATGAGGGCAGGTGGAGTTGAGGGGGGAGAATACTTTATGAACTCAACACCACCAACACAAAATTACTTGCCTATGTGAACTGATTTAGAGGACAGAGGAAATGTTAATGATTCTTCTCAGTATTAATTTGTTCTATGGATCATACTCTTCCTTAAGCTTTCAAATTCATAGGTCAGATGAATTTTGTAAAGAATTTGCTACCTGCCTTTTAGACATCTGAGATCTCAGTTAGACAAGAATCTAGAGTAGCTGACATTTTCAGTGTGGGTTACAGGATCCTGAACCCATCTAAGGACTTTCATTTCTGTTTCTGAAAGGGACTTTGCCCCTGAAATTCTATCTTTAGAGTATTTTCTTCTTAACTCTGTCCTCCCTCTCACAGGAAAACAAGAAATTGTTCTGACAGAGCTTGTCAGATTTCGTTTTCCAATGGCAATCTCTGCAATGAAGGTTCATCATTAACTCTCAGAAGACTTAAGTACATCATCTAACTATTCTGAGGAAAATGCCCAAAGATGCAAAACAATTAGGTGCTTAACTCATACTGAGCTCTGAGGAAATAACAACAAATTAGGTCTCCCTGGAGTCTTCTCTTCTCTAGGCTGAACAGTCCCAATTATCTCAGCCTGTCCCCATAGGACAGGTGGTCCAGCCCTCTGATGACCTTTGTGGCTTCCTTTGGACCTACTCCAGCAGGTCCCTGTTTTTCCTGTATTGAGGACTGCAGACATGGACACAGGACTCCAGGTGAGGTCTCACCAGAGTGGAGTAGAGGGACAGAATCATCTCTCTTGACCTGCTGACCACAGTTCTTTCAATGCAGCCCAGGATATGATTGGCCTTCTGGACTGACAGCACACATTGCTGACTCAGGTACAACTTTTCGCCCACCAGTACCTACATGTCTTCTTCTGCTCTCAATTTCATCATCCCCCAGCCTGCATTGATACTGAGCATTGCCCCACCCCAAGTGCAACTTGGCCTTGTTGAAACTCACTCCCACCTTTCAAGGTAGTCTGCATCCCTCGGTATGACATCCTGTTCCTCTGGCTTGTCAGCTGCACCACTCAGCTTGGTGTCATCTGCAAACTTGCTGAGGGTGCACTCAATCCCACTGTCTATGTCATTGATGAAGATATTGAAAGCACTGGTCCCAGTATGGACACCTGCGTACAGACTTAGCCTGGATCCTTTTCTGTGCAGCCCCTCTGTTACTTAAGAGTATTTGATATATATCTCTGATGCAACAGGAGATGTAACACTGAGACACTTAAAGACACTCAGCTTTTTTCACTTTCATATCCTGGACTCTTCAAGACTCAGCTGCAATCATAAGACCAAGATTTGCTTCAGAGTGCCAAGCGTCAGTGCAGCATCATACCTTTTTTGTTGTCCTCTTATACCATCACCAAATCTGCAACTAAATAGACTAAGTTGTGGCTGGAATGAGAAATGAAACACAATGAAGTGACTGGTGGCCACTGGTAGGCTAATTTTGCTTGCTCATGTATTTAAACTTATCTCAGTGATTAAAGACTTGCCAGCAAGGCAGCCCACATGAGGTTTGTTATGTATAGACTGGAAACAGTAGTTTAGAAGTCATGTCTGCTTGTTGACAAGAGATGTAATATTTCAGATTCATAGATTCATAGAATGGTTTAGGTTGGAATGGACCTTAAACATCATCTAGTTCCAACCCCCTGCTACAGGCAGGGACATCTTCCACTAGACCAGGTTGCTCAAGGGCTTGTCCAACCTGGCCTTGAACACCACCAGGGGTGACATCTGTGACCTGTTCCAATGTCTCACCATCCTCACTGTAAAGAATTTCTTCCTAATATCCAGTCTAAATCTACCTTCCTCAAGCTTAAAGCAGTTCCCTCTCATCCTGTCACTACAAGCATTTGTAAAAAGTCCCTCCCCATCTTTCCATTAGGACCCCTCAGGTACTGGAATGCTGCTGTAAGGTCTCTCTGGAGCCTTGTGGAGGAGACAGAAGAAAGATGAGACAGAAAAATCTCAACACACAGAGAAGCAGGGATCAAAATTAGATATTTCTACATGAAGTTGTGTATCTACACAACTGCAATCTGTAATAACCAATAGTTCCCTCAACTACACTTCACAGTATCACAGTACCAACCATCACCATCCAACAGAGGTTGGAAGGGACCTCAAGAGATTATCAGGTCCAACCCCCCCTGCCAGAGCAGGATCACTTAGGGTAGTCTGCACAGGAATGCATCCAGGTGGATTTGGAAAGTCTCCAGAGAAGGAGACTCCACAACCCCCCTGGGCAGCCTGTTCCAGTGCTCTGTCACCCTCACTCTAAAGAAGTTTCTCCTCATGTTGAGGTGAAATCTTCTATATTCAAGTTTGAACTCATTGTTCCTTGGCTTATCACTGTGAACCACCCAAAAGAGCCTGGCCCCCTCCACTTGACACCCACCCCTCAGGTATGTATAGACATTGATCAGATCCCCTCTCAGTCTTATTTTCTCAAGACTAAAGAGCCCCAAGGCTGTCAGTCCCTCTTCACAGGGGAGATGCTCAAGTCCCCTAATCACTTAAACCAGAAGGTATGGCAGCTCTGCTGCTTTCAAATTTCTCAAATGCCTGAACACTCCCAAAAGTTCTTCTGTGGAGGCAGGGATGAATGGTGCACAACAATCTTCTAGACTTGTGTTTATAAAGTATCCGCAGGTTATTCAGTGTTATAACAAAGAGTGCCTGGAGTATTCTTCACTTATCTGCTGATCTCTATGTTTTAGAAAAGCTAGAGTGTGGGAGTAACCAAATAACCTGTATTATGTCACTTTTATTCAATACTAAACCTTTTTCAAGTATGCTTGAGTCTTTTTTGTTACTGCTCAGAATAATTAAGTGGTAAGGTGATCATACTAAGTGATATTGTGAAAGATGATGTATAGCTGTGCTGAGAGGCAGGGTGTTCTCCACAGCTCTTTGACAACTACCTGAGGGGAGTTTGTAGTGTGGTGGGTGTCGGTCTCTCCTCCAAGTAGCTTGTGATAGAACAGAAAGGAATGGCCTCAAGATTAGGGGACTTGAACATCTCCCTTATGAAGAGAGACTGAGAGCCCTGGGGCTGTTTAGTCTTGAGAAGAGAAGACTGAGAGGGGATCTGATCAATGTCTACCAATATCTGAGGGGTGGGTGTCAGGAGGAGGGGGCCAGGCTCTTTTTGGTGGTACACAGCTATAAGACAAGGAACAATGAGTTCAAACTTGAATATAGAAGATTTCACCTCAACATGAGGAGAAACTTCTTTCCAGTGAGGGTGACAGAGCACTGGAACAGGCTGCCCAGGGGGGTTGTGGAGTCTCCTTCTCTGGAGACTTTCCAAACCCACCTGGATGCATTCCTGTGCAGACTACCCTAAGTGATCCTGCTCTGGCAGGGGGGTTGGACCTGATGATCTCTTGAGATCCCTTCCAACCTCTAATATACTTTGATACTGTGAAACTGCACCAGGGGAGATTCAGGGTGGACATTGGGAAAAAAATTTTCACTGATTGTCAGGCATTGGAACAGGCTGCCCAGGGAAGTCACTGAGTGTTTAAAAGCTATGCAGATATGGTGCTTGGGCTTATGGCTTGGTGGGGGACTTGCTAGAGTAGGATAATGGTTGGATTCAATGATCTTGAAGGTCTTTCCAACCTAAATAATTCTATGATTCTGTGCTTTCTTGCTCATCTATCTGATTCTGAGCATGCTTATAGACTTTAAAAAGTGTTCTGTCCATTTTTTCTGTGGATTTGCATATTTTAAATCCCTTGCTGACACAGCTGACTTTCTTGTACCTAGTAAAAATACCAAAGCCAAAACTCCTTCCCAGCCTTTATTGTCATGTCATAATTTATGATGATTCATGGCGCATTAAGTGCCATGATTTCCAGCCTTTTGGGCATGTGGCGTGGCACAGTCAAGTATCAACAATTTGACAATTCTTTTGTGATTAAAGATCTGGCAAAATATTTGGGTTGCCTGATAATTTGCTTATTGACTACATAACGCCATGGGGGCACTTCATGTCCCCCTGTACTCAGAGCTGGTGAGGCCACTCCTTGAGTATTGGGTACAGTTTTGGGGTCCTCACTGCAAGAAAGAGATTGAGGTGCTGGAGTGGGTCCAGAGAAAGGCAAAGAAGCTGGTGAATGGTCTGGAGAATAAGGCTGCTGAGGAGCAGCTGAGGGAACTGGGGTGGTCCAGTCTGTAGAAAGGAGGCTGAGCAAAGAACAGAACAACTTGAGTGCAGCTGGTACAACTTAAGGTCATTTCCTCTTGTCCTAAATGAAAATAAGGAATCTATTAGAATCTAATTACAGACACAACATTACTGTCTGTTTTGTCAACAATAAATTAGTCCTTGATGCATCTGGATGTATTCTCAAATGTCACTCGTTCAGTGAAACACAGTGGTCAACAAATTACCTAATTGTCTTTGCACTGAGATGCTACATCTTCAGATGCTCTCTACAACTACCTGAATGAAGGTTGCAGTGAAGTGGAGGTTGGAGTGAGGTGGAGGTCAGTTTCTTCTCCTAAGTAATGAGTGACAGAATGAGAGGAAAAGGCCTCTAGTTGCACCAGGGTAGGTTTAGGCTGGATTCTAGAAGAAAATTCTTGACTGAAACTGTATTCAAAGACTAGAACAGACTTCCCAGGGATATGGTTGCATCTACATCCCCAAAGGTGTTTAAAAGAGGCAGGGCTGTGGTGTTGAGGGGTGTGTTTTAGCTCCAGACTTGGTAGAATTAGAGAATGGTTGGACTCAATGATCTTTAAAAGTCTTTTCCAACTGAAACAATGATTCTGTAGTGTCATATTAGAAACTTATATAAAAGGTATTGTGGACACTATTTTTTAGATTGTAAATATTTTGAGATTCACATCCTTCTTTTCTTTTTTTTTTTCTTAAAACAAATTATAATTTAGTACTAGTAGTAACAACATTATATTTATCCAACATTCAGTATCCCTGCTTACTTGCCCTCCCAGCACTGGATCACCGCAAAACAACAATACACAGGTCATGGATAAACCTCTCCAATTTCACTATTTCAGACCTGTCTCCAGGACAGAATGAGTTTATTGGGTCATAAGGAATCACAAGGTTGCCTCCCCATATTAATCTTGTACTATATGAAAGAAAAGATATCTTGTGAAAGTTTAACTATGTCTCTTTTGCCATTGAAAAGTGTGTTTAATTTCATTTTAATGAGCACAGTAAATAGGAAAGTTCTAGAAGAGTGAGAAATTGACTCAAATTTAACTGAGTACCTGAAGAAAGTGTGCAGCACTGAAGGAGGGTTTTTTTGTTGTTGTTTGTCTATTACAGCAGACATAGATGAAAGTCTTTAGCAAACAGGGAGTTCTGCAAACATTTTCTTCAGCTTGGAAAATATATATTTGGAAGGCTTCGAGATGCTTAGTCATGACCTTCCCCTGCACTTTTAAGTTGCAATGAAACCCAAGGCACTGCAAGTTTAGAGTGGCTTGGGGGGTTTCACTGCACTTACACATTGGCCTGTCACAGCAGCAACAGTAAGGGCAAAAAGAAAAAAAAAATCAGTGATTCATAGTTTCTCATTTACACCCTAGCTTGCGTCATGTACCATGTCACATATTTCCTTTCTTTTCAAGTATGTTTCTTGGGACAGGTTTGTTGTTGACTGGGAAGTGGAGCTGTTCCCAATGCATTCCTAAAGAAACATCCTGTACAGGAAGAGAGATTTGTTTTATTTCACATACAGCTGCCAATGTGCTTTAAAGGGGATGGTCTCCTCCGTTGTTTTTTTTTTTTTTTTTGTTTCTCCTAACCTAAACTGAAGTTTAAGGTCACTTTGTAAGCCAGGCCTGCTTGAAGAAGGGCAGCCCAGACTTACAGAAGTTACTAAAAGTATAAAGAGTATAAAGATGGTCTCCTCCATTGGGTTTTTTTTGGGTTTTTTTTGTTTCTCCTAACCTAAACCGAAGTTTAAGGTCACTTTGTAAGCCAGACCTGCTTGAAGAAGGGCAGCCCAGACTTACAGAAGTTACTAAAAGTATAAAGAGTATAAAGATGGTCTTCTCCATTGGGTTTTTGTGTGGGGTTTTTTTTTTTTTTTGTTTTTTTTGTTTGTTTGTTTCTCCTAGCCTAAACTGAAGTTTAAGTCACTTTGTAAGCCAGGCCTGCTTGAAGGTGGTCAGCCGAGAATTAAAGAAGTTACTAAAAGTATAAAGAGTTTTAAGACCTCTTTGAGACCTCTTAATTAAAAGATTTAAGGCCTCTAGTTATTGATCTTTATGCAGCTAAAAATATATTAAACCCCTGGGCAACAGCCTAATGTTGAGGTGGAGACCAGTGTCTCCCTGGTCTCCATCTTGTGGTCCATCAACATGAGCTATGAGGAGAGGAGTTGCCAGTGAAGACTGAGGCAAAAAAGTTGTTGAGAATCTCAGCCTTCTCATCTGTTGTTACTAGCTCCCCACTGTTGCTTGCCAGGAGGGTTCTGCTTTCTTCAACCCTCCTTTTCTGGTTAATGCACCTGTAGAAGCCCTTCTTCTTTTCCTTTATATCCCTTGCCAAGTTCAGTTCCAGCTGCACCTTGGCCTTCCTGCCCTCGTCCCTACACTATTGAGCAACCTCCCTATTCTCTTCCCAGGATGCCTGTCCCTTCTTCCATTTCCTGTGTAGTCCCAAGCTGCCCTTTAGTTTGACCAGCAGGTCACAGCTCAGCCATGGTGGTCTTTTGCCTTCCTTGCCCAATTTCTTATACCTGGGGATTGAGATCTCTTATGCTCTATAGAGAGCATCCTTAAAGAACTGCCAGCTCCATTCCACCTCCTTGTCCCTGAGGGCCATTTCCCACAGGGTCCTGTTTACTGACTCCTTGGAGAGCTGTTAGTTTGCTTTCCTAAAATGTAGAGTCCTAACTATGCTTCTCATGGGCTTCATACCCCTTAGGACAGTGAACTGCACTAGTGCATGATCACTGCAGCCCAGGCTGCCTTTGACTTTGACATCCCTGATGACTTCACTTGCATTTGTGACCAACAGGTCCAATAACATATCCCCTCATGTAGGGCTGTTCATTTCTTGTCTTAAGAAGTTGTCATCTGGGCACTCTAGGAGCCTCCTGGGTTGCCTCCAGCAATGCCTACAGATGATTAAAAGGCTGGAGCATCTCTCCTGTAGGGACTGGCTGCAAGAGTTGTGGTTGTTCAGCCTGGAGAAGAGAAGGCTCTCAGAGATCTTAGAGCAGCCTTGCAGTATCTGAAGAAAGCCTACAAAAACATTGGGAAAGGACTTTTTACTAGGGTGATAAAACAAGGGGCAATTGCTTTAAGGCGGAAGAGGGGAGATTTAGACTGGCTATTAGGAAGAAATTCTCTATAGTGAGAGTGGTGACACTGCAACAGGTTGCCTAGGGAGGTTGTGGATGCCTCCTCCCTGGAAGTGTTCAAGGCCAAAGCTGGATGGGACTTTGAGCTACCTGGTCTAGTGGAACATGTCCCTGTCTGTGGCAGGGGGTTGGAACTATCTGATCTTTAAGGTCCCTTCCAATTCAAACCATTCTGTGATCCAGCTTAACTTAAGCAGGGCTAGTGAGCTGAAAAAAAAAAAAAAAAGTTTCAATTAAATTTTTGCACAGATCTGTTCAGATCTAGCTGCACTTTTGCAGTTTTCTGTATCTTTTTTTTTTTCTTTTTCAGCTTCATAGCTTTTCTCATAGTCTGCTAGACTTTGCAAGGAAATAAATACCCCCCCACCACTGCCTTCCAAAACTCTTCTTCAGAAATGTGTAATGAAATGTACTGCATTTCCATGAAGCTTGCAAAGAACAAGCTTTCTGTCTGTGCAAACTGCTAGACACAGCTTCCCTTTCCTTGCAACATTTTCTGGCAGAGTATATTTTCTTGTTATAAAAAAATAGATGAGCTTGAGTTCAAATTATGTGCATTAAGAAAGAGAATAAAAGGAATTTATAAGTATTTCTTTCCAGATAGTCTGTTATTCATTTTAATGAAGCTACTTCAAGGCCTCCATGTTTTACTTTGTTTGTTTTTAAGATGAGCTTTCTGAAGTACCTTACAGCACTACTTTTAATTAGAGATGATTCTACCACTTGTCTTTTCCCTCAACTTTTTGATCTGCCAAAACACTGTCATACTAATTGTCCCTCTGATTTAGTTCATAATGAAACAAGCATTACTACATAATGGGTTATGTTTCCTCTGTGTTATAACAGAAGGCAGTCTAGAAGAGAGGGAGACCTCAGCCATTATTGCTGCATGCAAGCATTCAGGAAAATCCTTGAAGAAACATTCATTCAGAAATCCAAAAGGAAAGCTCTGCTTAGAGTAACTGACAAATGTTGCAGCAAACTTTAGCTCAGTCTCTCTGAAGTTTTGATTCCAAACTGATCTAGTGTCTTGGTTTGACTCGGACCAGCACTAATCCATCTCAGTGCTGTACATTCCCAGCCTCAGACTCTGCTCAGAGCCAGCGCTTGCTGCAGCTCAGGACAGGTTTGCACAGACAGTGGCTGCTGCTGGCAGTGACAGTGCTGATGAGGAGAGTTAGTGACAAAGGTTGGGGTACAGACCAAGGGCACTGTTACATCTTGTGTGCCAGCTTGGGGTGCAGGAAGGAAAAGTCTGCAGCTGCAGGGAGGAGGAGACAGGACAGGTGACCCTAAACTGACCAACAAGGGATTCCACTCCATAGACATCAAACACATTGTAAAGCTCAGGGATCACCAGGGTCAAGCCTCTTCTTCAATGGTTGGTGTCTGAGGAGAATTCTGCCTTTGATCCTGATCTGTGAGTTCCTGAATCCAGTTCTAGAATCCAGCTCATGAGTCCAGTTCCCATCTGCTGCTGAGTCCAGGCTGGGACTTGTTGCACAGCACCAGTGGTGATGGTGACTAATTGCTGTCGGGGGGAGTTATGTTTGCATCTATTTCATTTCATTGTTGTTATTTTTATTAAACCTGGTTCCCTTTATTAAACCTCATTCCCTTTCCTTTGGGAAGCAGAGGGGTTCATAGGGAGCCTCTGTCTCTCATTTAGTGGCTGGCCCATACCTAACCCTTGACAACCAGTTTTCAAACTGATTTGAGACTTTAAGATATTCCATCACAATATATTAAAGGTCTATATTTTGTTGCTGATAAACCAAACCAAACCAAGACCAACCAAAGAAAAAAAGTGGCTTTTGGTCCACTTTTACTTGTTTCAGGAAGGAAAACTAAGCTTTTCCCCAGTGCAATTTTACCATCAGTTGTCATAGACAGTAGAGCTCCATTCCTTCCTCAGTGGAACAATGAGCAGGAGTAATTTAGAGCTGTGATGTCCTTCTGTGGTGGATTTCATTTGAACCAAGACAGTAAATTCATCCTGAAAGGGCAAGAAGGTGATAATTACTTTCCTTTGTCTGGCTTTGAGAAGTGAAATAGATGAGAAATGATGCATTTGAGATGATTGCAGATCTCTTAAGCAAAACACTCCCTGCAAACTAGGTAGAGAATTGAAGGTCACAAGGAAAGCTGAAGAGTTTGCTTTAGCTTGACAGGCGTATGCTGTGAGCTGGTGTGGGGGCTTTATTTGTTTTGTTTTTTTTTTTCTTTCTAATTGCATGAGCTCAGTTGGGTTATCACAACACAACTGAAAACTCCATTAATATGCAGGCCAAAACATGTGTGACTATGTAAACTGTCTTCCCTAAAGTCTGAGTTCCCTTTAGGCTATACACACCCTGTGAAGAGGTCTTCAGCTGTCATATGCAACTCCATTGTGGCTTTTCACAGCCAGCTAATGTGAATGACCTGAAATATTTTATTTGGAAAAAAAAAAGCTTACTGTGTATGAGCAAAGCTAAATAATTAATGTGTATCCTCACCCTAAAAAGAGTATTCTGGGGGCTTCAGACTCTAAACATTTCAGTATGCTTCTTCTGGGTGAGGGGTTTGGTCATATCTCATGATGCAGAGTGTGGAAGGGAGTCCTTTGATCATAGAATCATAGAATTATTTTGGTTGGAAAAGACCTTTAAGATCAGCTTGAGGCAATTTCCTCTCAACCTGCCATCTGTTACTAGGGAGAAGAAACCAAAACCCACCTGGCTTGAACCTCCTTTTAGGGAGTTGTTGAGAGTGAGGAGGTCTCCCTTAAGCTTTCTTTTCTCCTGACTAAACAACGCCAGTTCTCTCAGTTGCTTCTCACCAGACCTGTACTCCAGACCCTTCACCATCTTTGTTGCCCTTCTCTGGACATGCTCCAGCACCTCAATGTCCTTCTTGTAGTGAGGTCCCCAAATCTGAACCCAAGAACCAAGATGTGGCCTCACCATTGCTGAATGCAGGGGGACAATCACTTCATGCAAAGTGAGGAGAGCTAATAAAAAGAAAAAACATTTCCGAATACTCATGTTTCACAGGCCTCCAATCACATCCTTCTCCTTCACTCCTGCTGTGCTCTCCCAAGCCTCTACAGCAGATGGTATAGAAGAAGATCTACATTATCTGCACCTTATTGGTCAAGTGAAGTTTGGATGAGGAAAACATGGCCGTTCAAAAATGGGAACAAATAGCTAGAGTAGCTTATTGGTTATGCAGTTTCACATGTTCCCTGTCATCATCAAGCATCACAGCCACTGCTGTAGCACTCCCCATTATGAAGCACTGAGCAGTTGCAGCAGGAAGTGGTTTTCCTCCCAACTCCATCCCTTTCCTGGAAGGTGTCCAGAGGAGGGTCACCAGGATGATCAGAGAGCTGGAGCACCTCTCCTATGAGGACAGACTGAAGGAGTTGGGGCTGTTCAGTCTGGAGAAGAGAAGGCTCCAAGGTGACCTTCTTGTGGCTTTCCAGTATCTGAAGGGGACCTACAAGAAAGCTGGGGAGGGACTTTTTAGGCTATCAGGTAGTGATAGGACTAGGGGGAATGGAATAAAGTTGGAAGTGGGGAGATTCAGGCTGGACGTGAGGAAGAAGTTCTTCCCCATGAGAGTGGTGAGAGCCTGGAATGGGTTGTGCAGGGAGGTGGTTGAGGCCCCATCCCTGCAGGTGTTTAAGGCCAGGCTGGATGAGGCTGTGGCCAGCCTGATGTAGTGTGAGGTGTCCCTGCCCATGGCAGGGGGGTTGGAACTAGATGATCCTTGTGGTCCCTTCCAAGCCTGACTGATTCTATGATTCTAAAAGCAGCTCAAAAGCACCTTGAGGTCAAATCAAGCACTTCAACAAACTCTCTGTCCTGACCACCTCTGTATTCCTGACTTTTAGCTGGTCCCCTGCTCTCCAGGTGGAGGTGAGGGACTGTGGAAAACTACAGGGCAAGGACCATCCTGCAGCTCCTGAGGAGGTTCTGTACCCAGCAACCACTCACAACCAAAGGAAGAGATGGTGTGAGCTGCAACTTTCAGTCATGGCCCTTGCTTTGATGGGATGTAATGGAGGAACCCTTGAGAACAATGTGAAGGAAAGGCAATGATGAGCTCTGACACCGGGCTCGCTCGCTCCCCAGCATCCCCACCATGGCTTGCTCTGGTTCCCAGCTCACAGCCACCAACACTGCTTGTGCATGCAGGCTTGGCTGTCATTCTGCTGACTAGGGCAGTGCTCATTTTCAGATCTCCACTGAAAGTATTTCGTCTGTTCAGAGCATGTGAGGACAAAGGGCAAACTGGCTCTAAGTACACGCTGTTCATACACCTAATGCGACATCTATTCTCCCAGGCTGTGGCAGCACACTTCCTCATTGGAAGATACAATGAGTCATAAAAAGGAACAAAATAAGGATTTATAACCTAAACACTCTGTCCCTGGAGATGGTCAAGCAATTTATAAGTCTTGACACTGTTCTTTCACAAGTGGACTTGTGGTTAGCTTTGTGAACTAAATTGAGGAAACTTGATGTCTTGCAGATTAGATGAAGTAACACTTTATGCTCTGGACTACAGCTGCTTAAAACACACACACACAGAAAGAACCCCAAACTCCCAAACCAGGAAAACTGATCCCAAAATACCTGAGTTAGCTAAGAGTGGTTTACTGTGATATTGCACATAGAACCAGCACAGAACCTAAGAGACTAAAGGTGAAGGTCAAAATTTACTATTAGGAATAAAAATTGGAATCATTTAAGAGTCACAGACTCATAGAATTGTTTTGGTTGGAAAAGATCTCACTGAGTACAACTGCCAACCCACTACCACCGTGGCAGTAAACCATGTCCCAAAGTGTCATCACCACACGTTTCTTCAGGGATGATCACTCCATCACCTCCCTGGGCAACCTATTCCAATTCCTGAACATTTTCTCTAACCACTGCTTTGCATCTGTTAATTATATAATTCAGCCCTTTCCCTCACTGCAGTATGAAATAGCATCTCTGATAAATGCTGCAAAAGGTGTGTCATTTATGACTTGGGTCAGATAAAAGTCCTACAAGTCTTGCTGGTTTTCCTCAAATAAACTAAAACACTGTTTGTATGTTCCACTACTGAAGTGAAATATTGAAATGAAACATGAACATGAAAGTGTGAGCCTCTTTGGGCATAATCACAGAACAGCTTAAGCTGGAAAGAGACCTTAGAGATCCTCTACACCAACCACAGGCAGGGAGGTTGGTGTAGAGGATCTCTAAGGTCAGGGCAGGGACACCTACAACCACTCTGGGTAACTACAACTACTTGTGCAGCCTGTCCCAGGTGATACTGCTTTGGCAGTGGGACTAGACTCAATGATCTCTAGAGGACCCTCCCAACTCCTACTTTTACACAAACATAAACATATTTATGTTTAGTTTGTCTTGCTACTACATAAGACAACTAAGTGTTGACTACTCACTCACGGAAATGTAGGCTACCTCAAATTAGGGGGAACTATAAGGATCATTGAATCCAATTGTTCTTGCACACAGTATCTTTAATGATGTAAAAGTGAGCCTAAAAGGCCTTTAAATGTGTTCCACTAGCTGAATAAAAAATCCAAAGGTGGTTTTTGCAGGAATCTCTAAACCCCTCATAGAACTTCTGTATGCTCCCCAAAACACAAAAAGGAAAGAGCAACATTAGTGATAAGTATGACTGACTTACAAGAGGCTAACTTTCTACTTGAAAAGAAAATATTTTGGCCAAACCTGTAAGCCAGGAGTGTGAGAAAGGGAGATAGCAAAGAAAGAAGGCTGTTTTTTTGCAAAGGTTTTTCTCAGAGTAGAAGTTCTCTCAGCAGAGTCTTGTCAGTTTGACTTTATCTTCCTACTTGATGGGAGTTTGTGTTTGAGTGCATTACACGGTCTAGCTTCGCTCCATTAAGTTTCTGTGGCTGTGAAATAAAGGAATTAGGTAGTGTACAGAGAGATCATGAAGCTTAATCTCTGAATGCTCATAAATCCCCAGATGTGTTAGAAGAATGCTTTCCTTCTTATCTCTTAGTTGAAGTTACTCACTGCTCCTACAATCCTCATTTTATCTAAGTAATCAGCACTGAAACTGATCTACTGACCTGATGCATTGCTGTTGCTAACAGACTTCCTCCACTATTGGATAGGAGAAGCAGGTAGCAAAAAAAAAAAAAGGGAATTTTGCCTTTGGCAAGTGGTCAGGATATTTTTTTTTTAAATCCTCCCCCCCCCCCCAATTTATATTTACAGGTCTTGAAGGGAAACTTTGATTAATGTGCATATATTAAACACCTACTCAGAAAATACTTGAGCATTACACAATGAGCTAATTTGTTGGGTTTTGTTATTTGTATCTTTTCATCACACACTACTTAATTTTAAGAAAATACTTAACTGTGATCTTATCATACAGCCAGGAATTTGCAAAAGCTGCCTGTAAGTAGTTCAGTTTCAACTTGCAACATGCTACATCTACAATTCATTTTGCAAGTTCAGGTGCCACATGCTTAAACTATAGAACCATAGAATTTTCTCAGTTGGAAAAGACCTTTCAGCCCAGCCATGATCTAACTCTACCAAGTCTGGTGTCAAACCATGTTGCTCAGCACCACATCTCTGTGTCTTTGAAATACCCCCAGGTTTTGAGCATTCAACCAACTCCTGGGGATCCTGTTCCAGAATTTGAGAACTTTTTCAGTGAAGGAGTTTCTTCCAATATCCAATCTAAATGTCCCCTGGTGCAACTTGAGGTTATTTCCTGGCCTGGTATTATGGAGAGAGACTGACCCCCACCTGGATCCAACCTCCTTTCAGGGAGTTGAAGAAAGCAAGAAGGTCTCCCCCCAGCCTCCTTTACTCCAGACTAAACAACTCCAGTTTCCCTAGCCTCTCTTCACCAGACCTGTTCTCCAGACCCTTCACCAAGATATAGACCTCCATTACCATGGTTTTATACCCTTCTATTTTGCAAACTTCTATGTAAAGAAACCTCAGTGTGTGATAGTTCAGCTGCCTCACTGAATTATAATATTTTGGCAATGATTTTAATTAAAAAATTAATCTAGTGCATTGATGCCTTTTATAGTTCAGATCTATTTGTAGTTAGGTAGAGGCTCAGCTAACAATTTAACTCTGATTTGAGTCAACAATGATGCAATATTTTTTATCTCATTTCAAGAAGATTAAGGGGACACCATCTGCTTCTCATCCTTCCTAGCACAGAACTATGAAATCTTCTCACACCCAGGATGTTTTATCAAAACAAGCAATTACTGAGAACACACAGTAGAACCAAGCTAAGCTTTGAGTAATAATCCAAAGATTAAATTTTCTTCTTCTTTTCCTGAATATAAATGAGGATCAGCTTCACTGAAGGTGATAAAAAGGTGGAAGGATGAAATTTTAAGACTGGAAAAAATGGAACGATTTTATCAGACAGAGCAACTTTCATTAGAAAAAAGGGGAAAAAAAAGGAAGTAAAAATGTCCTTGATAAATGATCATAGAATCATAGAATGCATTGGGTTGAAAGCGGACCCTTGAAGGTCATCTTTCCACCCACAACCCCCAGCAGTCAACAGGGACATCTTTAACTACATTAGGTTGTTCAGGGCACCATCACTCAGCTTGGTATCATGAGCAAACTTGGTTAGGGTGCACTCAATCTTGCTGTTTATATCATTGATGAAGATATTGAACAGACCCTTGAGGGACACCACTTGCTGCACATCTCCATGTGGACAATGACCATTGACATCTGAGCCAGTAACCATTACCCTTTGGATGTGACCATTCAACAAGTTCCTTACCTACTAAGCAGTTGACCAATCAAATCCACATCTCTCCAGTTTAGAGAAAAGAATGTTGCACAGGATTATGCCAAAGGCTTTGCAGAAATTCTCATAGATGACATCTGTTGGCCTTCCCTTGTTCACTGATGGAGTCACTCAATTGTAGAAAGCCACTAAGGTGATGAGGCAGGGCTTGCCCTTGGTGAAACCATGCTGGCTGTCTCAAATCACCTCTCTGTCCTCTATGTGCTTTAGCACAGCTTCTAGGAGGATCTGTTCCTTGATCCTCACAGGCACAGAGGTGAGGCTGACAGGTCAGTAATTTCCTTGGTCCTCTTTTCTACCCTTTTTAAAAATGGGCTCAACATTTCCCTTCTTCACCTGGCTGCCAGGACTTTTCAAGTATCATGGAGAATGGCTTTGTGACTACATCAGCCAATTCCTTCAGGACTCTAATATGAATCTCCTCTGGTCCCACAGATTTACATATGTTGAAGTTCCTCAGGTGGTCCTGAACCTGGTCTTGACCCAGAGTCAAGACCCACTTGGTCCTCACCTAGAGGTCCATTGAATCAGCAGGGGTGAGGAGCAAGGTTTCCAGTGAAGACTGAGGCAAAAATATTTCTCGAGTCCCTCAGCCTTCTCCCTCTTTTAGTGTCAAACCATCATTCCTTTTCCTGTCACAAGAAGCCCTGCAAAATAGTCTGTCCCCAACATTCTCATGGGTCACTTGTAAATACTGAAAGGCCACCAAAAGGACTTCCTGAAACCTTCTCTTCTCCAGGCTGAACAACCCAAACTCTTTCAGTCTGTCCTCGCAGCAGAGGAGCTTCAGCTCTTGCATCACTGCTGTTTTGCTGTGCCCTCTTCTGCCCCTGTTCAAACAGGTCCATGTCTCTCCTGGGCTGAGAGCTGGCTCGACCTAGCAGAGAGGAGAAAAGAGGCAGAATCCCCTCCTTCCACCTGCTGACCATGTTGCTTGTTTGGGGCTCTGAGCCACCTGCCTGTTGAAGATGTCCCTGCTGACTGCAGGAGGGGATTGGACTAGGTGACTTTGAAAGGTCCCTTCCAACATTAAGCATTTTATGATTCTGTGAAACTTATTCTTTGTATTTACTGAATTCAGGTAATTAGCCTAAAGGCTTCATTTCCAAGCTTCTATATGTTGGTTGGGTTTTTTTGTTTGTGTTTTTTATTTATTTTTTTAAGAAGTTCTTTTGTTTGTAAAAGCTTTTCTTGAAAACATGTATTCAATGAAGAAAATTATACAGTGAAAGGCTAAGAAGGCAGCTGAGAAGAGTGATAGGTTCACATGATGTCATGCCACTGAAACACACCCTCAGCAAATTCTGATGCAATGCCTTTTTTTTTTTTTTTTTTTACCTTTACAGTATTTAGAGCAAATTACCTTTAATGTTCATTTACTCTTGGCAGAATGAAAATGTGTGGATTTTGTCATAATATTATATTTCAGCAGTGATTTTTTCCCTCTCCTTAATGTTGTACCCCCCTAAGGAAGGTCTGTTTACTTTGCTGTGACACGTTTCTACAAAGCTGTTGCTCTCTGATGGCATGTGACAAATCTTCCTGTTATCCACGTGGATGCACCTAAGAAATTTAAAAAAAGCCTTCCTAATGGCACAGTTTCATTTTTATCTGGTTGATACAAAATCAAACCTAAGTGCAAAGAGTCTATGAGCCCACAACTGAAAGATTAACAAGGGAACGAAACTGGCGTTCGAGTTACAAACCCATGTCAAGGTGTTCATCACATGGTCTAGGAGAGGCTGAGAGCCCTGGGGCTTTTCAGTCTGGAGAAAAGAAGACTGAGAGGGGATTTCATAAAGGTTGATAAATATCTGAGGGCTGGGTGTCAAGAGGACGGGGACAGCCTCTTCTCACTTGCCTCCTGTGATAGGACAAGGGGCAACGGGTATAAGCTACAGCAAAGGAGGTTCCACCTCAACATAGAATCATAGAATCACAGAATCAGTCAGGGTTGGAAGGGACCACAAGGATCATCCAGTTCCAACCCCCCTGCCATGGGCAGGGACACCTCACACTACATCAGGCTGGCCACAGCCTCATCCAGCCTGGCCTTAAACACCTCCAGGGATGGGGCCTCAACCACCTCCCTGCACAACCCATTCCAGGCTCTCACCACTCTCATGGGGAAGAACTTGTTCCTCACGTCCAGCCTGAATCTCCCCACTTCCAACTTTATTCCATTCCCCCTAGTCCTATCACTACCTGGTAGCTTAAAATGTCCCTCCCCAGCTTTCTTGTAGCCCCCTTCAGATACTGGAAGGCCACAAGAAGGTCACCTCGGAGCCTTCTCTTCTCCAGACTGAACAGCCCCAACTCTTTCAGTCTGTCCTCATAGGAGAGGAGCTCCAGCCCTCTGCTCGTCCTGGTGGCCCTTCTCTGGACACATTCCATGAGGAACATGAGGAACAACATGAGGAAGAACTTTACTGCGAAGGCCACAGAGTACTGGAACAGGCTCCCCAGAAAGGTTGTGGAGTCTCCTTCTCTGGAGACTTTCAAGACCCATCTGGATGCATTCCTGTGTGACCTGTGCTAGATTCTATGGCCCTGCTCTGACAGGGGGTTTGGACCTGATGATCTCTGGAGGTCCCTTCTAACCTCTAACATCCTGTGATCTGTGATCCTGTGAGGTCTGAGAAATACTAAATGCAATCAACGTGATTTTATTTGCTGTGTTTTAGGACTGATATTTAGATTTTTACTTCTAAGTTCAGCCTGAGCTGGACTCATTCTGATCTTCTATTTCTGCCAGATTTCCACACCTTTTAAAATGCTAAAAGCAGTTTGAGGTAGCACTTTCCAACACTGCAGTTCTCCTGCTATATGTACAGTTTCTAGCAAATATACCACATGTGATTTAATAAACTTAAACTGAAGTGCCAAATTCATTGTCTTTGTAGATTATGACAGACTTGACCTTCAAGCAATAAAGCCATACACTCATTAAGCACAGTTTTTGTTCTGTCACATCACAATTCTGTGTTTTTCTTCTAGGTCTTAATACGTATGTGTACACTTATGTAGCACGTAAGTACATAAGCTCTGCATATGTATGAGTACTTAACAATAAAGGCTTTGATTTCAGATGTTAGTTAACCCAGGTGGTAAATGTATTGCCTGTTGTAAGGTTTTAAGAGCTATGGATTTTAGCTCAGGCTTCAGGTATTGATTTCCTGTTCTTGGAACTCTTCAGCTATAGAAGTCCACCCCTAGCAGCTGAACAGCCCTAACTCTCAGACTGCTCTTGCACCTCCTATGGATGTGTATGCACTTGTATGTATATGTATTTTGCATGTGAGTTTGAGACCACACCTGCAATACTGTGTCCAGTTTTGGGCTCCCCAGTTCAAGAGAGACAGAGACTTGCTGGAGAGAATCCAACAGAGAGCCACAAGGATGATTAGGGGACTTGAGCATCTCCCCTGTGAAGAGAGACTGAGAGCCCTGGGGCTGATTAGTCTGGAGAAGAGAAGACTGAGTGGGGATCTGATCAATGTCTATCAATATCTGAGGGGTGGGTGTCAGGAGGAGGGGGCCAGGCTCTTTTTGGTGGTACACAGTGATAAGCCAAGGAACAATGGGTTCAAACTAGAACACAGAAGATTTCACCTCAACATGAGGAGAAACTTCTTTCCAGTGAGGGTGACAGAGCACTGGAACAGGGTCCCCAGGGGGGTTGTGGAGTCTCCTTCTCTGGAGACTTTCCAAACCCACCTGGATGCATTCCTGTGGGGACTACCCTAAGTGATCCTGCTCTGGCAGGGGGGTTGGACCTGATGATCTCTTGAGATCCCTTCCAGCCTCTGATATACTGCGATACTGTGATACTGTGAATAAGAAAAATGAGAAAATAAACTTATCCAACAATTTAGTGAAAATACTGTGAAACTGGCAAACTGCTTAACCAAAGAGAAACATTTCTTTCTCTGTTTTTCCACAGTATCCACTCTAAAAAGCAACAGAACTTGAGTAACCCTTTCCCAAACCTTTCAACACACTGCCCTGTGTTCACAGCATGGAATTTGCAATGAGGCAGAACTGAAAAGTCAGATCTAAATCGTGATGAATTTGTGTCCACATCAGTCCACAGACCACAGTCTAAAACTACGGAGTGTTGCCTTTTTTCTTTTTTCCTATGCATGTATACCACACTAGTGTTTCTATGCTTTCATTTAGCATAACGCTGGGACTGTGACAAAGGCAGATGCAGCTTTTAAACATCCTCACACTCTTATTTCCTTAACTTCAGCTTACCGTACTGAGAACGGCCAGAATCTCACGGCTAGGATGTGAAGCAGACCTTTGAAAGAGTCCGGACTCGCCTACTCAGAGGCTCTAGTGCTGTGGCAGCAGCACTCTACTGCCCTCTTTTGGGTTTCGCTGACAAACTGAAGTGCAAGTGGAAAGCTTTTGTTAGGATGATGTTTAGTGAGCTCCAGAAACCTCGTGTTAGACTGGGTTTTAAGCAAAAGTGAGAAACCTGAAGAGATTTGTGGCCACATCACAGTATCAGAACTTCCTTAGACCTGCTGGACACACCTTTCTTGATACATCCCAGGATTCCATTGCTGTTCCACGGAGACTTTGCTGTCCACCAGCACTCCAAGGTCTTTCTCTGGGGAGCTGCTTTCCAGCAGGGCAGCCCCTAACCTGTCCTGGTGCCTGTTGTTATTCCTCCCCAGATGTAGGACCCTGTGCTTGTCCTTATTGAACTTCACGAGGTTTGCCTGCACCCAGCTCTCCAGCCTGTCCAGGTCATGTTGGATGGCTGCACAGCCTGACAGGTGTCAGCCAACCCCAACCCCCCAGTTTTGTATCATCAGAACTTGCTGAGGGTACTCTCAATGCCCTCAGCCAGGTCACTGATAAAGATATTGAACAAAACTGGACCCAGTACTGATCCCTGGGGAACACCACTTGCCACAGGCCTCCAAGCTGACTTTGTGCCACTGATGGCAACCCTCTGAACTCTGTAGTGGAGCCAGTTTGCAATTCACCTCACTGACCAACCATCCATGCCATATCTCCTGAGCTTTTCTATGAGGATGTTACAGAAGACAGTATCAAAATGTGTTAGTTTTCAGGCCAGAATATGTGAACTGAAGTCAGGCACTTCTTTTGAGTACTAACCACAGCCCATGCTGTGTTGATATCCTTTTAATCACAGACACTCTTGTAGGAAAGGATTTTCATCTTTATTTCCACTTCTTAACAATCCCTACACACTCACCATTATTTGAAGTCCACAGTAATATAAATATTTGTAAAATATTACAAAATTAGTCAGGCTTTTTTTTTTTTCCCCCAAATGAAATGCATCTGTGAATAAAGATACATATGGATAACAGGATGTCAAAACTGGCTAAAGAATATAGGTTAGATTCAAATGAAGTTTCAACATAGAGCAATTGACAGCATGGGTGTTGACAAAAGGCACCCATGGACCACTGAATTTGGTATCCTTATTGAGATACCTCTGCCAAAGTAAGAGTGTTTACACCTTCAGCTGCCAGAAAAGAAATAAAAATTAAAGGAAAAATATTCAGTAATAGAAAATTAGTGTAAAATGGATGCAACAGGAGTGTTCATCTACCATTAGGATCAAGCACCTGCTGTAAATAAGGCTTCTTTTATTTTCTGTCTAACATCAGAGATAAAAGCAGTTTCAGTTTTTCTCTCTTAAAAAGAAAATGTCCTAATTAATATTAGATTCACCAAAAGAGAAACCAAAACAATCTACCCAGGTTAAAATACAAAGTTTTAAATCTATTAATAATAGGCAAACTCTACACATGTATTATATTTCACAGGATGAACATCTGCCTCTGTGGATGCCCTGGTCTAAGATGAGCCAGAACAGATTCTGCTCAGTGCTGTGAATTCTCAGCTCAGTCTCTGCTCAGTGAGGCACTTTCTGCTGCTCAGGGTGGGTTTGCACAGACAATGTTGATGAGGAGAGTTAGCACCAAGGGCTGGGCTGCAGACCAAGGGCACTGCTATATCTTGTGTGCCATCTTGGGGAGCAGGAAGGGAAAGGCTGCAGCTGCAGGGAGGAGGGGACGGGAGAGGTGACCCTAAAGTGACCAACCAGGAGTTCCATCTCACGGCTGGCATCTTCAGGATACTTCTGAAGGATCACCAGGGTCAAGCCTCTTCTTCAGCGTCTGGAATCACCATCAGGCTGTGCTGCCTTTCAGTGACATCTGGACAGGCTGAAGAGCTGAGCAGAGGGGAAACCTCACAAAATTCACTAAAGGCAAGTGTGCTCCTTCTCATGGAGAGGAATTGAGAACCCCCTGCACCAGTGCAGGTGAGGAGAAAGCATTTCCACAGAGAAGGACTTGGGAGTGCTGGTGGATGAAAAATTAACCATGAATCCCTAACATTCCCTGATTGTGTGATTCTCCTGTTCCTAGGAACCCAGTGAAACTCTTTCCTTCTTGCAGCTAATGTAGTATCATCCTTTTAATTCACACACTGGGGCATTTGTGATAGGACCTGCTGTCTGAGAAGGTGCCTGTGGGACAGCTTTCCTATGACTCTCACAGCTGAAAGAGGCATTGGCTGTGCCTACTCAGTGCCATGAAGGGCTGCAGTTGGAAAGGATGAACGGCATAGTGGGTTTTAATTTGTGTAGTCTGAAGTTCTTTCACGATCAACATGGTTCTTAACAATATCAAAGAACTGCCCCTTAGGTCAGCTGTTGGGCTGAGCTGTTGCTGTTTCAATGCTTGTCTTAATGTTGCAGAACTCCATTAGTGAGCTCCCTGTGCACATTTAAAGTCTTGTTGGTGTTGGTGGACAAGCAACTTAGTCCATCCATGAGCTGGATGACAGGTGGCATAAAACCCTTCAAGTTAGCAAGAGGGGAGAAATAATCAGCTTCAATAATCCTAGGCTTTTCTTTCAGCATTGAAAAATGATAAAATATATCATAAAATTAACATCACAAAATAATTGTGGCTTCTCTCTTAAAATCAACAGAAAATATGGGTATCCTGTGTAATTATTTTAGATCTGGAGTGGAGAAGAATCTTATTTTCACTGACCACAATGCCAGTTTTAACTGAAAATAAAAGTAATCACAGATTCCCTCCAACTATCCTACATGGAGGTCTACTTCTGTGCACGGTTTGTATAGTAATTTGGTAAAACTCAGTGTTTCTGGAACCAAATGTTTAAATCCACAGCGGGATGGCTCACTCCTTAATGTCTTTCACTAAAGAGAACTGAGCTCATTATCATCTGACCTGAGTATCACATGAGACCTCTAAAACTAAGGGTGAGAGAAATTCTCTCTAATTTTATGCAAAATTGCAAGTTTCTGTGGTCTAATGCCGAGCTATGGATGGTTTTGTTGTTCCTCAATGTGATGTCAGTCCCAGAAGTGCATGACAAAGGGAAAAAAACACAACCTAAGTCTAATTCTCTAAAATTGTTTCTCTTAAAATTGCAGCTTTCACCCAATGGCAGTCAGACTCTGTGAGTTGGATCTTGAAACAAGATAATAATGTGCACATGTATAGGGGTTGGCACCTTCATCAAAGGCATCCCTTCACTTCTCCAGCAGAGATGGTGAATTAATCTTAAAACCCAATTCCTGATCTATTTCCAAGTCAGTACTCCCGTTTGGATACTTTTATGAGTTTCTTTTGTTCATAAGCTTTTGGGTGGCCCACATTATTCACACTGCAAAATCCTGGAACACTTAGGAGAAAAAGTTTCTGACATTGTGATGAAGGGTTCCAGCTTGTTTCCTTTGGGGTCTAACCTGATTTTTGGTGTAACCAGAGCCTGCTTTTTCACTCAAGGAATTCCATTTGTGTCAGTGGAAATTTTGATTTCTGAGTCCAGCTAGACTTGACTCACTCAAATGAAATAATTGTCCTTTGTTTGTTTGTTTGTTTTGATGGGGCTCATGCTTCCTTATGCATTGTGTGGTCCCATCAGCTTCAGAGAGGTCATTTATTAAGCTGAACTTTGTTTGTCTCGAGCATGAGAAACCAGAAGTAGTCCTTAAATGGGAGTGCCTAGTCACCCAATCTCCTTTTATATCTCAGTTAACACTAGTTACAAATTGAAGGCAGAATTAAATTGTTTTTAAAAGTAAACAAAATATGTCACTATCTCTTTAGGCTATCAGGTAGTGATAGGACTAGGGGGAATGGAATAAAGCTGGAAGTGGGGAGATTCAGGCTGGACATGAGGAAGAAGTTCTTCACCATGAGAGTGGTGAGAGCCTGGAATGGGTTGTGCAGGGAGGTGGTTGAGGCCCCATCCCTGGAGGTGTTTAAGGCCAGGCTGGATGAGGCTCTGGCCAGTCTGATGTAGTGTGAGGTGTCCCTGCCCATGGCAGGGGGGTTGGAACTGGATGATCCTTGTGGTCCCTTCCAACCCTGACTGATTCTATGATTCTATGATTCATATTGTTCAGATGTCTTTTTTATGATATCTTTATCTTGTTGAGTAGGTGCTAATCTATCAGCATGGTTAATCCAACTACCTTCTCCAAGTTCCACTAATAAAGTCAACTGGGATCAGTTGTGGCCAGGCCTGCAGTGCAAGTGGACACTAGCCATTAAGAGCTGGCACTAAAACTGGCACTAAGAAATTATACAGATAAGAAGGGGTAGGACAATACCTAGTATTGCAATTACTACTACAGTGCATGTAGAAGAAAGGGTCAGCCCTGGAGCCCTTAGTCATGCAAACCCACACTCTGATACTACCTTACAGTTGAGGGCCTGTAGGAATTGTGCTCTGTGGGAATTATTCTTGGGAACTGATTCTACAAGATACACCACTTCTTTGGTAGTGATCATGTAGACTACACACTTTCATCTTCCAATGTAGAAACAGGCTAATTCATTAACCTTGCACAGACCTGTTGAAACCTATTTGGATTTCCCTGGTTGAATGCTGAATCAGTGCCCCAGCATAACAGAAACCTTGGCTACTATGCAACATTTGGCTGTTTTAGATTTGTATCTCATAAACCAGATAAATATTTTTTAGACACACCTAACAACTATTTTTTGGACTGTGCTGCAAACCAGAACCCTGCATTCATACAACAATCTCTACTTCAATCACTGCTACACTTCAATCACTACTACTACAGCATGGTAAACTGACTACTTTGATTCAAATACAGATTCAGTGCACTTTAAAGAATTTTCATGCTCTTACTGAAAATCTCTCAATGTTTTCCATTGCTACCATCTATGGAAATGCCATACAACAGATGTGGAGGGAATAGATAAAGAGGTTTTAGAGCATTAAGCCATGTGTGTGGTGTTAAGGGACATGGTTTAGTGCCAGATATGGTAGAGGTAGATCATGGTTGGACTCAATGATCTTCAAGGTCTTTTCCAACCAAAATGGTTCTATGATTCTATGTGTAATTTATTTTTTTCCCCCAGAACTATTAGTTGTGATTTTTATCAAGTCTGTAATGTGATTTGTCCTTTAAAATATTGTCTCCAACAAAGCTTTGACAATCTGCAGAAGATGATGATCTAGCCCGTTACGTGATTTGTTATGTTCTAAATGTTTAGAAATAATTTTGATGTCTAAATTTGAAGGAGTTTTGGAGGTGTCCTAGTTCATGAAAATCCAGTGGCTGGGGTGATACTGAGGCTTCAGCTAGTCTTTTTGTTCTTACAATTCATAAAGCCACATTTGTCATGTGCACATAATGGTGTCCCAGGCTCCACACTGACCACTTCATTTTACTTCTAATCTGCGCTATGTGCAGAATGATTTCTACATTTTCTATGCTTCAGACATTGTGATGAGTTACAATGGTGTCCTGGATTGGGCTAGGACAGGGTTCATTTTCTTCACAAGAACCTGGAAGGGGCCATGCCCAGGATAGCCAGCTGAACCAGCCTGAGGGGTATTCCATACCACACAAGAGCAGGGCCACTGTATCAGGGGAGGGCTGGCACAGGGAGGTGGGCTGGAGTTCTTGTGGGCTACTTCCTTTTGGTGCACAGCAAGTTTTGTGTGAGCCATTTGTGTTTTATATCCCTCTCTTCCTAGGAAGGTGGTAGAGCCACTGCCTCTGAAGGTGTTCAAGAAACATGTGGATGTGCCACTTTGGGAGATGGTTTAACAGCCATAAAGGAATTAGGATAAGGTTAGGCATGATGAACTTGGAGGTCCAGCTGAAAAAATTCTATGATTCTTTACACATTACTTCATTAGTAGTAGTAGTAGTCTTGTTGTTCCTTTGTTCTTCATGTTGTTATGTTCAAGTGCCTTTATTTATTTGCATTTTGCTCCCATTTCTCCTTCTGATCCTACTGGGAGCTGGCAAGCAGTTGTGCAAGCAGCCACCTGGGGTTCATGGCTGGTCCTAGACCCATAACACCAGTCTTGAAGGTGACAGTGCTCAACAGTCTGTAGGTGTTTTGAAGCACAAGGAAACCAAGGAGCAATGATAAGTGCATGTATTTTGAAAAAATATTAGAACAAAATCTCAAATTATACATAAAAAAAAAGTCATAAGCTGACTAAATATTATTATTTACTACTCTGCATTTATTTCCAAGCAACTTCCCTGACAAATAAAAGAACTTGGTGCACCCAAACCAATGAGTGTCTAACACCCTTCAGTCTATACTGGATTTGGATCTGTGGACCTGTGGTACTGCTCATGAGTGTAGAGAGAATGAACTACCACAGACAGGGTTGTTAATAGATTGATGAAGTGATTGGGCATCAGACAAGACAAACCAAGGTATAAAATAGTGTGACACACAGTTCAGAGTAAAGCATTTCTTTCCCAGCTTTCATCACCTTTGGAATAACCAGACACCCACACACTTGCTTTTTATTTAAAATCATCCCAGGTAGGGAATGCTCTAAAACACAATGGAAGTTTTCAGTGAAATACATATATTTATACAAGTTGCATACATAAACTTGAATCAAATGTGATGGGAGGACTGTTAACTCCTCCGGCTTGATATGACATTAAATCAAAGGATTAAACCTTCTCTCCAGACATGGCTTCAGGCTATTGCATTTGTGAACTGACAGATTGTGAATGTTGAAAGCTTAATAACTCTATCAGAGCTATAGATGTGACTCCACCCAGAAGTGGATTAAACCAGGGAATTCAAACTAGCTGGGTTTATGGCTGATCTCATTCAGACAAGCCAAGTGTGAGACAGGCTTTTGTCAGTTCCTATTCTGAACGTATTTGAAATCCTTGTTTCCTGAAAGCAAGCACAATTGATGCTTTTGTAGTTACTGATGGTTAGGAGCTGTGTGAAGCTTAAAAACGTTATAGCTTGAGGGATATCAGGTCCTACACTTACCATGTTTTCTATCCACACCTTCATGCAGTTCTGGAGTTTTTTGCCTTAAACTTTTTAAACTTTTTTTTTTTTTTTTTTTCTTTTTCAGTGTTGGGTCAGGGTGAGAAGGTGAAATCTAAGAAACTGTGTCTATTTAGTCTCGAGAAGAGAGGGCTGAGAGGGGATCTTATTATTGTCTATAAAATCTGGGGAGAGGGTGTCAAGATGAAGGTGCCAGTCTCTTTTCAGTGGTGCTCAGCAACAGGACAATGGACAGTGAACACCAACCTAGGAGGTTCCATCTGCACAGCAGGAAAGATTTTGCCACGATGCGAGAGAGAGTTCTGGTCCCTAAATCAATTCCTTCAAGATTTCTCACTATTCTCTTAGGAGCAAATTCTTTTCATATCCATCACAAATGTCTATAATAATCTTAGGAAAGAAGTGGAAGATGAACAATAGTGGATAATAAAAAGCTGTTCTTGAAGTCAAACACCATGTTCACACTTCTGTCAGGACAGAGCACATTCTTCAGTGGTGAGCATCATGATCATCATCACTTATACTTGTCCACACAGCTTGAGGCCTGTTTGTGAAGGTTTGCTACACACTGACACAGGCAAGAGCACAGCACAGCCAGCACGGATCCAAAAAGGGAAATAATTTCATCAGAGTTCTGCCCGTGCAAAGTACTGCAGGTAATGCAATGTGTTTAGCACCAGTAACAGTTGTGGTGCTTAATAAGGTAAGAGTGTGCAGAAGGTGAATCTGCTTTCTTAACATTATCCATTCAAGGACTTTTTCAATGCAGAGAAGATAATAAATATAAGGTAAAAGTGAAAACCAAGAGCACAAAGAAGCAAAAATCCAGTGTACAGAAGATAACAGAGACAATGCAAAGACCACAAGTCTCCACTCCTCGACTCATGAGCCATTAAGAAACTACAGGTACAGCTTTGGAGAAGGTCACCTAGATCTGGAAAGGTAGAGGCAAGAGAAAGATGAGCATTTGAGATATTAGAGGGGAAATCTTTGGGACTAAGCAAAATTTATGAATCAATATTTAAGGGAAAGGGATGAGTAGGGAATAAAGGGGGCAACAGAGAAACATTTTTTACTGTGAGGTTGCTCAGGTACTGGAACAAGTTGCTCAGGGAGTTTGTGGAGTCAGAGAAGATATTAAAAAGCTGTCTGGACATGGTCCTGGGCAAATGGCTCTACATGGCCCTACTTGAGCATAGTGAGGTTGGCCCAGATGACCTCCCAGAATCCAGATTCACATAAATCAGATCAGTTTGGTTTTAGATTCATCTAATTACATTAGAGTGGTTACACACACACACATATATATATATATTTTTATATATATATTTATATATATATATTTATGTATATATATATATACACACATATGTGGCTCCACATAAATATATTTATCTTTATCTATATATCTATGTATCTACCTATGTATGTATATATGTATCTATCTATCTAGTGCAAGAAAAAAATTAAAAGTCTCATTTGGGTAATTCATTGTCTATGAGTAAATGTGCAGCTAAAGAATAATTTTGCCAGTTGCTATAAGAATTCAATAACTAATTGCATAAGAGTTTGAAACACAGGAGTGATGTGATATCCAAGTAAGCTCAACTGGGAAAAAATAGCAGTTGCTTTTCATCCTGGCTTTCCACATTCCACTTTCACAGAGTTTTCAGAAGTGAATTCCCTGGGTCAAATCTTAGTTTTGATGTCTTTTAAGTGCTACACAATCCAGTCTAACCTATTTCTTAATGCATGCCCAGACTGGATTTTTATTCTGGAGTTTCGTGTTAAACTTTAACTTTACTCTGTCCTTGCTGGTCTCCCAGACTCCTTTATAAGCAAGCAAATGAACTTATGGTCACATAATCACAGAATCAACAAGGTTGGAAAAGACCTCAAAGATCATCAAAGTCCAACCTAAAGATTCTTTATATCTGGAGTCATTCCTGGACTGCAAACTTCCTTACTCCTTTAATAAAAAGGGATGAAAATTCATTCTTATGTACTCTCCTTACAAGGAGAGTGTATCTCCCTGCAGTACTTCCTTTATAAAGGTTCAACACAAGTGAATCTCTCCAAAATCAGGGCAGGGAGGGGAATTTTAATGCAGGGAAATAAAGGAGAAATTTCTACTAGACTGTTACTGTGATGATCGTTAGCCATCCATAGAAGAAAGTAGCTTTGGTCAGCAGAACCTCTCCGGGCAAACAGACCAGTTATCCACTTTTCACAGATGCAAAGACATGGAAGAGAAATTAAATGGTTCAACAATTGTGCCAGAAAAAAATCTGTGGCAAAAAAAGAAATTAAAGCCAGGCTTGCTGTGTCCTTGTATAACTGTATGCCAGTGGGTTCGTTCTTCCTCTTTATGATTCTCATTGCAGTGGGTTCCTTCTTCCTCTTTATGATTCTTATCTCCACAAAATGCTACCTTAGCCTTATGGAAGGTGCTAGAAAATGTGACAGAGAGGAAAAGAAAGAGACATGACTAGGAGAAGACAAGGAATGTTCTTTGTGGTATGTTTTGGAAAAGGAATCCAAGAAGGACAAATATAAACAGTCATTAAAAAAAAAAAAAAAAAACAACACAACAGTCTGCCTGCTTTTCTTCCTTTGTTCTGATTCCTCCCACTCATCAGTAAATGAAAATATTATAGGAAAAAATTCCAGGAAAGTGATTTCAAGGAAAAAAAGAACTAGTTGGCAGCTTCTATATATAGGGCTTTTTATTTCTTTCAGCTTTTCTGCCTTGTGGTCAGCGCTTCTCCCCCACCAGATATGTTTGTTTTCCCCATGCAGTCAGTTTTGAGTATATTAAAATTAATATTCTAAGGCAGATTGTTTAAGGGCCTGACCATGTTTAAAGTCTGCCTACAGTTTAGTTGGCGTCGGTGTAGATAATTTCTATCTCAACCAGTCTTAATATTTGGACACATGATAGAAGGCAACTGTTAACAGCAGCTCGATAGGGAGCCTCTTGCCAGCAGTGTCTGTAGGATCTGGGGACCGTGACCGCTGCTCCCTGAAGCAAACAGCTGCTTGTTGGAGATGTGAATGACCTCAGCTGTCTCACTCCACTGCCAGACTCCACTGCTGTCCTTGCAGAGCTGGCAGGAGCTGATGTTCTCTGCCTCCTTTCTCTTCCCCAGGTCAGACAATACTCTTCAGCACTCAATTTCCCCTCTGCTGTTCTTTTACCTTGGATATGACCCATAGCGTTGAGAGACTGAGAGCCCTGGGGCTGATTAGTCTGGAGAAGAGAAGACTGAGAGGGGATCTGATCAATGTCTATCAATAGCTGAGGGGTGGGTGTCAAGTGGAGGGGGCCAGGCTCTTTTGGGTGGTTCACAGTGATAAGACAAGGAACAATGGGTTCAAACTTGAACATAGAAGATTTCACCTCAACATGAGGAGAAACTTCTTTCCAGTGAGGGTGACAGAGCCCTGGAACAGGCTGCCCAGGGGGGTTGTGGAGTCTCCTTCTCTGGAGACTTTCCAAACCCACCTGGATGCATTCCTGTGCGGACTATCCTAAGTGATCCTGCTCTGGCAGGGGGGTTGGACCCGATAATCTCTGGAGGTCCCTTCTAACCTCTAATATACTATGATACTGTGATAGCAGAGTTCAGACAAGCACCCTGGGGCACTGTGGTACCTTCAACCATTGCAATCAGACCAAATATAGCCCAATTAGAAGGAGTATAGCCCAACTAGAAGGACCCTTGCTGCAGGTCAGTTAAGAACTAAAGGGAAAAAAGGCAGGTATTCCTCCACATTGTACTTTTTTTCCCCTTCATAAACTGAAAACAGGGTTGCTAGTTTATAAATTCTGATGTAATGGAGGTGAATATGTGTCAAGAAAACTAAAAAAAATAATTCTGTAAGAGGTTAATGTGACTCAGAAAAAATTAGTTGTTTTAAATATGGCACTTTAAATTATTGAGCTCATCCTAGGACTGAAACCTATTATAATTTAATCAACTTGAATTGCAAAAATATTCAAGTAGTAACACTGTTTGCCATTTTTTCTTCTTTCATCAAAATGAAATATCAAATAAATGGCAAGAGGAGATTTAGATCAAATAAATTCTTCAGAGTTATTAAACTAATGCTAAGGAGAAAAGTAGTTTTAAAAACTACCAGCAGAAAGCAGAAGTATAGGAATGTACTTGAAGTAATATTACTCTCTTGTTTGCCAGGTTCAGTTGTGAATTGGCCATTTATTTTGCTTGGACTCAAAGAAACAGTTTTCAAACTGAAATTCACAGCTCTTTATTAATCTCCAGATAATTTCTACTAGGCTTCAATGACAACTCAGAAAAGAAATCATTAGTAGGCTTCAGTTTGCCTTTTAGGGGGTCTATAATCATGGGGAATTTGGAATCCTGTGAGTAGTTGATGCAGGACTGAGATTAAGTCTCTGGGATTTATAATTCTCTCTGGAGAATTACAGCATTGCTCCACGAGAGCTGATGCAAAGACATGAGAGAGCTTTTGGAGGAAATGAGGAGCTGATGTTTGAATTGTGATTGTGCTGGAATTGTGGTAGTGTTACAGCATTTGAAGATAGTAGTGCAGTTTGCACAGCCAAGAGAGGACTGATCCTGCTTTTCATTGCTTTGCAATGCATTACCACTCTAACTCCTCAAAGTACCACATTTACTTTCTGCTTTCCATTAGGTGAGGCAGGAATTTACCTCCCTCAGTGAAATGAATTCTGGCTATAAGGTCCTGAGAAATTTTTGTGGTTTGTTTTGTATCTCTTATGCTAGTTTAGCTGATGACTTAAATTTTTTTGGGGGGAGAAGGAACAGTTTTCAATGTTCATTGATCTTGCCAATGGAGACTCCACACCTGCTCTGGGAAATCCCTTCTAGTGCTTCACCACATTCTTGGCTAGATACTCCACCTTCATATACCTCATTAATCTGCCATAAATTGCTTATACACCAGATATTACAAGGAGATTGTGGCTTTTTTGTTGTTTGCTTGTTGACTTCTGTTTTGTTGTTGTGCCTTTTTTTTTTCCTCAGCAAGTTGTCACTTTCTCTGACAATTTCCACTTCCTTCAATTTAACAGCCACAACTTTATACACCTTTCCTTGTAACTAGTTTTCTTACACTAACAATTTTTGCTGCTTTCCTTGGAACTCTTTCCACCTTTCTTAAAAGTGTAACGTCAAAACTTGGGTGCTGGATTCCCACTGCTACCACATCTCTTCATTCAGAGAGACTGTTATTTCATTTTTTTCTGAAGACTCACTACTTTAAAACACTGTGCAAGTGGCTGGAAACTCTCTGCATTCTAAAACCACTGGGGAGACACGTTAGCAGTTTATAAAGCTTCCTTCAGGCTTACCGTGAACCCTAATCTGATAACACTCAGAGAGCATCTGCTGCTGGAATGGGCCTTACACTTGAAAGGATTCAAAGTTTGGAGTCAAATTTCTACTTTTTAATTAGAGAATTGGAGCTGAATCAAGCAAATGGATATCTGTGTTACTGGAACCATGATGGTGAGCAGGAGCTGTTGAAACTATCAACTTATCTCAGATGTTTTCTGTGGGCTGGATTCTGCCATGCATGGCATTGCTAAGACTTCATCAGTAGACATCAAAATTTCAGAATTTCTTGACAGTGTTAATCCTGCACACTTATCTTCACAACACAGAGACTATTAATAAAAACTGAGTAAGACTAGGGTGCAGTTTTGCAACTCAGGATTACTTCTTCCATGATTGCTTCTTACACGACCTCACATATGCAGATATTGCAAGTTGGTCTTCTTGTTATGTATTCCTCTGTTTTATTTAGGAATCTTGGAGCAGGAATGTGCAAACCTCATTGTTTCCCTAACAAAAGTGGCTGTACTTCACCTGAACTTGACTCACAACCCACAAATTCTAGAAGGGTTCTTATAGTAAGTTCCTACTCTTTCACTGATAGTGCCAGGTCAGGTTGGAGAATCTGTTAGCTGAATACATATAAATTGATATATCACAAGTAAGTTCAGGTCTTCAAAGAATCTTCTAATTTTATTTACCAAACTGCCCTATTCAGTCTCTCTCTCTCTTTTTTCCCTTTTCCTTTTTTTCCCCTTTTCCTTTTTTTCTCATTTTCCTTTCTTTCTCCTTTTCCTTTTTTTTCCTTTTCCTTTTTTTTCCTTTTCCTTTTTTTTTCCCCCACGACCTCACATATGCAGATATTGCAAGTTGGTCTTCTTGTTATGTATTCCTCTGTTTTATTTAGGAATCTTGGAGCAGGAATGTGCAAACCTCACTGTTTCCCTAACAAAAGTGTCTGTATTTCACCTGAAATTGACTCACAACCCACAAATTCTTCGTAGGGTTCTTATAGTAAGTTACTGCTCTTTCACTGATTGTGCCTGGTCAGGTTGGAGAATCTGTTAGCTGATGACATACAAATTGATGTAACACAAGTAAGTTCAGGTCTTCAAAGAATCTTCTAATTTTATTTACCAAACTGCCCTGTTCGGTCTCGCTCTCTTTTTTTCCCTTTTCCTTTTTTTCTCCATTTCCTTTTTTTCTCCTTTCCCTTTTTTCTCCTTTCCTTTTTTTCTCCTTTTCCTTTTTTCTCTTTTTCCTTTTTTCCCCTATTCCTTTTTTTCCCTTTTTCTTTTTTTCCTTTTCCTTTTTTCCTTTTCCTTCTTTTTTTTGCTTTTCCTTCTTTTTTTGATTTTCCTTTTTTTTTTTCTTTTCCTTTTTTTTTCATGAGGGCATGCTTTCTTGCTGTAATTTGATGTTGTACTGAGATTCTTTTTGAATACTCTGCACAAAGAATATATGATTGTGCAGAAAGTGCTGTTTTGAAGCAACAAGATAATATATGAAAAGATATCAACTGTGCTGAGCTAAAAAGAAAAAAAAACAAACAGATCCAGTCTTTAAAAATAATTCTTCAGATGATTTGTAAATAGGAGGGGAGCTTGGTTAAAACCCTTTCTTAAGTTCATAAATGCTTCATTTATAGAGCACTGATGTATACAAAGGCACACAAGATGCAAATTAATCTAGAAACTAACTTAGAATGTGACAAGTGACATTTTTACATCTAGATCTGTCATCCAGGGTAACAAAAGACAAAGAACTTCAAAGGATAGTAGTTTAAAGTGGGCATCAGATTCCTGTTTGTAACACAATACAAATTATTTTTTGTGTATCAGTGTGTGTCAACCTCCAATATTTTTGTAGGCATAACTGAGTGTTGAGGAGCACAAACACATCGGTATGAAATGAGTAGACTAAAAAAAAAACCCAGTGAATTTCAATTATTCAAGAACACAAGATAAAATTAAGATACTACAAAGTATATTTAAGTAATTATACCCCAAACAAACAAGTAAAAGTTGATCTGGCACTGATGTGGATGTATGTTGATGTACACAAGCAAGAAGCTGAAATACAAGATGTTTGCTTTTGACAAGGGAAGTTAATTTGACCAAATAATTACTTTTAACAAGTAGATGGGAACTGAAGCCAATGTATGTTAAAGACTATTTAGCCAAGATAAATATTCAAATTGGCAAGCCCTGATATTGTTCCTGAGTAGTTAAAGAAGCAGATAAAGTAATCTTTAAAACTTAGTGATTGCACTTCAGACCAGTGAAAGATGAAGAAAGATGATAGAACAGGGGCAGACACAACATTTTAGTTTGTTGTCTTTTGGGGGTTTTGTTTGTTTGTGTGTTTCTTTTTAATCTATCAAATATCTTAAACATCTCATATACTTTATAACTTCATATGTAATTCTCTAAAATTTACAGCAGCAGCAGTGCAAGCTTTTGTTTCTCTGTGTTGAACTCTCTAAAAGCCCCATCTGGGATTAAAATAAGAACAATAAAATGACATAGATACAAACCAGTATCAAACCAAATCCCTTATGTCTCCATCATCACTGATGCTGTGAGCAGGCACTGGGAAAGTCCCATACTGGATCAGCAGCAGATGGGAATCAGATTTAGGAGCTGGATTCTGGATTCAGTAATATATGTATTGGGATCAAAGGTAGAAGAGATTGAGTCCTCCTCATTGAAGAAGATGCTTGGCCTTGGTGATCCCTGAAGATGATATCCATGGGATAGAATCCTTTGTTAGTCAGTTTAGGTCACCTGTCCTGGCCCCTCCTCCCCACAGCTGCAGCCTTTTCCTTCCTGCACCCCAAGGTGGCACACAAGATGTAGCAGTGTCCTTGGTCTGCAGCCCAACCCTTGGTGCTAACTTTCTCCATCAGTGTTGTCACTGCTAGCAGCAGCCACTGTGCAAACCTGCCCTGAGCTGCAGAAAGTGCTGGCTCTGAGCAGAGACTGAGCCGGGAACTCACAGCACTAAACAGAATCTGTGCTGGTCTTGCTCAGACCAGGACACATTCCTGCCCCTTGCAGACAAACAGTTGTCATTTCAGCTTTGTTAAATTGCCAAGCAAAAACCTGCAGACTCTATGTGCATATAATCTGCCACTGCAAAACGTTCTGCTGCTTGTTCAAAACTTCATTTCCCTGTTTATCTGGTATTTTATTTAAGTTTCATTTCCATAACAACTATTTTATTTTAAAGGTGGCACTTTTCCTTTCATTTTTTGTCTTTGTGCTCACTCAAACCTCAAGCTCCTTAGAAATAAAGACTGAAATGCTACTTCTTCCAAAGATCATCTCTCCATATTTTTCTCTTCCTAACTGGAGCTTGAATTAAGCTGAGTTCTGTGCACAGCTTCCATTTACACAGTTCTCCTGATACAAAACTTATCTGCAAGCATTATAAAACAGGCACCAAACTGCTGGAAGCCTGTACAGAAGAATATTCTTGTCCTCTTTATTTAAAAACCAAGTGCCACAACAGAACCAGTACTGTAAGGTTTCATTCAAACAACAGACAAAAGGTTCATAGCCCAGTTTTCATGTGCTCTGAAACCAACAGGGCATTCCAAACAATTAGATATATGTGCAAAATTTCCCCCTCAAATTTAATTCACACAGTGTCATTTACTCATGGATCTTAATCATTACCTTGAATAACAGACACCCACAGACCCCTGGGCTCTGATAGGATGCACCCACAAGTGCTGAGGAAGATGGGAGATGTCATTGCTAAGCCACTCTCCATCATCTTTGCAAGGACATGGAGAACAGGAGAGGTGTCTGAGGATTGAAGCAAAGGCAATGTCATGCCAGTCCTCAGACAAGGCAAGAAGGAGGACACAGAAAACTGACCATATCAGTAGTCCTCAGTTTCAGCAAAAGGTTTTAAAAGGCTTAATCAAGATGATAGTCCTTAATGAAAATGTGCTCAGCTGCTTTGAAAATTGCTTCCCCCTGTTCCCCACCCCAGTTCAGTTTGATCTTAGTGGCTATTTGTTTACATTTTATGTTCTGTGCTGTAATTATGAGATTTAGTTTTTCCAGTGGTTCATGCATTTTTGCAACATTTTCTTACAATCATTGCTTCAGATATGTTTTGCTTTTATGTAATGCATAGTTTTAAATAATACTATACCCTAATCCCTTTAAAGTTAGATTATTTTTTTCCCCCCTCTGGACAAAGTTTGAAGACATGAACACCATGGCATAAACAGATCCAGGGGGATTTTAATGCTGACTGTTTGCAATGTAATGATTTATTTACACAGATTCGGGGGGTGGGGAGCAGAGTGTGATGAGGCATTGTACCCAAGAAATCTTTTTTTTCTGCTGAAGGAGAGTTAGCATTCTTCAGCACTGTTCTAGCAAAAGTCTCTGAGTAAATCAGGTATCTCCACTGTAACCAGCCTACTGAGCCCCTATTACAAGAAGGATCTGGAGGTGCTGGAACATGTCCAGAGAAGGGCCATGAGGATGATCAGAGGGCTGGAGCTCCTCTCCTATGAGGACAGACTGAGAGAGTTGGGGCTGTTCAGTCTGGAGAAGAGAAGGCTCTGAGGCCTTCTTGTGGCCTTCCAGTATCTGAAGGGGGCTACAAAAAAGCTGGGGAGGGACTTTTTAAGGTGTCAGGTAGTGATAGGACTAGGGGGAATGGAGCAAAACTAGAAATGGGTAGATTCAGATTGGGTGTTAGGAAGAAATTCTTCACCACGAGAGTGGTGAGACACTGGAACAGGTTGCCCAGGGAAGTGGTGGAAGCCTCATCCTTGGAGGTTTTTAAGGCCAGGCTGGTTGTGGCTGTGAGCAACCTGATCTAGAGTGAGGTGTCCCTCACACCATGGCAGGGGAGTTGTAACTAGATGATCCTTGAGGTCCCTTTCCAACCCTAACAATTCTATGATTCTATGATACTCTCTCAACAGAGTCCTCACTGCCTCTAGGAAAGATTTAAGGAGTAAATTCAGAACCCTAATAATGGTTTAAGGCAATGATACAACCCAATTCTTGTACATAGATTTGTGTGTGTAAGGAGCTTTGTCTTAGATAGAGATGTTCATGTTTTCTTCCCCTTCTGGCTGAGAAGGACTATCACCTTAAGGTATCTCATTCTTCCCCTTCATTGTGATAGAATTTGAAGTGTTTAACTCCTAACCTTCCTTACTCAAAGATGCTGGGGACCCAAACAAACCTTCATGGGAACTGGGACTTTTTCAGATGGTGTCATTGAGAATCAGGTTTCCCTTGGTTGCTTTAAAAATAGAGGAAGACCAACATATATATTTTTACCAACAATTTCTTTGTCACTTTCCCATATACTAGAATGGATTTTCTAGAGACTAGAGGGATTATAGCCACCTCCTCCCCAAGACTGTTCCTCAGTTCAGCATGCATTCCATGTTTCACAATGGGAAGAGGAGCTGGCTTCTCACTCTCTTCCTGTCAACACATGGCTGGATACAGCAGTGCATGATTTCCCTAGAAGTGAATGCAGAACATTAGGGATCCCACTAGACAGGTCTGACAGAAGTTAATATTTCCAAAGACATACTGAAGTCCAAAGCCATATGGGCTAATATATGGAGGTGGTGACAGAAGAGATTGTCTGCTCATTAATAGCAATGTTTTTAATAACTACTCAAGAAATAATCAGAGGGATGAGAGGGCTAGAGGGAAATGAACATAAACTCATTGTTTAAGTAAGGGATTAGTGCGGAGACAAGAACCCGTAAATGAATAAATGTGAGTAATGGAGATACTTCTAATGACATCAGTAAGCTTCTAATGAAAAATAAATAAAGTAAACCAAAATAAATACTGTGAGTCCAGTTGTCTGCAGTAATAGTTTCAAAGGGGGAAAGAAAAAAAAAAGAACAACAAACAAGAAAGAAAGGGAAAAAAAAGGCTTGTGAAATTCTGTTGCATCAGAAAAATGAACACTGATCTCAGGATCAGGGTCATCTTGGTGAGGCATAAAATAACAAATTTCCTCAGCAACATCCTTTCCTCCCATCCTGTGTTCCAAATGTCATCATATTTCTGTCAGATGACACAGAACTTTCTGTGGTCTTTCCATCTCAGCAGGAGCTATACACGTGTGCACTCTGGATGATAAGATCTTCTATTGCAGACCACCTCTCCTAGCTGATATCTCAAAAAACATGTGGCAGAACTAAACTAGTCATTGAAAGACTTGTTAGGAGATTAAGACACAGCTTCACCAAGCAACTTAACTAATAAGGAGCCCAATATTTGTAGGGCTCAAAGGAAAATAGGTTGAATAGCAAAGTTGGAAAACTACAAAACCATTCAGAGCTTCCTCTTAAACTGATGCCTCCTTGACTACAGAGAGGGTGGAAATGCTCTGACCTACAGAGGATACAGTGCAAAACACAATTACTGCTATCCTAGATGTTCTTACTTTAAACTTAATTTAAGCTCCCTTACACAGCCTTTGTTTCCATGGGAAAATGATTTTTTGCTCTTTCTGTCTTAATATTTTAATTAGTTCTTTGCAGGCCGAATTGATGGTCTGGGAACAGTTAGGAATCTCAAAGAATGCTGTTTAATGACTCAGTCCCTTGTTCAGAAAGGAACTTTGGGCAAACTAATTTAGGCCGAAACTCTTATTTATTCAGCAAAATAGACTGCAATTTCTAATTCAGTAAGTTTTAAACTGAGCATTGCCTACATCTCTTTATGAATCAATGGTCAGACAGGAACTGTGAACTCTGTGGTTAAAAAGGTCAGAAAATTAGCATGGAAGACATGTCCCCTTCTCCCCAGTTGAAGAAGTAAAACATCACATTAAAGAAGGTGATGAGGGGAGACCATTTTGGATGATGAGGGGAGACCTTCTGGCTCTCTACAAGTCCCTTGAAGGAGGTCGGAGCTAGGTGTGTGTGGGTCTCTTCTCCTTAACAAGTGACAGCATGAGAGGAAGTGGCCTTGATTTGCACCAGGGGAGATCTAGATTGGACATTAGAAAAAACTTCTTGACTGACAGAATTCCCACAGATTGGAATAGGCAGAGGTGGTTGAATCCCCATGCCTAGAGGTGTTTAAAAGCCACAGAAATTTGGTGCTGAAGGACATGGTTTACCACTAGACTTGGTAGAGTTAGGTAATGGCTGGATTTGATGATCTGAAAGGTCTTTTCCAGCTAAAATGACTCTATGAGTCTATGTTTAGCGGAAGCAGGATGATGAACATAACATACTTAATTTGAAATGTATTGCCTTGATTTCAGATATTGAATACTCAATATTTCAAATAATTGTGATTGGCAGTGCTATTAACTGGGTTGTAAAGAGTCTGAAATTTGTGTATCATTATCCACTAGTTAGGACTTCTCAGAAAAGAACCTCATAGAAGAGATGTCTGGGTATGTTCAAACATTCAAACTTTTTATTAGAGTGTCCTCTGTGCTGTCTCCTGACTGTTGACACATACAGAGAAAGCACTGCTAGGTGTGGCAGTTCTCTTGCTCAAGCTTATGACTTTGTTTCCTATTCTTTCTGGGAGGAATTTGGGTAGTCAACTCTTCTAACAAGGAGATCTGGGCGCTGGTAATGTTGTCTATACTTTCTGTTCCAGTAGTTGCATTCCTCTCATGGTCCACCAGTCACTCAAACTGCGCTGTGCAAGACTACTGAGGAAGCCACATTTTTCACAGAGACCAGGATCCACACAAGGAGCCCTCTGGCTGGATCTTCTCTACCCCTGATTGAGTCAAAACTTTATAATCTGGCAAACCACTTTTCGCTATTGTTTTGCAGCACAAAATTGTTAGCATTAATTATTAACTAATTATTATCTCCAGGTGTCAGTACTGGGGTGAGCTCTGTTTAATATTGCTTTTTCTGGGGTAAAGTGGCTGGAGAGAAGCTTGTTGGAGAAGGGCCTGGGGATCTTGATTGATAGCCACCTGAACATGAGCCAGCAGTGTGCTTAGGTGGCCAAGAAAGTTACTGGCATCTTGGCCTGTATCAGGAATAGTGTGTCCAGCAGGAGTGGTGCAGTCACTATTCCCATCTACCTTGAATACTGGGATCACTTTTGGGCTCCTCCCTACAAAAAGGACATTGAGGTGCCAGGGCAGGTCCAAAAAAGAGCAGCTAAGCTCTTAAAGGGCCCTGAACACAAGTCTTAGGAGGAGCAGCTGAGAGAACTGGGGTTGTTTAGTCTTTAGGAGAGGAGGGGAGACCTCTACAACTACTTCAGAGGCTGGAGTGAGATGGGCTCTCACAAGAGTGAACAGCCTCAATCTGTGCCAGGAAAGTTTAGGTTGAATATTACAAAAAAATTCTTCCCAGAAAGGATTCTTAGGCATTGAAACAGACTGCCCAGGTTGGTGGTGGAGTAACCATCCCTGGAGATATTTAAAGGACATCTGGATATAGTGCTGAGGGACGTGGTTTAGAGGTACTCTTCAGTCATGGGATTGTGAGGTCTAGGCAAGCAGTTGGGTGATCTTGAAGGTCTTTTCCAACCTCAACAGTTCTGTAATTCTATGGTATGAATGCAAATATTTTGAAGAGGAAAGGTCTATCCAACCCTGCATCTTCTATCCAACAACAGCTGTCACTCTAGGAAAGAGTAAGAACAGCCCATATGTGTGCAATACTGCTCTGTAACATTGTCCCAGTTGCCAAATATTTTGAGACTGGGGATTTCCTTAAGCCTGATGTGACCTCTGCATGTTTAGTTAAATAGTAATGTGCTTTTCACATTCTTCTTCTTAAATGTCTCGTTCTGGCCTATGAAAACTCTAGCATCCACAGCTTGCTTTGGCAAAAACTTCTACAGATCTGTGTGCTATGTCAGGAGGCACCTTCTTTTGTTTGATTTTGGCTCTTCCTGGCTTTATGTGACGTTCCTGGAGAACAAGAGGAGAAGCTCTAATTCTACTGCACAAAACGTAAGTGCTTATGGGGCAAACCAGAAATGCCCTGTAGAAATTTCTAGGGAGAAATCATTCATAGCTCATGAAGCTTAAGGCCCAAATGTAATGAAAGTCTTCTGCCTTTATAGAGGTTTATGTGTGCATTGTTGAATGAAGGGTGGCTTATGATAAATACTGCATAAAAAGCAACCAGGGGAAAAAAAAAAAGTGACATTTTCAACCTCTGTGTTATAACCACAATTCTTTGCTGGCAGAAGTCATGGGACCTATATATCTCAAATCTTCTTTTTCCATGTAAAATCCCCACCTCTTTCCCTTCATTTTTGTTATTCCCTATTTCTTTGCCATGGATTATTGTTCTGAAGTTTCTGCAAGGAGGTTGCCAAGTTTCGTTTTTTTCTCCTAAGCAAGGTTCCTCAATCATCCTGGATCAATAACTAGCTGAATATTAAGGATGCAGAGCTGCAAAAAACCCCACACTGCTGCTTCTTCAGCATTCTGAGTCAACTGAACTCTATACTCTTAGACTAGTCAACTCACAAGAGAACTTTGAAAACTCACTCTAGACACATTGGAAAGTCCATTAATTCTTTCTCATCTGTGCAGAGTAACAATTCTTCTGCTGATTCTGGTAACCATCACCACTGGCCCATACGACTTTTGCCAGATTCCATAAACAGAATAGCTCCTGTGCCTCTAATCTCTACCCTTAGACCTCAGTACAGGGACCCTTAACCATGCTGAGTATCACTTTCTGACGTGAGTAACACCACTGATTTAAGTGCTGGTTAATAATAGTAAGAGATTTGTATTGGCATGTCTTGATTCCAACTAAAGAAACCATCCCTCTTCAAAAGCAGTTAGGAACAGAATGAAAATGCCTAAATCTGTTGGTTTTTTTTCCTTTTTCCTTTTTTTTTTTTTTAATGAAAGCATTGTTGTATTTTATTCTGCACCTGGAATCAAAACATAAAGGATCAAAGGATAAAAGTCTTATTCTGTTAGTACAAAACTTCAAGTGACTCAACAAGACCATTATTTCAGAGTTGAGCCATCATTATTGGCAGTGATATTCAAGGCTGATATATTTATCCTTTCTGTGGCTCTTTGTTGCCTATTTTATTTCATTTTAAGACTGAAATATTCAATGTTGATATTAAGATTGTCCTAAAACTGGAATATACACAAGTATATGTATTTAAGGTAATAGCTTTCATTCTTCTTTGTTCACCACTAGTGAAAGAAAAAAAAAAAAACCAACATCAAACTAATCTCATGTGTGAAGGAATTCTTGTGTATGTTTATTTGGTATCTAGGAAACTGCTGGGAATCAGTCTTGTACAAAAATAAACCTTTTATAATACATTTCTATGAGTATATCAGAGCTAATGTAAATACCAGTAAGGAACTATTTCTGTCAATATCCAAAACTTTGCAGTTATAGAAAGAAGAAGATACAATACTAAATTTCTATTTCCTCACTAATTCATTAGTAGTTATTGTCATTAATCATACATTTGATCACTATTTGCAATTGTGATTGGTAAAATGAAGACTGGCACTGGACATGTCAGCAGGCAGATTAGGCTTTCTTCTTAGCACTTCTGTGGACCTACTTCATGCTCTTGAGTAAATCTCTGGCTTTCCCCAGGTCTCTTTTTTTTCCCTTCCTAAACACGCTCTCTCTTTCATATTATGCTATGAGCTCTGCAAAAATTGTCTCTTATTTGGTTTGTGCAGTGAAACAAACATTGATTTCTGGAGCCAGAGAAGAGCAACAAAGTTGGTGAAGGGTCTGGAGAACAGGTCTTGTGAAAAGCAGCTGAGGGAACTGGGGTTGTTTAGCCTGGAGAAGAGGAGGGTGAGGGCAGACCTTCTTGCTCTCAACAACTCTCTGAAAGGAGGTTGGAATGAGCTGGGGGTCAATCCCTTCTCTTTAGTATCAGATGATAGAATGAGAGGAAATGGCCTTAAAATGTGCCAGGGGAGGTTTAGGTTGGGTATTTTTCAGGCATTGGAACAGACTGCCCAGGGTGGTGGTCAAGTCACCATCCATGCATGTGTTCAAGAAACCTGTGACATGGCACTTGGGGACATGGTTCAATGGCTATGGTGGTCTTGGTTCATTGGTTGGACTTGATGATCTTAGAGGGCTTTTCCAGCTGAAACAATTTGATGATTCTATGAGATTCTGATTTTAAAATCACCCTTAATCATCCCAGCTCTAGAATTTCCCTTCCTATAGAATTTATGATTATCTATTTGTGATGATGCTGAATCCTAAAGATTATATAGAATTAAGTTGCTCAGTGCTCCTCCGTCACTTTTTCAGTTTAACACATCTTTGCACAGAAACAGTTTGCTTCTGTGGTTTTCTTTTCTGTGGGTTTCTTTTCTGTGGTTTTCTTTTCTGTGGTTTTTTTCTGTGGGTTTCTTTTATAAAACACATTTGCATCATGATTTTCAGTTTCATGGATTTCTCTGAGACAGCTTATTAAGAGAATGAATTTAGCTACATTTTATGAAATATATTAATGTTTAAAATTTACATTCCAAGGGAAACTTGATTCCTTCTAGGCTATTATTATGAAGATATTGTATTCTCTTTCACTGTTCATTTCGTTTATGTTAGTGATTAAAATTCAATTTTCAGGTTGCTTTAAACTGAACTCTTTTTTCCACCCACCATTTGCACTTTGCAGACCTTATTCTAATGTGTCCTGCAGCCACCATTCACATTTGTTCTACTTTTAAACTATTGACTGCTAGTAATTGAGTTTGCAGTCCATAGCCCTTTCTCAGCTGTGGCCCTGATTTTAGCAGGTGTGTTATTTAGTAAGACATACAGTTCATGCTCTGAGGCAATCAGAGTTATTCATTTTTCTTTCTCTGGAAAATACAAGCCTGGAAAATACTGACATGCAAAAAAAATCCTTTCATCATGGAGGTTTTATTTTCTAGCCTGTGCACTGAGCTTTTTAGGTGAGCATACAAGGTTCCTGTAAAAAGTCAGTAAAGCAGCTCAGAAGCAGGCTTGCATTTTCTAGCAGATGTACTGAGCTTTTATCAGTTTGCAGGAAATGCTCCACTGTTCCTTTTCTCTTTCTCTCTTGGGAACTATGGATGTAATCCAAAGTGCATTGGGAGTCAATGCCACCTCGATGAAGCAATTGTAAAGAATGAACCCAGTGATCTAATAGGTCTTTTCCATCTCTAATTACAATACTTCTGTGAAATCCAGTCCCATGCTGAGGTCTACCAGGTAATCTCTAAATAGTCTAAGTAGCTGTAAGGTATTCCTTTTCTTGAAAACAAGAGCCTGGGACATTTAAACTCACAGTAATATTTTATTATGGCAACCCTGGCATGTTATCTCTACTGTATCTAAGTACCAGCGAAACAAATAGATCAAAAACTGGTGCTGATTTATTTACTTAATTAGTCAGTGCAATATTATCATAACCCACACTGAGAGGCTCCTGCATACTCTATTCATCTCAAGTGCATGGTCCTTTGTCTGTATGTCAGTTGTTCACCTTTCATCCTCCCAGTAGGATCAGCATTTGATGAGAAAAGTGCTGCAGGGATTTCTGAAGGGCTAGGAAAGGTATTTGTAATGTTGCCTGTTTGCTCTTCCCAATGTGTAAATTAGTTCACAGCAGACAAGAGCCTTAGCAACCTCTGCTGGCTATTCAGAAATCCTTTGTATTAAAAAAAAAAGAAATTATTTTGTTTTCTTTAGCCCTCTTATCCTTTCTGTAATGAGAAGAACAAATAAGGGCCATGAAATGACGACTGAAATCTGCAAATGCTGCTCACTAGTGAAAATGCCAAATAATTTTCTTCTCTCAAGTCTGTAGAATGAAGAGTAGATAACTGAAAATCAGATATTCTTTAATTCAGAAGAGACACAGCCCAAGTAAAGCTACATCAAGGGGATTCTGTGTATTAAAATATTGGTCCATTAATAACATGACTGAAACATTTACTTACAAAGTTTATGGTTATCCCTGTCCTGCTCAAAAATAAATTGCATGACCAGTCCAAGCAAGAGAACTATAAGAAGTGCACAGTGAAGTGTTATTTTTTTCCTTTCCCTACAAGGATGTTCACAGTGGGCTTGATATTTTTGGGTGCTTGGAGACTTTCGTCCCTTGCTCCAGCTACAGGGAGTAAAACACTTTAACGCTAGGCAGGCTGTACTGAAAGAAAAATGTAATTCCTGTTCCATTCAAATGTTGTCAAATAAAAGTTACTTAAAGTTCGTGCATAATTTTAATGGATTTGGAAAATCTAATACATCACAAGATCAAAATAACACTTCATGTAAATGAGACTCACTTGATTTAGAGGAGGGATCTGAATCTGTTGTTCAAGTTTTGATTAAGTGTGAATCTTGTTAGTTGTGCTCCATATGAAATTACTCTCTAAGACTGAATAGTCTTCCTGTAGTAGTAGTCTAGGGAAGCATCTAGGTTATACTGACTATTTAAAATGCCTTGCCATTTCAGAACACATGAGCAAAAAGACCTTTTATCTTCTACTCACCTAGTGTGTTGTTTTTTTTGTTGGTTTTTTTTTTTTTTTTTGTTCTTTCTTTCCTATTAGGAGGAAGTTTTCCCAATACATAGCACTTGCTGCCACAAGTTAACTCCTAGTTAAATCATAGAATAATTTTGATTAGAAAAGAACGTTAAGATCATCAAGTCAAACCATTATTTAAATCTGCCAAGTCTGGTGCTAAACCATGTCCCTCAGTGCCACATCTCTGCAGCTTTTGAACGTCTCCAGGGATGGGGATTCAAGCACCTCCCTGGGGAGCCTGTGCCAGTCTTTGAGAACCCTTTCAGTCAAGAAGGTTATTCTGCTGTCCAACCTAAACCTCCTTTGGTGCAACCTGAAGCCATTTCCTCTCATCCTATCACTTCTTACTAGGGAGAAGAGACCAGCCCCCACCTGGCTCAAACCTCCTTGCAGGAAGCTGCAGGGAGCAATGAGCTCTCCCCACAACCTCCTTTTTCTGGACTGAACAACCTCAGTTTGCTCAGCAATTCTTCACCAGACCTGTTTTCCAGACCCTTCATCAGCTAGCTCTTCTCTGGACATGTTCCATCACCTCAGTGTCTGAGGGTATATTCTATCAGATGTAGATGTGCAAATCCTGTGTTATGAGTTGAATCTGCTGATAATATTCAATTACCATACTATGTCATGCCAGTTTCAAACTGAAAGTGCTGTCTGGAGCAAAGTATTGTGGGGCTTGAAGTTCAGATTGTAACATGAGAGGCTTCCTGTTCTGGTTGCTCTTTTCCATTTCTGAGTTTGGGGTCTTGTTCTCTTCTGGGGTGGGCATGGGATGGGAAGGGTGGGGAGTTAGCTTGCTGGCTTCTGATGCTTCTATCTGCATTTTGCTATGCTGTTTCTGCAAATAGGCTAAGGTAGTTGTGCATCATTATCTCATTTTATTCTCATTAAATCTCTTTATCTCAACTCAGAGGGGGTTATTGTGTTACTTTCCCTCATTTCTGTGTAGTAGAGAAAAAGGCTGTTTAACGCATTGCATCCTGTCAGTATGTCCTGGGCTGAACTGCTCAAACTGAAGCACTGTAACTACTCCTAGGCAAGAGCAGTCCCTTCTCTTATCCTTCATGAGTGAATCTCCAAAGCTGATGCATTTTCACATTTATGACAAGTGGACCATTCCATATTCTGGTCCTTGGGTCACCCACGCTGCAATTACATTTAATGCTATTGCTCCACTGGATATATGGAGTTATTCTCTATTTATCCCCTTTGTCCTGTCTCCAACAAATTAAGCAGAGTGCAGCTCTTCCTATTGCAATGCCAGTATGTCTTTTATGGTTACAGCAGAACTATGTGTAGCAAACAGGCAACTTGAGTCACTTGCTGTGTAAATATTCCATAAGTCCAAGCAACATTTTTTCACCAATACTCATTTGCTACTGGTGTTTGCACATTGCTGCCTCCTCTCATCATAATTAAGGAATCACACTTAGATTGCATAATTCCATGGCACTTTGGGACATGATTTAATGTCCATGGTGGTCTTAGATTGACAGCTGGACTCGATGATCTTAGAGGTCTTTTCCAATTGAAAGAATTAAATGATTCTGATTCTAACCGAAGAATACACTGGAAATTACATGTTTCACCCAGTTTTCATTCCACATGTTTTAACAGCTGAATCAAAGATCACAAGGCAATATATGGAAGAACTGACAACGGCCATGCTGATGTTGATGGGCAAGCAAACTATTGAGTTTTGCAAAATGATCTACAACACTCAATTTTTCTTCCTAATTTGACATTCTGCTATAGACATCTAAATATTGTGGCAGGTCCTGGAACACAGAGCTTTTCATTCTTATTAGAAAAAAAAAAAAAAAAAGTGGATCTGGGAAACCTAAATTCCAGTTACTTAGTGACTGCAAGAGGTTTTAGTGGAGATAAATTAGTACATGTTGATGTTGTACAAAAACTTCCTAAACTTTTTCAAGAAGGTGATCCACAGGATGGGGGTTTAGGGCACTAGGCTTTGAGAAACAAAGGTATTAAAAATTGCAGTTTGGGTTGTAGAGTGTCTACACATCCTTATGCAAGGTGCTGTTTTGCTCTTGGGGAAAACATTCTCCTGCTGATGCTTGGTCTAGATGGCACACCTGTGTTATGCATCAGCTAGCAGAATGCCACTGATTGTACTCAGTGATAAGGGCTAGTTTAACAACTCCTTGCTTGTTGACAAGTGAGTTAATTCACGGAAAAGTTCAAATGAACAAGCAGCTGCTGGAGAATGAGCATGGAGGGCTGGTAGCCAAGGCTGGGTGCTGTTCATATCACAAATGGAGGGATTGCAATGGAAATTATCCATTTAATTTCAAATATTTTTCACAATTTATATAGGATGAACTGACCAAGTAACTTTCAACAGAACAAAATGAGCTCTGTTTTCCTAGAATGGCAAAGACTACTTCCTGGAATGCTGGAAGAACTGTAAGAACTCTCTATAAATCTGTTACTACCATCAAAAAGCAGCAACTAAAAATCTGTGTGAAGTGTATGGTTGGTTTTCATACTATCTGTACAGAAGAATCCATGCTGTGTGACTCCAGAATGTCTCAAACATTCAATAACAATGGAAACAGCCAAGTGGGATCCCCTTTGGAATAAATCAAAGTCCATTCTCAAACATAAATATATTCTTTTGAGAAAATTGTCATGCATTCCTTCCAAAGCAGGACTTCTAAGGGTAAACCATGTTAAGTCCAAGAGTCATTCCAACTGCTTTTTTAGACTGTTTTGTTGCAGTATCCAAGGAGAAGCAGAGATAGATACGGTACTATTTTGCCACCTAATATCCTGCAATTTATTCAATCTGAACATAAACATTTGCTCTGGACTGATGTCCTGGCAACTTCTGCTGACCAGCCCAAATAAGACACGATTGCTAATGGTTCAGAGGCGGGTTATTTTGCCCATTCTTTCCACTTTTGGGTGGCTCTTTTACACCAGGGACTGGTAGTCAAGCAGCAACACCTGCTGTCTCCTATGGGTTGATGAATCAATACTGTCCCATCACCACTTTTTCTTTTCTGTTTTCCTTCTTTTAACTTGCAGCTCAAAATAGGTAGCTCAGCCGTTTCCTTTCACAGGCCAGGCCTCTGTACAAAAAAGGCTTGCAAGGTGTGGAATTCACTTCAAGAGAAGCTGGCACCCAATTTTTCTTCTTGTCCTTGTAAATGGGAGGCAGTCCTGTGTGGAACCATAAGAACCTACTCTCAAGAAAGTTGAGGGTGCTTAGCTCTTTGCCTTCCAAAAGTCCTGAAGGGATTCCATTAGCTTCAGTCAAGTTGCTGTATTTATACCAGTGTTACAAACTGGAGTCAATATGACTCCAGTCCGAAGCCCACTTAAGTAATTGTAAGTATTAACATTTAATTTAATTGGATTTGGACTGATGCCTAAGAGAAGAATCCACAGGAATCTGTTCATTTTAAATGTATTTTCCAGATGTCCATTTTCATTTCATCTTTTGTTCGCATGTCAAAAGTTTAGCACTTGAACTTTGGATGTTTTCAGAAATCATCTGTTAAAGCTTAATAGTTTTTTTCCTTTTCTCTCTCTCCTTTTTTTTTTTTTTTTTTTTAATGGGTATTTTTGCATTCATTTTTATTGTGTTTCAGTGGGACAAATTGTGCATGTGTGACCTGTAGGGAATGAATGAGCAACCACACTTGGGTTTGCTTGTGGTTATTTTTAGACTTTGGTCTAAAAATGGGGAAACAAAAACCTAATATCTTACAATTCGTAGTATTGCCCTTATAGTTTCCTCAATTCCTGTACTCAGTCCCATATATTGCAAAGCAATTCAACTGCCAGGACTGGAAACAGCAGCAGCTAAGGCACTGTTCCTCACCTGGAGCACTGCCTCCAGTTCTGGGGCCACCAACACAAGATGGAAATGGAACTGTTGGAGCGGCTTCAGCAGAAGCTACAAAGATGATTAAAGGCTGCAGCACTTTCCCTGTGAGGAGAGGCTGCAAGAGCTGGGATTGATCAGCCTGGAGAAAAGGAGGCTTTGGGGAGACCTTGGTGTGACCTTTGACTACCTGAAGGAGGCCTACAAAAGAAGCTGAGAAGGGACTATTTGCAAGGGCTTGTAGTGATAGGACAAGGAGAAATGGCTTTGGGCTAGAAGAGCGGAGATTTAGACGGGATGTTAGGAAGAAATCACCTCTCCCTGGAAGCGTTCAAGCAACCTGGTCTAGTGGAAGGTGTTTCTGCAAAAATTGTTGGAACCAGGTGATGTTTAAGGTCCCTTCCAACCCAAACCATTCTATGAATCTATAAACAGCTGCAATTGTCTTACATACATCACATTTTCTTTCCATCCAACATGGCCTTGAAAACCTCCAGTGGGGAGGCATCCATAACTTCCCTGGGAAACCTGTGCAAGTGTCTCACCACCCTCACCAGAAAGAATTTCTTCCTAACAACCAGACTAAATCACCCCTTTTCTGTCTCAAAGGCACTACAAGCCTCTGTAAAAAGTCCCTCCCCAGCTTTCTTGTAGGCCTCCTTCAGATACTGGAAGGCTGCTCTAAGGTTTCTCCAGAGCCTTCTCTTCTCTTGCAGTCTGTCACCAAAGGGGAGGTGCTCCAGCCCTCTGATCATCTTTGTGGCCTTCCTGTGGACCTGCTCGGACAGTTCCAAGTCTTTCTTGTGCTGTGGTTACCAGCACTGGACACAGTACCCCAGGTAGGGTCTCATAAGAGCAGAGTAGAGCAGCAGAATCACCTCCCTCGTGCTGCTGATCACATTTTTGATTCAGGACACAGTTGCCTTCTGGGTTGCCAATGCATGTTGCTGCCTCATGGTTTGTTTTTCATGAGCTTTTTCCTGTATCTGCTGTGGTCAGGAGACAATCATTGAAGAGCACTTCTCAGATATTCACTACATTTATTTTGAAAAATTACCTGCATTTTAGCAACATTCTTCCAGATAGGAGCTTCCACCTCAGTTATTAAAATGTTGGCTGTGGTACTGAGCCAAGATATCTCATGAACCAGCAGTAGTACCCTGTAGATTTCTAATAGCTGAAGGACTGGAAAACAAAAAGCTCCTGAAAATAACAACTAGTAAGAAAATCACAGATTAGAGGAAGCTGCTTGCTTTCAATGAACACCAGCTGAGGAAATAAAGCTTAGTCTATAAAGAAAAATTAGCAGAACAAATTGATTTTTGTATTTTATTTGGCAGAAAATGATGCCTGATGAAAGTCTCCCAAATACATCTAACTAATGAAAAGAAAAAGTCTGATTTAGTAGTGCTGAAATGTTCCCTTGACAATGAAAAAAAAAAAAAAAGATAAAAAAAAAGAAAAAAAGAGGGTTTCATCCGGTTATTAGAATCTGAAATCTGAAATACATGACCAGCAGGACTATAGTAGTGATTGTCTCCCTGTGCTCAGCACTGGTGAGGCGATGCCTTGAGTACTGGGTTCATTTTTGAGGCACTCAGTAGAACAAGGACATGACCCTGAGGTTTAGGACCTAGTCTAGTGGGAGGTTTCCCTGCCCATGGCAGGGGGGTTGGAAGTAAATGATCTTTAAGGTCCCTTGCAACCTAAACCATTCTATGAATCTGTGAACAAAGCTGGTGAAGAGTCTGGAGAGCAGGTCTCATGAGGAGCTACTGAGAGAATTGGGGTTGTTTAGCCTGGAGAAGGGACTGAGGGGAGATCTTTTCTCTCTCTTGTAGTAATAAGAAAGCCAGGAAGGGAGTTTTTACAAGAGCTTGTAGTGATAGGACAAGGGAGAGTCACTTTGAGCTGGAAAAGGGGAGATTGAGACTGGATGTTAGGAAGAAATTCTTTTCAGTGGGGGTGGTGAGACACCAGAACGGGTTGCCCAGGGAGGCCACAGATGTCTCCTCTCTGGACGTGTTCAAGGCAAGGCTGGATGAAACTTTGAGCAACCTGGTCTTATGCAGAGTGACTGAGGGAGCTGGGGCTGCTTAGTTTGAAAAAGAGGAGGCTGAGGGGAGACCTCATTGCTCTCTACAACTACCTGAAAGGGCATCGTAGAGAGGATGATGCTGGTCTCTTCCTGCAGGTAATTAGTGACAGAACAAGAGGGAATGGCCTCAAGCTGCAGCTGGGTAGGCTTAGACTGGACATTAGGAGAAAAATTTTCCCTGCAAGAGTGGTCAAGCATTGGAATGTGCTGCCCAGGGAGTTGGTTGAGTCACCAGCCCTGGATGTGTCATTTGGATGTGGTGCTTGGGGATATGGTTCAGGGCTGAACCTTGCAGAGTAGGGTCATTGGTTGGACTTGGTGATCCTGAGGGTCTTTTCCAATCTGAACGTTTTTTGTGACAATGTGTGATGAGTGGCTGTACTCTGATAAAATTCTTGACCTGCAGAACTATTAATAAAGCACAAAAGAGAAAATTTAGCAACTAACTTAGCCAGTTCATTTTTAAATGAAGGTTTCTTTTCACTAAAATTCAGTAGAATGTTGAAGTTCTTTGCTATTTCAATCAGTACTGGTTGCTTTATATATTATTTGCACGTAACAGTTCAGTTCCTGATCACTGTGAATACAAAGCTGCAAGACTATGTCCACCAAGTAAATTTAACTTAGAGTTCCTTTAAATTCTATTCTAGTTGTTCCCAATCTGAAGTCTTCATTGGCACAAGTGAAAAAAAAAAATCCTTCCTCCAAATCACAGATAGGTAGTGATTAGTACTGATGGAATCTGATGTCCGATACAGAAGTCTCTAAGACTTTGATCTTCAAATGGTGTTTGGCCTAGATTGATAAACCTCTTCCAAATTCCTTCTAAAGAGGATAAAATCTCACAAAGGATCCATAATTCTGTACCAAGTCATGTGGAAACTTCTGCCTGCCTGTGCTCTGCTTTGTACTGCCTTTGCTCTTCCCAGTCTAGACCAGGCTGGAAAAGAAACATGAAAATATTGAAAAATTTACTGTTTGCACAGCATTTGAATCTCCAAAAGAACAAGATGTACAGGACATTTTCTGGAAAATTGAGAGATTTAGTCAAACTCCACTAGTCACCTAAACAGCTCCAGCTGCACTGGCTTGTCTTTTGACCACAGCACATAGAAGACACAGCTGGTAGGTGTTCCATGTATGAACTGTAAGAGCAAAAATAGAGTCAGTGCCCCTAACAGTTTGATCCAAGATAAATATCATGAAAAAAAAGTATGCAGTGTGTAAAAAGAGAAAGTTAAAGAACTGTACACTCTGTTTGCTTCATTATTTGTGAGGTATATTTTTTATTGCTTATAAGTAGAGTGCCATTTGCCTACCCTAATGCAGCTCTGTGACACTCTCAAATGTTCTTCCATCAGTCTGGCCTTGAGATACAATTTGATGGAAAAGAAAATAATATCTTGGAGACCATTTTAAGGGAATGTGCCTAACTCCAAAGTACTGTAGATAGGCAAATAAACTGCATGCTCCATTATGGGGGTACCATTAGGACCCAATCAGTCACCCAGAGCTCTGCCACTTGGCCAGGCTGTGTAGGCTCATCTGAGTAAGGAATGGCCATCTCCTCAGTGCAGTGCTAGAACAGAACATGAAACTTGGCTTTCAGATTTTAATAGCTATTGGATGATGACAAATTGTGAGCTTTCATGTCTGGAGTTCATATCCAAACCTTAAGAGTATTGTCCACTTTAGTGATTCACTCTGTTCACTTTTTTCCCAAGAAAGATTTCATCTATCCCAGCCAATTTATTCAGGATCTTCCCATACCTCTGCCTCACCTCTATTTCTGATCTCTGTCCAACTCTTTTTCAAACTACACAGTCTCAATCTCTGTTGTTTTCTTCCAGTGTGGTCTCTGTCTTCTCACTCTCTCCAGACTCCATGCTACTTTTTCCTGTGCTTTATGTACAGCCCCAGACGAATGTGTGATACATTAAGCAGTTTTCTTTGAATCTTTGTGTTTTATCCCCTTTTCACTGGATTTGTTCAAACACTTTCTACCCCACCCCACCTATCTGGTTTCTTCTATTTCTAACAAATGCATCCTTGGCCCAAACACTGTCTGCAAAGGCTGCTTCTCAACTACTTCTGAACTTGAACTACAATGAGAAAAACGTTACCTCTGAGCAAGACTCAGCTCCACCCAGGCAGAGATAATAACACTCCTGAGATACAACTGCAAGAACAGATTGTGAGAACAGCAATTCACAATGTCTTGTAGATTAATTTCATTTGACAAATATAATAATATTATGTGTTTTGCTGGGTTTAACTTTCTGCTCCCTGTACATAACAACTGTTGTTGCCTTGTTCCCTGGCACCCCTGGAGCTCTGACTGCAGAAGATCCATCCTGGTGAGATAGATATAGCATGGGTAGGTAGAGCTTAAGCATGTAAGGACCAGCTGTGACAGGAGGCACTCAGCTGAGGCATCCTCCATGCAAATCTAACCTGCTGGAGTCATTCTGTGTCCTCTCAGAAGTTTGAGAAAAGGCTGAGAGACCTGGGGCTCTTTAGTCTGGAGAAGAGCAGGCTGAGAGAACTTATTACTGTTTATAAATATCCAAAGGGTAGGTGTCAAAAAGAAAGGGACAGTCTCCTTTTAATGCTGCCCAGTGATGAGACAAGGGATAATAGACACAAACTGGGACATAGGAAGTTCCACCTCAACAGGAGGAAAAAATTCTTCCTTGTGAGGGTGACAGAGTCCTGGAGCAGGCTGCCCAGAGAGATTGTGGAGCTTCCTCCTTTGGAGACTTTCAAGATGCATTCCTCTGTGAGCTGCTGTGGGTGATCCTGCTTTGGCAGGGGGATTGGACTTGATGATCTCCAGAGGTCCCTTCCAAGCTCTAAGATTCTGTGATTCTGTGCTTCTCTGATTATTCAAAGCTTAGAGCCTGAAGAAATGTGGGTAAGTTTGGTAGTTTTCAAAAGGAGTAAGTTGTATTCTTGGCCCACAAGCCACTAGTCTGTAGCATGTCAAGTCCCTGCTCCAAAAAAAAATGAGGGACTCTAGTAAAAAAAAAAAAAAAAAAAAAAAAAAAAAAAAAAAATTTACCAGACTTTTCACACATGGACAAGAACTTATGTTTGTCACTGGCCTCGTTCTTGGAAACAGCTGAGCTGTTTTTGCTGCAGTTTTCCAAAAAAAAGGTCACCCCAAGGCTAAATCTCAGCATGGAAAATTTCAGTTTGAAAGATTTCAGTTTTTCCAAGTTACTAACAACTGAGAACTCAGTCTTACAATAAGGAGTACCAGGCAGTTCTGTTATATAATGTCATACTAATCTGTATGTACACGTTTTTCCATATGCAGATGGGGCACTGGGAAGTGCCCAGTAAATATCTAAAGGTCAAGAGGATGGGGCTAGGTTCTTTTCACCCAGGAGGTTCCATCTGAACAGCAGGAAAAATTTCTTTCTTGTGAGAGTGTTGGAGCCTGGAGCAGGTTGCCCAGAGAGGTTGTGGAATTTCCTCTGGAGATTTTCAAAACCTATTTGGATGCATTCCTAGGCAACCAAATCTAGGCAAACCTGCTCTAGCAGGGAGGTTGGACTAGATGATCTCTGGAGATCCACATGCTAACATTCTGTGATTCTGTACCTCCCCACACTGAAACCAGTTCAGTTAGCAGCTTCAATGTAGTGGAGCATGATTAGATGACTGCTAAGCAATTGATAACTGTAACAGTGACAGTTTTGAAACCATCACAATAACTCATCAGTTTGTGCAATAATTGCCAATGCTCTTCAGCACTTTTTGATGTAAAATGGTAAAACTAGGAGTTTTGTCCTGGTTCAAGGTAGACAAGAAGTAAATATGCTCAGTGCTGTGAGTTCCCAGGTCAGTCTCTGCTCAGGAGCAGCGCTTTCTGCAGCTCAGGGCAGGTTTGCCCAGACAGTGGCTGCTGCTAGCAGTGACAACACTGATGAGGAGAGTTAGCACCAAGGGTTGGGGTGCAAACCAAGGGCATTGCTACATTTTGTGTGCCACTTTGGGCTGCAGGAAGGGAAAGGCTTCAACTGTGGGGAGGAGGGGACAGGAGAGGTGAACCTAAACTGACCAACAAGGGATACCATTCCAGGGGCATCATATTAGGTATAAAGCTGAGGGATCACAAGGATCAAGTCGTCTTCTCTTCTTCTTCAAAGGCTGTCATCTGAAGAGGACTCCATCCATTATCCTTTGATCCTGACCCATGAGTTTCTGAATCCAGTCCCAGAGTCCAGCTCCTGAATCTGGTTCCTGCCTGCTTCTAAAGTCCAGTCTGGGCCTTGTCCAGTGCCTGCCCACAGCATCAGTGGTGATGGTGAGTGATTGCTATCAGGGGTTGGGTTAAATTTTGTGTGTGTGTGTGTATATTTGTACATATTATATTTTATTATTATTTTCATTAAAGTAATTCTAGTTTTCTTTCCCACCCCATCAGTCACTCTCCCTCATTCCCTTTCTCTTCCCTTTGGGAATCGGGGGGGGTAGAATCATAGAATCAACCAGGTTGGAAGACACCTCTAAGATCATCCAGTCCAACCGATCACCCAGCCCTATCCAATCAACCAGACCATGGCACTAAGTGCCTCATCCAGGCTTCTCTTGAACATCTCCAGGGATGGCGACTCCACCACCTCCCTGGGCAGCCCATTCCAATGGGCAATCTCTCTCTCTGTGAAGAACTTCCTCCTAACATCCAGCCTATACTTCCCACGGCACAACTTGAGACTGTGTACTCTTGTTCTGCTGCTGATTGCCTGGGAGAAGAGACCAACCCCCACCTGCCTACAACCTCCCCTCAGGTAGTTGTAGACAGCAGCTGATACAGATTGATACAGAGCATCTATCACTCATTCAGTGGCAGGCCCAGCACTAACCATTGGCAAGTTTAAAGAACTATGCTTATTCCTCTCAGGTGACTCTGTGCCAGTTTATTGAATATCACTGTGAGAGTCTCAATGCAGGTGGCTTTAAGTTTTTAAACACATGCTATTGAAGCAATGGGTAAATAAGTATAGAGAGCTGTGAGAAACAATTATTCAGTTCCTACTTGCCTTCCTCCAAAGAGCAGTCCATTTCCAAATGAAAAAGATGTTCTGGAGAACTGCTCAGGAACACCCTGCTGCACAGAGGATTGAATCTGGCAGTCTTCACTGCTAAAGGATGGTTAGGCAATCTTCCTATTAGGAAAGAGAACGGAAATTTTAATTAGATCCTCTTTGCTTCTAAACCACTATGGCATATCTGGCCTCACATCTCTTTAACAAAGGTGATGTGTATAGTAACTGGGATTGTATTCTTTTGAGCAATCTGGTAGAACCACCTAACTAGGCATGCTTTAAAGAATGTGTGCTCATTGCTACAAAAAATGATGCCCTGTATAAACTGTTTTTCTTTTCAATATGATTAAGAAAATCTTGGGAGTGAAAAAGGTGTTTCACAAGAAACGCAGTTTTAAGTGTAAAACATTCACTGCTACACCAGTCATCACAGGAGACAAAACCTTCATGCTGTAAACTTACCCTTGTGAGTAAAAAAATCTCTATTCCCTTTGCTGTGATTATTATTTAGGAAACCATTAGATGAATCAAGTAATTAAATACATGTGTATTTTTCTGAAATACATACAGCTTCAGGTCTGATCATGGCTGAAAATCAGCCACCGTGTGCCCAGGTGGCCAAGAAGGCAAACAGCAACCTGGCAATAGTGTCGTGAGCTGGACCACAGAAGTGATTGCCCCCCTGTACTCAGTATGGATGAGCCCACACCTCGAGTACTGGGTTCAGTTTTGGGGCCATCAATGTATGGAATACATTGAGGTGCTGCAGGTTCAGAGAGGGACAATAAAGCTGAGGAAGGCTCTAGGGAACAGGTCTGGTGAGGAGCAACTGAGGGAACTGACATTGTTTAATCTGGAGAAAAGGAGGCAGGGATGAGACCTTCTTGTTCTCCACAACCACCTGAAAGGAGGTTGGAGTGAGGTGGAGTCAGTCTCTTCTCCCTAGGAACCAGTGACAGGACAAGAGGAATTGTGCTCCAGCTGCACCAAGGGGAAGTTTAGATTTGATATTAGAAAAACCTTCACTGTGTCTTGGTTTAAGGAGCTAGGCAGACACTCATTAACCCTTCTCAAAAGAGTTAAAGAAAACCTCTCCACACTGGATTAGGAAGAATTAGAAGTTTAAATGGAATTATTAATCATAACTACATATAACAGTACAAAGCTTATAAAATAGACAAATCCATAATACATACTACATACCAAGAAAAAATCTTCTCCCCAGCCATGCCTTAACACCCAGACCTAAGTGCTCTGTTCTCCATGCCTCCTTATATTAGGCCCAACAAGGCCAGAATTGCATAGAAAATATTAGCCAGGCAGCTCAAGGCTGCAGCTAGACCCAAAATCCTGCCCCATACCAGATAAGAGCTCATTCTTAGCAGGAGAAGAGAGAAGGGGGAAAAAAGAAAGAGCTAGCCATACAACCAGCTTTTAAAGAGATAGCAGAATTATGGGATAGAATAACTATTTACAATTTCCTGGGTCTGTCTAGCCCTTTGGAGGTCTGCACTCTGGGATTTAAGACATCCCAGTGCATAACTTAAACCCACGACACAATGAAAGGGTTCTCAAAGACTGGAATAGGCTCCCCAGGGAGGTGGTTGAATCCCCATCCCTGGACATGTTGAAAAGAGGAAGAGATATGGTGCTAAAGAGCCCAAACTCTCACAGCCTTTCTCCATGGGCCCCAGGGCTGGACACGTGGTCCAGACAAGATCTCACCAGAGCAGAGGGGAGTGGCAGAATCACCTCTCTCGACCTGCTTCTGTTGATGCAATGCAGAGTATGGTTTGCAAGTGCACATTTCTGGCTCATGTCCTGCTACTGATGCAATCCAGTGTATGGTTTGCAAGTGCACATTGCTGGCTCATGTCCAGCTTCACATCCACCAGTACCCCAAAGCCCTTTTCTGCAAGTCTGCTCTCAATTTCATCATCCCCCAGTCTGTAGTGTTACTGCAGATTACCCCATCCCAGGTTCAGGACCTTGCACTTCCCCTTATTGAACCTCATGTGTTCAATAAGCTTTGAGTTCAATATGCATTGCTTCAGTTTGTCAGTAGTCCCACCGAACACATTTTCACAAGATTAGGGTCAAAACCATAACTTTAATAGCGGCTACAAATTTCAGACTTGATTTAAACTAGACATGAAGCTCCCCTGTGAGGATATGAACTGCAAGAAGGAAATCAGATGGATAATAACATAAACTACTTCAGATTAAATTTTGACCTTGTAGTTCCAGGTTTACTGATGTGGTGTAAAAGAAGAGAGGGGAAGGAAAAAACAGGGGTTGAAGTCAGGAAGCTCCAAATAAGAACTATAGTGCATTTTATTTGGTTGAAAACCTGAAAAATGATGCATGACAAAATGCAGTATGGTCAGAAGGCATCCAAGGCAGAGAACATGGAAAGCTTAATTTTGGTTGCAGTATCATTAATCTTAATTAGCATTATGCAGCCTCCAACTGGCAGTGCAAATATCATAAACCATTCACATATTCCAAGACTGCAAGACCCTCTTGTCTCTGAGAGTTTAGATAATGTGCTGCAATTTGCTTCTCGCTAACCAAATTGAGAAATTTTCACAGACTCATTCAATCACTAAGGTAGTAAAAGGTCTTTAGCATCGAGTCCAACTGTCAACTTAAGACCACCATGGCCATTAAACCATGTATCAAAGTGTCATGTCACATGTTTCTTAAACACCTCCAGAGATGGTAACTCCACCACCTCCCTGGGCAACCTGATCCAATGCCTGACTACTCTTTTCAGTGAAGAATTTTTTCCTAATGTTCAATCTCAACCTCCCCTGGTGAAAGCTGAAGCCATTTCCTCTCATCCTATCCCCACCTACTTGGCATACCATTGCTTCTTGGCATTGCCCTACTGAAAAGCTGGTTAGTAGCTTCTGTAAGAAGGGACAGCCTTTTTTCTTGACACATTTTGTAAGAGTCACATAGGTCTCAGTTGGGTATCTGAGAAGAGAACGAAAGAAAGCTGCTAGGAAGCCACAGAAGAGAATTAAGTGATACAATGAGTGTTCATTGCTTAACTACAATTTGTATTTGTCAATAATGGCAACTGCCACTTGAACAAAGTAATGTTCAACCAAGAGAGAATTAGAGGGCAGAGCTTACTCTCCATAAAGGTTCGTATAGAAGGCCATCAAAAGAGAAAAGGCTTCAGGGAGACCTTATAGCATCCTTCCAGTACCTGAAGGGGGCCTACAAGAAAGACAGGAATGCACTTTTTACAAGGGTTTGTAGTGCTAGGGCAAGAGGCAATGTCTTTAAGCTTGAAGAGGGTAGATTTAGACTGGACATTAAGAAGAAATTCTTTACAGTGAGGGTGGTGGGACACTGGAACAGGTTATTCAGGGAGCTTGTGGATGCCCCCTCCCTGGGAGTGTTCAAGACCAAGTTGGCTGAGGCCTTGAGCAACCTGGTGCAGCGTAAGGTGTCCCTGCCCTTGGCAGGAGTTTGGAACTAGATGATCTTTAAGGTTCCTTCCAACCCAAACTATTCTATGATTCTATGAAAAAAAAAGGTAGTAGTTTTTCTGTTTTGAAGTTCACTTGTCCCTCCACTGTCCCTTATTCCTACTTACAGCAATTACTTTTGATGACAAAAATAAAGTTTATTTTCCACATTCACACAGTTTCTGACTGAATTTCCAGGTGTGCTTGAAAACCAAAAAACTTCAGACAGAACAAAGCATCTTTCATATCTACTTTCTCATCTGGATATGTTGTGGAACTCAAATCTTAATTCAAATGTTCCATTATGCTGCTTTGAGATGGGACAGAATTTGCTGGTCCTTTGACCTTGACAAAAGTCAAAACATTGGCCTCCCTTGGGAGTGTTTGCTGTGTACATACTGAAATGTGTATATCTTGACAAATATGCTGCTGAACTTTAAATTACATTAAACCAATAAGAATAAAAAGATAACAATCAGATTACATTGCCATAAATCATTATCTAAGAACCTTGGGGGAAAATAAAATCCAATTATAGTACTTTGAGCTTTTAATGTTTTGTTTACATTGTTGTTCAATATTAATCTCTCTTGTTTACAACAACAATATTCAGTAAGGCAAATGCAGAGATGTCAGCAAATAGTAATGAGACATATAAAAGTTAAAAGCAGAGTTTTGTAAATGTAATCTTATTTTATACCGTTTTAAAGGTATCTGGGACTTCTACACCTCAGTGCCTTACTTGCTTGAAGGCAATTTAGAGCAAGGCTATGAACTGGACGTTTTTATGTCAGCTTCAAATGTATAACAGAACCACTCACTAATTATAGAATCATAAAATTGTTTCACTTGGAAAAGACCTTTAAGATCATCTAATCCAACTGTTCTCTAACTCTATCCAGGCTGGTGCTAAATCATGCCCCCCAGCACCACATCTCTGCCTCTTAGAAACATCTCCAGGGATGGGGATTCAACCACCTCCCTAGGGAGCCTGTTCTACTCCTTGAGAGTCCTTTCTGTCAAGAAGTTTCTTCTCATACTCAACCTAAACCTTCCCTGGTGTAACTTGAGGCTGTTTGCTCTTGTTCTGTTACTTGTTACTAGGGAGAAGGGAACAATCCCCATCTCATTCCAACTTCCTTTCAGAGAGTCCTAGATAGTGAGAAAGTCTGCCCTCAGCCTTCTCTTCTCTAGGATAAAGAACCCCAGTTCCCTCAGCTGCTCCTCACCAGACCTTTTCTACAGACCCTTCACCATCTTCGTGGCTCTTCTCTGGACCTGCTCCAGGACCTTAATGTCTTTCTTAGAGTGAGAGCCCCAAAACTGAACTCAGCACTTGAGATATGGCTCAGCACTCTCTAGTGCTGAGTCCAGGGGAACAATCACTTCCCTGGTCACACTCTTCTTGATCCAGGTCAATATGCTGTTGGCCTTCTTGTCCACCTGGGCACACACTGGCTCATGTTCAGCCAGCTGTCGCTCAACACTTCCAGGTTGTTTTCTCCTGGGCAGCTTTCCAGCTACTCTGCCCCAAGCCTGTGACTTTTCATGGGGTTGTTTGAAGATCAGGTGTGCTTCAGGAACCCATACTGACTGGGCCTGATCACCTGGTTGTCTTGCCCATGCTGCATAATGGCTCTGAAGATGATCAGTTTCTAGTCAGTATCTCAATTTTCATCTTTGATTTAAATGTAAGGAGAGAAAAGCTGAGGGAGCAGTGTTCCTTTGCTTTTAAATCAAAATGAAACTTCTGCTTCTTGCAAGTTACTGAACATGAAAGTAAAATGGGGATTTCTGTATGCCCAAATGGTGTGCTGACCCTGAATAGGAATCTGCTGTTGGAATGATAGATGTGTGGTTAACTTCAGAAAGTGTTTTCCCAATATTAAGAAACAATGTATTCCTGCAGAGCACCTTCATTGGCATTAGTCTCCTAGAAGAAATTAATTAATCTTACACAGACACAGTGATGATTTGCTAGATGAAGTGATTCACAAAGGAATTACTGTCCAAAGAGATAAGTCAAAAATCTACAAGCCTCAACAAGGTCCTACAGGTTCTAGTAAAAGAGATACCATCAGAGACTAAAATTCCCCAACTTTGTCTTGCTGTGGTAGGGCTTCTGTCTACATTCCACAATATGTGAATTAGGTCCAAAACACAGATCTGATTATTACTCTATGTTTAAGCCATTGTCCGGATTTGCTTTCGGTGTTTGGCTTTCAATCCTGACTTTGGAAAAATTTAGGTCTCTTTGTATGGGGTAATTCCTAAGTCTGGGGGCTACCTTCTCAGCTGGCTCGAAGTGCCACAACACTGCTAAGGCTAAGGATCCTGCTCCTTCCTTTGCAAATCTTGAGGAGCAGCAGCGAAGCTTCTGGTTTTCCAGTGGGAAAAAATGGATTTTTCTAGGCAAGGCTTAGAAACGGATTTATAGCCTTCTCTATAAACCCATGATTGCTCATCCAGAACTATCACCTCAGGGCAGATAATTAGACTTTTGCAACTCAGACACCACACTAAGACACTGTTAAGCATAAAGAGATAAGCAATGTTGCATTGCACAGTTGTGAACAGTTAGAAATGCAAACTCAAACACACATCCCCCAGTAAATCCAGATCCTTATAAGGAACAGTGAAGTGAGATAATAAACATTTGTCTGCTTCTAGCTGCAGATTAGCAAATCACCTTCAAAATGAATTTTTTTTTTTTTTTTTTTTTTTTGGTTAACCAGGAAACTTGAACAATACAAAACTGCTGAATCAAAGTTTTCTATTCAGCTTATGATATCTCAAGGGAAATGTGGCTTAACTAATTTTGGGGGTTGCAGAATTAAATATTTTCTTCTCAGCCATGTCAAAGGAATATTCCTGAAGCCAGAAGCCACTTCAAACACATGGAGAATCATAGACTGGTTTGGAAGGGACCTTAAAGATCATCTAGTTCCAACTTCCCTGCCATGAGCAGGGACACCTTCCACTAGACCAGGTTGCTCAAGGCGTCATCCAGCCTGGCCTTGAACACCTCCAGGTAGGGGGCATCCACAACCTCCCTGGGCAACCTGTTCCAGTGTCTCACTGCTCTCACTGTAAAGAACTTCTTCCTAATATCCAGTCTAAATCCAGGACTAGGAGACTGTTACAGTCTTCAGCAGGGACTTCAGGGTGTAAGTTTAGTTCTGAAAACTAACAGTTTTCCTTTCCCATAAAAAGAAACAGAGGTCTCCTAGCACAGTCCTCATTCCTACTTGTGTCTCACTCTCATTTAAACAGGAACAAAATCAGACCCTTACAGCTATCTGTTATGTTTTAAATGCATGACGAGCTAAGAGATGAAGCAGATTTACCAAAACAACACATCCTAGTCCCTGTTGATGGCCTAGATTTATTTCTTGCCCTGTATTTCTTGACATTATTCACAGTATGAATTGCTCTACGGGATACCCCTTCTGAGTACACTTGGTTCAAAATCGTCCTCTTGCTGAGTAACATGTGCACACAATAAATCCAGCTGCCAAATGTAAATTTTCTAGGAAATCTGTTGTTTTTCTTCTTTCTATGGAAATGTTCTGGGAAATTATTAATTTTTTTTTAATTTCTATTTTTTTTATTTTTTTTTCCAGTCTGTTGGATCTTTCAATACATTGGTCATTGTTTCTTTTTTTAAATTTCCCTAAGGTTTCACAATGTAGGCTTCAATATCAAGCATTCTGCTGTAGAATCATTCTGTATTTTGATTCACTTTGTACTCATTATTACTGCTGACTTTTCCACAATATATCAGAATAGAAAAGAGAAAGTCATTTGGGATCAGGAAGAAAAAAAAAAAAAACGAAAAAAAAGAAACAAACAAAGAGATGTTTCAGCGCAACATCATGTACCCAAACATGGTTTTTGTCAAAGCTAACATATGGAGTGCTTATACTACAGAAAGGATAACTCCTAAGTACTGCAGTGATTATGTGTCTGCTGTCCAGGAATGGAATCACAGAAACACACAATGGTGGAGGTTAGAATGGACCTCTAATGACATTTCCATGGATGCTATCACACAAGTCATCCATGACTGTGACATTTGTGTCACCTAGTCCAACCCCTTTGCTAGAGCTGGCTTGACTAAAGCACATTGCACAGAAATGCATCCAGGTTGGGTTTTGAAAGTACAGAGAAGAAGAATCCCCAGCCTTTCTGGGCAGCCTGGTCCAGTCTGCTGGCATATTCACAGGAAAGACTTTCCTTATGTTCAGATGAAAGCTCCTGGATTCCAGTTTGTGCCTATTGCCCCTCTTAGACATCTAAGATCTCCTCCTAGACTTCTCCAGGCTGAACAGCCCCAGGTCTCTCAGCCTTTCTTTATCAGAGACACTGAAGTCCCCTCATCATTTTTGTAGTCCTTCATTGGACTCTCTCCAGTAGTTCCCTGTCTCTCTTGAGTTCAGGAGACCAGAACCGGACACAAGACTCCAGGTGTGACCTCACTAAGGCAAAGTAGAAAGGGAGGAGAACCTTTCTCGACCTGCTGTTCACACTCTCATCAATGCTTCTGAAGGAAACTGTCAGCCTTCTTGGCTACAAGAGCACATTGCTGAACTTGTGTTCACAGATGACAAATTTGTCACCCACCAGCATTGCCAGGTCCTTCACCAGCTGGTCAGCCCCTCACCTGTACTGGTGCAGGGAGTTGTTCCTCCCCAAGTGCAGGACTCTACACTTGCCCTTGCTGAATTTCATGATGTTCCCCTCTGCCCAACTCTCCAGCCTGTCCAGATCTTGTTCAATGGCAGCACAGCCTGATGGGGCATCAGCCACTCCTCCCAGTTTGGTATCATCAGCAAACATGATGATGGTACACTGTTCCTTCATCCAGCTTATTGATGAAGATCTTGAACAAGCCTGGACCCAGTCCTGACCTCTGAGGGACACCACTAGCTACCAGCCTCCAACAATACTGTGCAACTGATGACAACCTTCTGAGTCCTGTCATTCAATTCACCCCACGGTCCACTCATCTAACCCATGCTTCCTGACCACCTATGAGGGTGCTATGGGAGAATGGTGTCATGAATCCATGTTGACCACTCCTCATAACTCTCTTTTCTGATACATGAATAGAGATGATGCCCAGAATGAGGTGCTCCATCACCTTTTCAGGGATGGAGGTGAGGCTGACTGGCCTGTAGTTTTCTGTGTCCTCCTTCTTGCCTTGTCTGAGGACTGGCATGACATTGCCTTTCCTCCAATCCTCAGACACCTCTCCTGCTCTCCATGTCCTTGCAAAGATGATGGAGAGTGGCTTAGCAATGACATCTCCCATCTTCCTCAGCACTTGTGGGTGCATCCTATCAGAGCCCAGGGGTCTGTGGGTGTCTGTTATTCAAGGTAATGATTAAGATCCATGAGTAAATGACACTGTGTGAATTAAATTTGAGGGGGAAATTTTGCACATACACATATATCTAATTGTTTGGAATGCCCTGTTGGTTTCAGAGCACATGAAAACTGGGCTATGAACCTTTTGTCTGTTGTTTGAATGAAACATTACAGTACTTGGTTCTGTTGTGGCACTTGGTTTTTAAATAAAGAGGACAAGAATATTCTTCTGTACAGGCTTCCAGCAGTTTGGTGCCTGTTTTATAATGCTTGCAGATAAGTTTTGTATCAGGAGAACTGTGTAAATGGAAGCTGTGCACAGAACTCAGCTTAATTCAAGCTCCAGTTAAGAAGAGAAAAATATGGAGAGATGATCTTTGGAAGAAGTAGCATTTTGGTCTTTTTTTTCCAAGAAATGTCATTTCTTAGAATCATAAAATCATAGAACAGTTGAGGTTGGAAGAGGCCTTTGAGATCATCAGGTCCAACTGCTTGCCTAGAGCTCATAATCGCACCACTGCTGCTAAGCCACCACCACTGAACCACATCCCTTAGTGCCACATCCATGCCTCTTTTAAATACCTCCAGGGATGGTGCCTTCTTCATCTCCCTGAGCAGCCTGTTCCAATGCCTGAGAACCCTTTCTGTGAATAAATTTTTCCTAATATCCAATCTGAACCTCCCGTGGCACAATTTGAGGCCATTTCCTCTTGTCCTGTCACTTGTGGTATGTGAAGAGAACCCCTACCTTGCTCCAACCTCTTTTGAGGTAAAGAGGCCAATGAAGTCACTTCTCAGACTCCTCTTCTGAGGACTGAACAAGCCAGTTCCCTCAGCTGTTCCTCATAAGACACGTGTTCAAGGTCCTTCACCAGCTTAATTGCTCTTCTCTAGATGTGTTCCTGCACCTCAATGTCTGTCTTGAAATGAAGTGCCCTCTGATTACAATATTTGTCATCACATATGAACAACTGAGTAGCTTCTCAAGCTTTATCTAAACTATCTGCAACTTTGCATTTTATCCTGAGAACAGAGACGATATCTGCAGTTTGAGAATTAGATTGTTTAATAAGAACTATCCAGAATGCAGCATTTTCTACAATAGTGAATTTCTGACACTTGAGCACTCCAGAAATGAGCACATTCTAAGAATTCTTTTTTTCTTCAGTAGCATTAACTCAGTAATATTATGTATTTTTTATTCCCCATAGGAGTTTGTTTTGGTTCTATGTCTATCCTTCTTGGTTAAACATCAGCTTGGAATTGGTTGCTATCATCTCAGAATGGAGTCAAAAGTATTTACTCAAATAGGATTTTTAAATGCTTAAGTGCTCCACAGTTTCATGTTTTCCCCTTATTTAAAATGTTATCATAGAAGCATACAGACACAGAATTGTTTTGGTTGGAAAAGATCTTTGAGATCATCGAGTCCAACTCGCAACCCAGCACCACCACGGGCTTTAAACCATGTCCCCAGGTGCCATGCCCACACATTTCTTGAACACCTTCAGGGACAGTGACTCCACCACCTCCCTGGGCAGCCTTTTCCAATGCCTGATCACTCTTGCAGGAAAGGCTGTTTTCATAATATCCAACCTAAACCTTCCCTTAGCACAATGTCAGGCCATTTCCTCTCATTCTAGCAAACTGTTCTGCATTGGTTTGCCACTAAAGCATTTTGTTGGCCTATGTGCTAAATCATTATTTTTTTTCTTTTGTAACTTTTTCACTATAGTTTTGACTATAAAGCTGCCAAGGCTTGGAACTAGAATAACATGAAAAGTTTGGTGTTGAGAAATAATATTACCTAATGCAAACTCTAAGAGTGTTAAGGAAATTTTAATGCCCTGTTCCAAGGGCAGGTTTGACAGGGCCTTGAGCAACCTTAGTCTAAAGGAAGGTGTCCCTGTCCATGGCATGAAGGTTGGAACTAGATGGTCATTAAAGTCCCTTCCAATGTAAACCATTCTGTGATTGCAAGGCTAATAACTGGAATGTCAGTAAAGGGATTACAAAAGATCAGTGGCTTCAAGTATGCCTTTATACCATGTAAAGAGTGCAAAAAAAATTACATTCTACAATTAGAAGAAAAAAACTGAAGATTTGCTCTAAAATTTGTTAGTTTGTTTTGCAGACAAGATTTTTCCAACTCTCAAGACACCTGCAATAATTTTTCTCAGAGTTTTGGGGGGGGTTGTGTTTGGGTTTTGTTTGTATTGTTTTGTTTTGTTTTGTTTTTTGTTTTGTTTTGTTTTGTGAGTATTTTGCCTCTGGTAACATATACATCTTGTTTGAAAAAAGAATTCAAAAGTTCCCAAGGCTTCAGACAAGATGTGGTACCTATAAATTACCACTGAAGAAAAATGTGGTTACCCAGGACTTCTGAGATACCAGAGGGCAAACTTGAGCAATGCTAAGATCTTCTGTGGTTTTTCTGCCCTTTGCTCCCTGATGTGAGAATAGCAGAACCATTGAATCATTTACATTGGAAAAGTTCCTTAAGAGCATCGAGTCCAACTACAAACCCAGCACTCAAATCCACGGCTAATCCATGTCTCTCAGTACCGCATACATCTACACAACTTTACAGTCCCTCCAGGGATGGTGATTCCAGCACTTCCCTGGAAAGCCTGTTGCAGGGCTTGACTAATCAACCCCAGCTCTCTCAGCCTCTCCTCACCAGACCTGTTCTCCAGACCCTTTATCAGCTTCATTGCCCTTCTCTGGACACACTCCTGCACATGTATGTCTTTCTTGAAGTGAGGGCCCCAAAACTGAACTCAGGAAAAGAGGTGTGGCATCACCAGAGCTCAGTACAAGGGGACCATCACTTCCCTGCTCCTGCTGACCACACTGTCCCTGACATAGACCAGGATGCTGTTGGCCTTCTTGGCCACCTAAACATGCTGCTGGCTCACGTTCATGCCTGCCAGTGCCCCCAATTCCTTTTCTGCTTATTCAACTCTTACAGGAAATTAGGAGAAAATTTTGTCACAAATTATCAAGAAAATTGCTAGAATCCTTAAAGAAAAATTAAATTCCGAAATGATGAACTTTTAAAGCAATACTTGTCCCAGGCAATGGAACAAAACACAATGTCCACTTCATGGAGTTTTCCAGATGGCTTTTCCACTGGAAAAGATAAAATGTTACAGCAGAGAATCAAATGTGTATTTTAAAAAGGGGGTGTGTGTGGAAAAATGTGTGCCTTTCCTGTAAAGAGGACGGTTTGTCCTTGTTAATTGTCTTTCATACACTTATAACAACAACTTACTTATAACAAGAACTTACACTTATAACAAGAACTTGTATTTCAGTTTTAGAAGGAAGACTACCTTATGCTTTGCAAGTATAGCACAGTCACTACCTGCTTGTCTTCAACTAAAAGACTCCCACTTGTGTGGGAGTGGGGAAGCTGCCCAGCAGAAAAGGACCTGACAGCTGTCAGCTGTCTGAACTGCGGTGTGCTCAAGTGGCCAAGAAGGCCAACAGCATCCTGGAGTGGAACAGTAATAGTGTGACCAGCAGAAACAGGGAATCCACAATCCCTGTACTCAGCAGTGATGAGACTGCACTTTGAATGCTGTGTTCAGTTTTGGACCTCTCACTCCAAGAAGGACATTGTAACTAGTGATAGGAAGAGAGGAAATGGATTTAAGATGTTCCAGGGGAAGTTTAGATTGGATATTAGGAAAAATTTATTCAATGAAAGACTGGTGAAGTGTTGGAACAGTCTGCCCAAGGAGGTGGTGGAGTCACCATCCCTGGAGGTGTTCAGGAAGCATTTAGATGTGGCATTTCAGGATATAGTTTAGCAGTCATGGTAACCGGGTTATGGTTGGACTTGATGATCTCAAGGGTTTTTCCCAACCATAATGATTCTGTGATTCTGTGATTGAGGTGCTGAAGATGTCCACAGAAGGGCAAAGCAGGTGCTGAAGGGTCTAGAGAAGAGGTCTGGTGAGGAGCAGCTGAGAGAACTGGGATTGTTTAATCTGGAGAAGAGGGGTGGTCTCCACACACAGTAACAGGCTGGTGTGAAGGGTAAAATATGCTTCTAGCAGCTTCCTATAAATTAGCTGACATGTTTTAGATATTTTTATATTAGAAAAACTGATTTACTAATGTCTTGTTGAAAAAAGAACCGAGAAAATATATTGTAATTTCAGGCACATATCTACATTTTTCCCAGATAAAAGTCTTTTATTCCTTACAGATAACATGCTACATACAAAGAACTGGAATGCCTCTGCTTGCCTGCCTTCTTCTGTTAGATTTATTTGTGTGGTCTCTTTGCTGTTTGCCTCCAGCAACTACCCACCTAGCTATCAATAACACATCTGGTAATCATCGGAACACTTGCATCATTCATTTTCCATTAAAGCAACTGTTACAAATTTATATTGGAAGATGCCCAATGTTTAACTTAAACCAGACATCTGTAGCAAGAAGAGTGCCAAAATATGTTGTAATTGAATTAACATTTTTACTCACCTAGTTCTGAATATGTTTTGACGTCCTTTAATTTCTTAGAGGTACTTCTGAGTGTCTTTGGAAAGTCTTGGTGTATTTGAGATCTGATAGCACGCAGACAGTCATAGCTAAAAGTCCAGGGGTTTTGTATCACACAAAATTTTCTCATCTTTACTCCTACAAGATCATCTCTCGTCCATGGAACAGCAGTGTGCCCTTGTGGCCAAGAAAGCCAATGGTATCCTCGGGTACATTAAGAAGAGTGTGGTCAGCAGGTCAAGGGACGTTCTCCTCCATGTCTACTTTGTCTTGGCAAGGCCTCCTCTGGAGTATTGTGTCTAGTTGTGAGCTCCCCACTTCAAGAGAGACAGGGAACTATTGGAGAGAGTCCAACAGAGGCTATGAAGATGCTGGGGGGACTGGAATATCTCTGCGAGGAGGAGAAGCTAAGAGCCCTGGGTCAGTTTAGTATGGAGAAGTCTGAGAGGGGATCTTAATGTTTACAAATATCTGAAGGGTGGGTGTCAAGAAGAAAGGGTCAGACTCTTTTCACTGTTGTCTGTGATAGGATGAGGGGCAATGGATACAAACTGGAACCCAGGAAGTTCCACCTCACCATAAGGAGAGTTTTCTTTGCTCTAAATGTGACAGATCCCTTGAGCAGGGTGCCCAGAGGGGTTGTAGAGTCTCCTTCTCTGGAGGCTTTCAAGACCTGTCTGAATGAGTTCCTCTGTGACCTGTCCTAGATGATCCTGCTTTAGCAAGGGGGGTGGACTCAATGTTCTCTGGAGCTCCCTTCCAACCTCTAATGAACTGTGATTCTGTGAAACACCACTATTAGGGAGTTTTAAGGGCAGATTCTAACACTCCTGAAAACCAAACCAAAAATCACACTGACTTGACTGGATTGAAGTGTTCTGCCTAAGCTCCTTGCTACTACTATGTTATGGATTGAATGCCTAACTTGCTATTACTTGCTGAAAAATTCATTGTATATTAAAGATGATAAAAAAGAAAGCTAGATGAATAACTTGAAATTGTAGACAAAAAGAGTTGGAATCTTTCTGTAGACAGGAAATTACTCATTCTTTTTAAAAGTCAGAAAATCGTCTGTGCTGCATTTAGGCTGCTTCTGAATCACCAAAACCTTAGCTTCTCAGTTAATTACAGGATCACAGAATCACAGGATGGTAAAGGTTGGAAAGAACCTGTGGGGATCATCTAGTCCAACTGTTCTGTTAGAGTAGGTTGCAACTCAATATTAAACCATGTCCATCAGCACCGCATCTCTGCCTCTTGCAAACATCTCCAGGGACAGGAATTCAACCACCTCCCTGGGGAGCGTGTCCCACTGCTTAAGTCAAGAAGTTTCTTCCCATATCCAACCTAAACCTCCCCTGGTGCAGCTTGAGGTCATATCCTCTTATCCTGTCACTTGTTAGAAGGAAGAGACCAACACCCACATCAGTGGATGCATTCCTGTGTGACCTGCCCTCTCTGGAGGCCCCTTGGAACCCCTAGCATTCTAGAAAAGGGAAAAGTTGAGAAAACCATGCATGCATTTTGACAACAAAGGTTAACCTAACACACCTAGTGGAGCTTAACCTTTTGCTGAATGCTAGCACTCATTAGACATTCCTGGGTAAAGTCCGAAGCATTTATGAATCTGTTTGGGATCAGTAGCTCTCACCAAATAATCATAGAATGGCTTGGGTTGGAAGGGACCTCAGAGATCATCTACTCCAACCCCCTGCTGTGGGCAGGGATGCATCTCAGTGAGACTTGGTTGCCCAGGGCCCCATCAAATCTGGCCTTAAACACCTCCAGGAAGGTGGCATCCACAACCACTCTGGGCAGTCTATTCCAGAGTCTCACCACTCTTGTAATCATAGAATCATTCAGGGTTGGAAGGGACCACAAGGATCATCCAGTTCCAACCCCCCTGCCATGGGCAGGGACACCTCACACTACATCAGGCTGGCCAGAGCCTCATCCAGCCTGGCCTTAAACACCTCCAGGGATGGGGCCTCAACCACCTCCCTGCACAACCCATTCCAGGCTCTCACCACTCTCATGGGGAAGAACTTCTTCCTCACGTCCAGCCTGAATCTCCCCACTTCCAGTTTTATTCCATTCCCCCTAGTCCTGTCACTACCTGATATCCTAAAAAGTCCCTCCTCAGCTTTCTTCTAGGCCCCCTTCAGATACTTCTTCTTAAGATCCAGTCTAAACCTACTCTCCTTCAGTTTAAAACCATTCCCCCTAGTTCTGGCGGAGGACTTATGAAAAGTCCCTCTCCAGCTTTCCTGCAGGCTCCCTTCAGGTATTGGAAGGCAACTAGTAGGTACCCGCAGAATCTCTTCTCCAGGCTGAACTACCCAACCTCCCTCAACCTATCCTCATAGCAGAGGTGCTTGAGCCCTTGGATCATCCTTGTAGCCCTACTCTGGACTCGCTCCAACAGTTCTATGTCCTTCTTATGATGGAGACATCAGAACTGGATGCTGTATTTGAGATGGGGTCTCACCAGAGCAGAGTAAAGGGGCAGAATCACCACTCTTGACCTGCTGGCCACACTCCTCTTCGTGCAGTCCAGAACACAGCCTTCTGGGCTGTATGAGTGCATTACTGGCTCATATTGAGTTTCTCATCAGTCAATAACAGTTGAATGTTGTGAAAATCTCAACGTCAGCAGATCCATGGCTGTTGTCCATACCAAATAGCTGCAATGTGTCTCAAAAATTTTGTGAATTTGCCACCTTCTGGAGTTTATAGGGATAATGTGTCAGTGTGAGCTAAAATTCCCCCCACACAAACAATAACCAGGCTAGCTCAGTCTGGAAGCGAATGCAAGCTGTATTTACAAGCAGATCTACAATGTATGATGAAATGCAATATGCACAAATATACAAAATTCACAACATTTACAAATATATACAGTCAACAGAAAAGCACAACCAAGCTCCCTTTGCTTCCCCCCAAAGGGGACCTTTCCCAAGGGGCTTCTCTCCTAGGGGCCTCCCCCCAGAACCGCCTGGCAGAAAGCAGTTAGTTAGGTAAAAGCAAAAAGGCTGTTAACTTAGCTCGCCAAGGTCAGTGTGTTATCTTCAGCCAGAAGAGAAGAAGAAAAAAAGCAGCCAGACAGCCCAGCAAGTTGCCCTGACTGCAGACTGCCCCACTTTGTTTTGAGTAGTAGTTCTTAAACATTTCTGTCTATCCAATGGAAATGTTTAGAACAATCACTATTTTGCTTTTTTACACCCAATGGTGACGTATTTACACTCTTTCGCTTTCTCTGCTTGAACTCTGAGAAGAAAAATTAAAGAAACAGTTTCAAACCATCACAGATAACGAGACTAAAATATAATTATTTACTTACATGTTGAAATCCGACCTGAATTTAAATCTCATAGTGCTGAACACAGTGACCAAATTACAGTCAGAACAATATGGGTGTACAGGTTGTGTAGAAGCTTGTGGGGGAGCTTGAGCTGTCCAGTTTTGGGCTCATCAGTTCAAGAGAGACAAAGACCTGCTGGAGAGAATCGAATGGAGAGCCACAAGGATGATTAGGGGACTTGAGCATCTCCCCTATGAAGAGATCCCTGGGGCTATTTAGTCTGGAGAAGAGAAGACTGAGATGGGGTCTGATCAATGTCTATCAATATCTGAGGGGTGGGTGTCAGGAGGAGGGGGCCAGGCTCTTTTGGGTGGTTCACAGCGATAGGACAATGAACAATGGGTTCAAACTTTAACAGAGAAGATTTCATCTCAACATGAGGAGAAATTTCTTTCCAGTGAGGGTGACAGAGCACTGGAACAGACTGCCCAGGGGGCCTGTGGAGTGTCCTTCACTAGAGACTTTCAAAACCCATCTGGATGCGTTCCTGTGTGGACTATCCTAGGTGATCCTGCTCTGGCAGGGGGGTTGGACCTGATGATCTCTTGAGGTCCCTTCCAACCTCTGATATACTGTGAGACTGTGAGTTCCTGACCCTATTTCCTCTCCCCATTTCTCTTACCATACCCAATCATTCAAATAAATGACCAAATTATCTTTGGATATTTGGTAACAGCTAATTTTCTGGCCCATTAATAAATGGAATGTCACTGAAGCTGCTGGAGAAGTGTCTCCCCTTTGCCAAACTCTATGGCAATTTTTGTCAGTGTTTCTCTTTTTCGTCATCTTTATTTTTTATTTACCTCTGCCAAGTCATAATTCTGCATGTCAGTGACTTTTGGTGATTCCTTTGTGTGCCACCCATAGAAACTATATTCATTTCAAAGCTTTAGCCTGTACAATTTGGGCAGTGGAGTCACACTGTGAAATCCTTCATGGCATTGTTTTGAAACATGGGAGATGCTTTTAAAAGGGACACCACTCCCTTGCTTGCACACGAGCTTCCAATCATCTGGAAGCATACTGTGTGAAGAAAAAAATGAAGCAATTGGTTTGTGCACAATAGTTATTGTCTGCTGCAAACACAGATAGGCCACTAGTGAGATATCTAGGACCCCAGGCACAGAAAGTTCCTAGAAACATTTTCATCTGAGAATGATAGATGGGTGGGTTGTGGGATGAATTTTGCTAATTGGACAAGAAAGCTGTAGCCTCATGGAAGTATTGTTTCTCAAAGGAAGGAGCCCCCACAATGACAGATAGCAGCCCAGCACAGCCTGTGAATCACTGACTCTTCATGCTTTAGGGCATCCAAACAGACTCAAGCATCTCACCCAAATTAATTCCGTTCCTTTCACAGACACCCAAACGCTGAAGACTTTTGGCTTTTGCTTCACTGCATCCAAATATTAACAAGATATCACAGCATCCAAATAGCAACACAAGGTCACTGAACCATTGGAGCAGGTCCAGAGAAGGGTCATGAAGCTGATCAGATAGCTAGAGCATCTCCTGTATGGGGACAGGCTGAGAGAGTTGGGGCTGTGCAGCCTGGAGAAGAGAAGGGTCCACCTTGGAGCAGCCTTCCAGTACATGAAGTGAGCTACAAGAAAGCTGTGGAGGTACTTTTTACAAGGGCTTGTTGTGATTGACAAGTGACAGGACTAGAGGAAATTGTTACATGGCGCACCAGGGGATGTCTACACTGGAGATTAGGAAATACTTCTTTACTGAAAGGGTTATCAGACATTGGAATGGTCTGCCCAGGAGAGTGGTGGAGTCACCATCCTTGGGGGTGTTCAAGTGGGGTGTGGACCTAGAGCTTAGGGACATGGTTTACTGTTGACCCTTCAGTGCTGGGTCAAGGGTTCGACTGGATGACTTTTGAGGTCTCTTCCAACCAGATATATTTTGTCACTCTGTGATATTGTAATAGGTTAAGAGGGAACGGATTTAGGGTTGAGGATGATAGGTTTAGACTGGATATTAGGAAGACAATCTTTACAGTGAGGGTGGTGAGACACTGGAACAGGTTGCCCAGGGAGGTCATGAATGCCTCCTCCCTGGAAGTGTTCAAGGCCAGGCTGGAGGAGTCCTTGAGTGATTCGGTCTAGTGGAAGGTGTCCCTGCCCATGGTAGTGGGGATGGAACTGCATGATTTTTTAATGTCTTTTCCAACCTAAACAATTCTATGCATCTATACTCATGATTTTAATATCTAGTCATAAATATGATTTATCTAATTATGTAGAGATATTAGATTAATATATAATTATTATCTAATTATGATTAATGTCTAATATTAATGATGGTTAATATATAATCATACTTTTATTATCTAATAATTTGTCAATGTAATACTGACAAATGAGCCCTTACAATAACTGTGTGTGGACGCTGCCTCAGGTCAGGGAAGTCCATAGTGAGGAGAAGAAATCAATTTTGTGGCCACCAAACTATTTTTACAGGAGCAGCCCTCTTAAAATAACTAACAATTTAAGAGCAATTCATTATTCTTAGATACTTATAGACAGAGTCTTCCTATTTTCACTCTTCTCACAGTTCTTGCTCTCGCAAGCTTCCTTCCCATTTTCCACAAATAATATACTAGAATTCAAGGAAATACCTTACAGATTCCTCTTTTCTTTCACATCATTGCTTAGTGATTTGACATCTGCCATGGCAGTGTTATGGAAAGAGTTCTCAGGTGGATATTGTCTGCCACACATGGTCCTGCAGCATTCAAGGGTGCTTGCAGGCAGTTAGAGCTAACATCAGCAGACTTCTTTCATTTCAATAACTCATTTTGTTCTCTGGTGTGCAGGAATTTGGTCTGAGGTTCCTGAAGAAGGTTTGTTTATGCAATTTGTGAGCAGCTCTGTTCAAGTGTTACTATTTAGTAACACTGAATAGAGTAAATAAAGAAGTTACATCAGCCAGGCTATAATTCACACACATTGAATTTCCACAAGATGCTCTGTACTGAGCAGCTAGAAAGGAGCAAAAAATCATCACAGTAATCCATTTGTCTAACACTGGTAACCTGAAGACATTCCCTCACTTTCTTCTTCTTATGAGGCTGAGATACAGAGGGAGAGAGTAAGTCTTACTCAGTGTTTTCAACCCTAGCAGGGATTGTGAGTGAACATTCGTCATACTTGACCCTCAAAAATTAGCATTTAAAAAGCAAGAGAATTATTGATAAAAGGTGGACTTGTTATGGTAGGACAAGGGGGAATGGCTTTGAGCTGAAACATGGGTGATTTATACAATATATTAGGAAGAAATTCTTTACAGTGAGGGTGATGAGACACTGGAACAGGTTGCCCAGGGAGGTTGTGGATGTCCCTTGTCAGGAGGTGTTCAAGGCCAGGTTGGGCAGGGTCTTGAGCAACCTCGTCTAAAGGAAGGTGTCCTTGTTCATGGCATGGAGGTTGGAACCATTCTATGATTTATGATTCTATGATTCTATGTGCTGTGAGCTGTAACTGGAAGAGGAATAATAGGTCGTACTGCTCAGGGCTCCAGCAGTGTCTGTATGCATTAGAATTTGGTTTGTCTCTTAGGTACTCATATGACTTCCATTTTTTTCGTATTTGAGCATGTGGAAGATTTAGTATACACATAAGTTGCCAGAGAAGCACTTTAACCCCTGTGTTACCACTGATAAGCTAAGTCACAGAGAGGTTAGGCTACTTGTGCATATGCAATGGACTTAAATTAATTATGAGCTCCTTAAACAAGGAGAAAATTGAAGAGGTAAAGACTGTAGTAAAGTATTTAATCACTAACACATTACCGTGATCCAGAACTCACAAGGTAATTCTAGCTGTACAATGTCTATTCCATATGGAATTCAGCAGCAGACTGTCAATGTGGAAAGCTGACTGAGGGCAGGATAGGAGGTGCTGCTGTCACTTGAAAAGCACGGCAGTTTGCCAGAGCATAACTTGACAGATAGGATTTTTCAGGCTTCCAAGAAAGCTAGGGCTTAAAATGGTAATATTAGTTCCAAAAGTAAATTAATAGCTTTCTAAAACTCCCTCTCTTGCTGGGGCTGGAGAAGGGAAGGCAGGGAGGCAGGTTTGCACTTTGGACTTCTGCTTGTTTGACTAAGCCCTTACAACCACAGCCCTATATCCATGTCAAAAGCCAAGCCCTTGGTGCCCTTTCAATTTCAAATAAAACTATCATCTGTTATTTACTGGTCTCTCACCTGAGCCTTTTAAACACTGGTTACAAAAGTAAAGAAGATTGTGTACCCAAACCTGTATGACTCTGAAATAATAGAACATTTGTACCGTGCTTAAAGCAACCCACTTTTACTCACCTCAGAGTGATGGTTACTTGCTCCTTTCATTGCAGGCAGATCTTAGCTTCCACAGCAGAGCTGCTACTTAGGAACCTGATTGGCAAAGGGAAAGACAACTGAAGTTAAATAGCTCTAACTAGTTTCTGCAGTTGAAATACACATAGAAAATAGGACTGAATGCTGCAACTCTATTGTCAGGACCATTACAGAATTTCTCAGATATTATGGAGACATTATTATTTCTCAGATTAATGGAGACATTATACAGAATGTCTCCAGGAGGACTGGCACAAAAGCCTTGGAAGACTTACAGTCTCAAGGAGTATCTGGGAGCCAGGCTGGACCTTTGGGCATTTCAGGTGGCACTAGATGCCTTCTGGGTGTTCAGCTCTGGAATAAATCCCTACATAACAGATGTTTTGTGTGAAGAGGATCATCTAGTAGATTCTGTGGCAAGCTGCTTCTTTCATCCAAATCTCCCTTATTTTAAAATGCCACAAAAACTACAACATGTGTCTTAATTGCTGTGACATAAAGTTGGTAAGGATAAATATAAGAATTATTTTTCTTCCTCATAACTGAAAATAATACTTCAAACAATGTTTTAAATTTTCCATATAGTCTTTTTTTTATTTTTAATCTCAAGCTAGGTTGTAGTTGACATGCTGAACTGACGTGAGTTAGAACAATGTGTTACTACTAGATACATTTCTGGTATCATTTTATCCTGCAAACTGGAATGTCATGGTACATACCTATATTTTTCTGTTTGTTTGATCATAGCTGACACAATAAAGATTCCTGTGGACTGAAGAAGCACAGGTGAAATTGCTTCTAACACAAGTACAGGCAGAATTTGGCCCTTCAAATGAAGAGCTTATCCTTTCTGATTAGGGGTAAAAAAACCCATTGAATACAAGCACATGACTTTTTGTTCTAAAATGTCAAAACATATCTGTGGAAACAATATAAACATATGTGTCCTCACCTAACCTGGAAAAAGAATTGCTGAAGAGGAAATATGAGGAAAAACTTATTTACTATGAGGGTGACAGAGCACTGGAACTGGCTGCCCATAAAGGTTGTGGAGCCACCTTCTCTGGAGACACTCGAAACCTGGTGATCCTGCTCTGGCATGGGGGTTGGACTCAGTGATCTTTTGAGGTCACTTCCAACCCCTAATGTTCTGTGATTCTGTCAAGGTGGTATTTACTCTGCTCTTGTGAGACCCCACCTCAAATGCTGCATGCAGTTCTGATGATCCAATAATAAGAAGGACATAGAACTATTGGAGCAAGTTCAGAGAAGGGCCACAAGAATGACCCAAGGAGCACTTCTGCTATGAAGATAGGCTGAAGGAGCTGGAATTGTTCAGCCTAGAGAAGACTCCAGGGGGACCTTGTAGCTGCCTTGCAATACATGAAGGAATCCTACAGGAAGGCTGGAGAGGGACTTTTCATAAAGGTGTCTAGTGATAGGACAAGAGGGAATGGATTTAATCTAGGGGAGAATAGGTTGAGACTGGATGGTAGGAAGAAGTTCTTCAGTGCAAGGGTTGTGAGACTCTGGAATAGGCTGCCCAGGGAGACTGTGGATGTGTCGTCCCTCTGAGTGTTTAAGACCAGGTTGGATGAAGCCTTGGGGCATTGGAGTAGTTGATCTCTGAGGTCACTTCCAACCCAGGCCAATCTATGATTGTGTGATTCTATTTGCACTCTTATATTGTCAGCTTTCTAACTCTCAGCACATTTAGATTGTTTTTGAAGGAAAATCTAAAGTTCAAAACTTAAGATTTCCATTGATGATCACATCAGTATTAATAATGATGGGAAAAGTAAAAAGCTGAGAAGAGGTCATAACTGCCATGGATCCATGATAATATCAACCAATGCACCGTTTAGATACTTTATCAAGAAATGTACTTCCAGTGCTTGGTGACAGCAGAAGAATTAACTATTTTATGTCAACAGCAAAAGTTCAGGATATAAACTGAAGAGCTCTGAATTGTAGAACAATTTTCCTGCATGAAAAAATCTTTTTAAAAGCCTATATTTTTGTTTAAGTAGGATATTGCTCTATTTTTTTGCCTTATCAAGGATAAAACAAACATTTCAGTCTCAGTAGTCTTCAAAAACTTTTGCTACCCTTCTCATCTTTGCTGCCCAGTAAAATGGATTAGACAGAAAGTCTACAATAGCAAAAGAGACAGAGAGAGTAATTTGTGAAAGAATGTTGTTTACCATTTATCATGAAGCTTTGGACCTGAAATAGAACAATAGAATTGCTTCAGGGGGAAAAGATCATTGAGTCCAAACATCCTTTACTCTACCAAGTCAGAGGCTAAACCATGTCCATCGGCATCATGTCTCTACCTCTTTGAAACACCTTCAGGGATGGAGATTCAACCACCTCCCTGGACAACCTGTTCCAGTCTTTGAGAACCCTTTCAGTCAAGAAGTTTCTTCACATCCAACCTAAACCTTCCCTGGTGCAACTGGAGGCCATGTCCTCTTGTCGTATCACTAGTTAAAAGGGAGAAGAGAACCCCCCAATGGCACAGGGGTTGGATCATCTGATCTTTAAGGTCTCTTCCAAATCAAACCATTCTCTGGATCTATGAACACCTACCTCACTACCACCTCCTTTCAGGGAGTTATAGAAAGCAAAAAGATCTCCCCTCAGCTTTCTCATCTCCAGACTAAACAACCCCAGTTTCCTCAGCCACCACTCACCAGACCTATTCTCCAGACCCTTCACCAGCTTCACTGCCCTTCTCTGGATATGCTCCAGCCCCTCAATGTCCTTCTTGTAGCGAGGGCCCCAAAACTGAACCCAGGACTCAAGGTGTGGCCTCACCAGTGTTGACTCCAGGGGAACAATCACTGCCCTGGTCCTTGTGGTCACACCAGTGGTGATAGTTGTGAGCCTGAAAATCCTGACTACGAACAATGTAAGAGCCACAGTGTGATTGGGTTATACACTGAACTCGATGGATTAGAAAAGAAAAAATGCTTACTTATGTAAAATTACTGTCTAAACACAGCTATCCCCAGTTTCTTAGGCAGCCAAGACATTATTATGTTAGCAAACAGAGACAAGAATGATTGGAGCCTTAAATATACAAATACATAACGAACGGATTAGTAGACTTAACCTAGGTTTCAGTGGAGGACATGCACTAGATTAGGTGCAGGAGATTTGAGACTCTCTGGTAAACAGTATGTGAAGATTAATGTATCTAGTTTGTTGTATGTTCAGTTATACTATGTTTTAGCTGGAAGAAACTCTCCTGACTGTGCATTCCTGGCAGGGCTCATATGTTCCATGATATGTCTTTCCATTTTTCCAAGCACACAAAATATTAGCCCTAGGAAGAACCAGCATAATATATAGGTCAGCTGCTGGGTTATCTTGCTCTGTCACTGATGGAAAGCTCTGAAAGTATATGGGGGCAGGGTGGGAAGATTGCAAGAGGAGGACAGAATCTGATGATCACCTTTTTCCCCTTGTCTGTGAAGGCAACGTGGAGAATGTCTCCCAATATGTGTTCTAGAAAGGTCCCTGCAAGGTAAGAGCCTGACCAAAGTTCATTCCAGTAAAAATTAATCTTCACAGAGTTCAGATGCCAATGAAAGATGTCTTTCAGCAGGCCCTGTCATGACAACTAATTTGTTTTGAGAAATGGGAGAAGAGGGCAAAGGCAGGATAGAAATGCAAGCCCAAAGCTTCACATGGAAAATTTAAAGAGGAAATGTAAAAGAAATCCATGAGTATAAGGGTTGGTTGTTTTGCAAAAACTTGCCTTTAATGAACACAGAGCATCTTTGTGGACATCAAGAAGTGAGAATTAGCAATGGAGGATATGCTTTGCACACCAGAGCTCAGAGCACTCTTGCTGGATGTCTTGCTGGATGCCTTGCTGGACGTGTTGATGTCTCATGCTTGTCTCTCAAGAAGAATTGCCTCTACCTTTCTTACCTTGTGTTACCCCCCTGGGGAAATAGAATTTGATTTCTGTGTTAATACATGGAAGATATGACTTTCATATAAGCAACACCAAGCTGTGTGGTGCAGCAGACAGGCTGGAGGGAAGGGATGCCATCCAGAGGGACCTTGGCAGGCTGGAGAGGTGGGCACAAGCCAGACTCATGAGGTTCAACAAGACCAAGTGCAGAGTCCTGCATCTGGGTTGAGGCAATCCCAAGCGCAAATCCAGGCTGGGTAGTGACTGGCTGGAAAGCAGCCCTGAGGAGAGGGACTTGGGGGTGCTGGTGGACGAGAAGCTCAACATGAGCTGTCAGTGTGCACTTGCAGCCCAGAAAGCCAAACAGATCCTGGGCTGCATCAAGAGAAGTATGGCCAGCAGGTCAAGGGAGGTGATTCTCCCCCTCTACTCAGCTCTGCTGAGACCCCACCTGGAGTACTGCATCCAGTTCTGGAGCCCCTATTACAAGAGGGATATGGACATGCTGGAAGGTGTCCAGAGAAGGGCCACCAGGATGATCAGATGGCTGGAGCCCCTCTCCTATGAGGACAGACTGAAAGAGTTGGGGCTGTTCAGTCTGGAGAAGAGAAGGCTCCGAGGTGACCTTCTTGTGGCCTTCCAGTATCTGAAGGGGGCTACAAGAAAGCTGGGGAGGGACTTCTTAGGATATCAGGTAGTGATAGGACTAGGGGGAATGGAATAAAGTTGGAAGTGGGGAGATTCAGGCTGCATGTGAGGAAGAAGTTCTTCCCCATGAGAGTGGTGAGAGCCTGGAATGGGTTGTGCAGGGAGGTGGTTGAGGCCCCATCCCTGGAGGTGTTTAAGGCCAGGCTGGATGAGGCTCTGGCCAGCCTGATGTAGTGTGAGGTGTCCCTGCCCATGGCAGGGGGGTTGGAACTAGATGATCCTTGTGGTCCCTTTTAACCCTGACTGATTTATGATTCTATGATTCTATGAATATGAAAAGTTGGCTCACGACTTTTAATTCCTGTGCTTCTAAGCAAGTTGTACTTGAGCTTTAGAGGGCAACCATGCTGCTTAAAAAGATCTGAGCTTTGGATATTTGCCTCTGAGAGTGACAAGGACAAGCAACATCCGAAACCCATTCCTAACAGCCAGCATTAAACTTACAGCCACCACACTTCCTTCTTCATTGGTTCTGGAGAATCAAGTTTCTTTGTCAGCTTTGGCTAACAATAAGATTTCACCTTAAAAAAAAAATAAAGTCACATAAGTCTCTTCATTCAACTGCACTCATTTCAAATAAAGGTTCTCTTACATAGGCTCACATACTCTTTAACGAAATTGTTGAAAGAAATGCTTCTGTTAGAGGAAAAAAAGAAAAAGAAAAAAGAAAAGAAAGGACAAGCATTAGAAATCCAATGAATTTCAGCAAGGACCTGACAGTTGATGCTTCCTTTTTCAAAAATGTATTGCACATAACCAACCAAAGACACCACACAAAGCTGAAGTGGGCACAGAAATTCATCCTGCTAAACCTTCACATGGAAGGTCAGCCATGTGTAGGCAAAAATAAAAGTATATCATCTACCATAAAATATTTTCACACTATTACATGTGGACTTGTAACTAGGTATTGTATGATTTTATAGCGTTGTTTTAAAAATTGTGGGTAACCCTTAACTGATTTTTTTCCCTACTTGCTGGACTGTCTTAATAAATATAGGCCAAAAAAAGCTGACATATACTAGTAGGAGAAGAAATGTAGATATTTTTGGCCACAGATATATGTTTGGAAGTCCTTCACAATGAGGGTGGTGAAATACCAGAGCAGGTTGCCCAAAGATGTGGTTGAGGCCCCATCCCTACAGACATGCAAGGTCACATTTACTGGGTCCCTGAGCAACCTGATCAAGTTGGAGATGTCCCTGCTCACTGCAGAGGGGTTGCACAAGATGACCTCTGAGGGTTTCTTCCAACCAGATGCATTCTGTGATTCTGAGATTCTGTGATTTTGCAATGGAAACATTACCAGTGAACCCAGTGGAATGAGAGCGTGACCAAATAAAAGACTTACAACCAAACCAACTTAATCTGACAAATGTGGGGCACATGAAACTTTAGCAGCTCTCCAGTTAGGACCAAGACAAAGGGTGGGAAAAGGAAACAGAAGGAAAGAGGATGGGTTGAATTCCAGCACGCAAGAAAGGGCTACAGGGAGTCAGCAGGTCAAAGTTAAGGCAGGCAACACTTGGGTTTGTGTTTTCTGTTGGGGTGGTAGTGATTTCTTTCACAGATTTTCCCTTTCTTTGCACCTTCTTCGTTTCAACACAATAAACTATATTTTATAGTGAAAGGGTGGCAAAAAGCAGCTAAGCACCAGGCAGCTCCCTCTCTGTGGGATGGGGGAGGGAGATTCAGAATGGTAAAAGTGAGAAAACTTACAGGCTGAGACAAAGACAGTTTGCCAGGCAAAGCAGAAGCCACAGTGCAAGCAGAGGAAAAGAAGGAATTCATTCACTGCTTCGTATCAGTAGGCAGGTGTTCAGCCATCTCCAGGAGAGCAGGGCCCCATCACATACAATGTTTACTTGGGAAGACAGGATGGCAATGCTCTAAAAGTCCCCCCTTGCCTTCTTCCCCTGCTTTATATGCTGAGCATGATGTCGGATCGTCAGGAACATCCCCTTGGTCAGTTGGGGCCAGATGTCCTGGACGGGTCCCCTCCCAGCTTCTCATGTACCCCCAGCCCACTCACTGGTGGGGTGGTGTGAGGAGCAGCAAAGGCCTTGACTATGTGTAAGCACTGCACAGCAGTAATGAAAAACATCCCTAAATGATCAATCTTCTTTTCAGCACAAATCCAAAACATTGCCCCATGCCAACTACTGTGAAGAAAATTAACTCTATCCCAGACAAAACCAGCACAGCCTGATGGCTAATAATTGATTTGACCTCACAACAACCCTGTGAGAAAAAGAAGCAGTATTTACTGATGAGACTCAGAGAGATTACGTGTCTTGCTCAAGGTCACAAGGCCCTTGCTCTGTGTCAGAGCTGGGAATTGTACCCAAGGCTCCTAACCCTTAACCTTGTGCCTCTGCTGCAGCACTGTCTTCTCTTCCATGCCTCCTACGTCTTGAATCCCATGGGTTACCACTTCCCCCTGAGAGGCACATGAACAGCAGCACAATGTAGTGCCTATAGGTGTTGCTGTGTCTTTGAATTCAGGGTAATCTATGAAAAGACACACTCAAGAGTTAGGTTAAACTGATCCCCCTGAAGAAGTGCACACCCTTTAGCCTTCTTTTTAATGCACCCAAAATGTGTTGCTACACATGCAAAAAGCACATAAATTCCAAAGGTTTAGCATTCTTGAAACACCTCATTTATACTCCTAAGTAATGTGCTGGCCAAAATACAGTATCACAGTACATCAGAGGTTGGAAGGGACCATCAGAGATCGGCAAGTCCAATTCCCCTGCCAAAGCAGGATCACTTAGGTTAGTCCGCGCTTAGGGTAGTGTATCCAGGTGGGTTTTCAAAATCTCCAGAGAAGGAGACTCCATAACCTCTCTGAGCAGCCTGTTCCAGTGCTCTGTCACCCTCACTGTAAAGAAGTTTCTCCTCATGTTGAAGGGAAATCTTCTATGTTCAAGCTTGAACTTATTTTATATATATATATACTCTTGTCTTATTAGTGCACATCACCAAAAAGAGCTTGGACCCCTCCACCTGACACCCACCCCTCACGTATTTATACACATTGATGAGATCCCCCTGTCAGGAGGGGATGTTTAAATTTTTCATTCTATCTCCTTTCCCCCTCCCTTCTTTTTATTTTTTTTTTTTATTTGTGTGTGTCTGTGTGTGTTGAGTATTCGTGTGATAGATAGACATCAAAAGCAAAAAAGGAAGGCTGAGGAGGTTAAATACAGCCTCCCAAAAGTCTGAATGTTTGTTCAGATTTTACTTCCAAGTTAGCAAAACACCCCATTGCTTAAAAATATCTGTTCTGGAAGTCCCATGAGAAGAAGAAGTTAGTTGCAAAATTGCTCGTGCAGTATTCTTCCATTCCCACTGGAAATATAATTAATATTGTCTTAGTCATAGTATTTTTGAACTGTCTCTTCTGATCCCAGACTAAGGAATTACTGTGGATATGCATGAAACCAAAGAGGGGGGGGGAGGAAGGTAGAAAAAAAATTAACTGCATGCATTCAATTATCATAAAATCTCCATCTGCTATTTTAGTGAAAGTTTGGGCTGATCCCTTTGTTATCTTAACTATTTCATCTATCTCTAACATTTGTCCACGTCGTCGAGATCTGTCTCTCTCATTTGGATGCTGGTAAAACTTGAGGCTTTAAATTCTTTGTGGATTCAAGAAAATGAAGAAAACCTCTGTAAAACAGGGTTGACTGATTGGCTAGACTTGATTTTGGCTCCTGTATCAAACTAGAATTTCCACATAAAAGAATTTCAATGCCTTTTATACTTCTGTGATTTGGTGTGCTTTTAGCACAGCTCTCCCCACCATTTCTAACATACTTCTCTTAATCTTTTGATGTATATGATAGGTCTCTTACTGTTGCTCTCTGCTGACATTTTTATAGGACTTAAGCATGCATAATAAAACTTAAACAAAAAGGGCAAAATACAGCAATTCAGGTTTTTCAGTTCACAGCAGATTGTGTCTTAGTCTCAGCAGACTGTGATTTTGCAAGCTTCTGTGCCATGTTGAAATCAGAAGGCTCTGGGGATAGTCACTAAACACAATGGTTGTTTTGCTCCACTCCTGGCCATCACCCTTCCAAGAACCTCATATTGACAGTCAGTGATGTTGCTCAGTTGACCTCAGGAGTCTGGGGTGTTTAGTCTTTCTCACACAACTACTCACGGGGCCGGCACAAATTATGTAGGCAGAAAGCTGCAAGGAGATAATTCAATCCTTTAGAATGGGCTGGTTTTGGAATATGCATTCTATGTCCATTTCCTGGGTTGACTGAGGCAACATAGAATCATAGAATCATAGAATCAACCAGGTTGGAAGAGATCTCCAAGATCATCCAGTCCAACTGATCACCCAGCCCTAAGCAATCAACTAGACCATGGCACTAAGTGCCTCATCCAGGCTTTTCTTGAACATCTCCAGGGATGGTGACTCCACCATCTCCCTGGGCAGCCCATTCCAATGGGCAATCTCTCTCTCTGTGAAGAACTTCCTCCTAACATCCAGCCTATACCTCCCCTGGCACAACTTGAGACTGTGTCCTCTTGTTCTGTTGCTGGTTGCCTGGCAGAAGAGACCAACCCCCACCTGTCTACAACCTCCCTTCAGGTAGTTGTAGACAGCAATGAGGTCACCCCTGAGCCTCCTCTTCTCCAGGCTAAACACCCCCAGCTCCCTCAGCCTCTCCTCATAGGGTTTGTGTTCCAGGCCCCTCACCAGATTTGTTGCCCTTCTCTGGACATGCTCCAGTACTTCAACATCAACATCAACAAAAGGATTACTGATATTACTGAAGAAAATCTGACTACAGTCATACGCTTAAGGCTGAAACCTGGGAAAGACTGACTGGGCAAGAGTTGTATATAAACTGGTTCTCAAGGGGTCGGTTTCCTACCTAGGTTACACTTTAGAGTTTTACTCTTTTCTGCCAGCCCAATCATTTTTTTTTTTCATTTTTGTTACACAGCCTCCTTGGTGCCTCTGTTGACTGCTACTGATTTAGATAACCTCAGAATGTCCTTAACTCTGCCCATTCTGGTCCCTTTATGTATACCAGTTATATAGAAGACATGTATCTAATTCCTTAAATGTAGAGTTCCTTTCCAACATGGATTCTATCACCTATAGAAGATTTTTTTTTTTAAATTTTTTTTCTTACATCAAATACCTTTATCAGGGTGCTGCACTGGAGTCACAACAACCCCATGAACACTCCAGGCTTGGGGCAGAGTGACTGGAAAACTTCAAGAGATATACAATAGCAACTAAATATTTATACCCATAAAACATACTTCAGTAAGTGGATTTCAAAGTAGATCAGCACATAAAGTGGAAAAGAAAAGACAAGGCAGACAATAATAAAGCAACTTATCATTTAGCTTAAGTGTAGATATTTGTGTTCAGTGGTTATGTTGCTGCTTAAGGTCTGAATAAAGCTGAGTGGCTACGGAGCCTTTGCAACAGCCTCAGCAGTTTTTGGTTGGACTGAAACTTTAAATCCTGAATCCACTTGTTAATGAGCAAAGTGCTGACTGAGGCTAACAAAATCATGTAAATTCTCATTTTTAATGGCCCACACGATTCAATTAAACATTCTATTTTAATATTTTAACTTGCATATGGATATTTCTTTTTCTCCTGTGTTGGATCTTTTGTGCGTTGGGATAGGTGCATTGGCTTCAAAGCTTTCACCAAAGTCCAAACTATGCAGCTGTTCCCTGGCACTGAGTCAAGCTCTGACAGACACTCTGCTTGGCGATGGATTTCAGATGTGGCCTGGTGCCTGCTATATTTTTAACCATGTAAGGGAATGGCACAGAGTTGATACTTTCTCTTCTAGCCCAAGTATTGGCCAAGAAGGCCAGTGGCATCCTGGGGTGCACAAAGGAGAGTGTGGCCAGCAGGTCAAGCTAGGTTCCCTCTGCCATAGTGTGAACCACATCTGGAGTATTGCCAAGGGAGCTGGGGTTGTTCAGCCCGGAGAGTAGAGCACTCCAGGGGGACCTTTTAGCTGTCTTCAGTATCTGAGGGGAGCCTAAAGTACCCGAAGGGAGCCTAAAGAGAGGGACTTTTCTTCAAGGTGTCTAGTACAGGAGTAGGAGGGATGGTTTTAAGCTGAGGGACATTGTGTTTTGGCTGGATCTTAAGAAGAAGTTCTTCAGTATGAGGGCGGTGGGATTCTAGAACAGGTTGCCCAGAGTGGCTGTGGATTTCCCGTCCCTGGAGATGTTTCAGGCCAGATTGGATGAGTCCTTTGGCAACCAAGTCTTATTGAGAAGTATCCCTGCCTGTGGCAGGGTGGCTATAGTAGATGATTTCTGGGGTCCCTTCCAACCTAAGTTATTCTATGATTGTATGATGATTCTTCTTACAAGCTGTTGTAAAGAACAAAAATGTTGGTTCTATTTAAATTTAACCATGTGATGCATGACTACATGAAAATAATGTAGGCATATAAAGGAAGACAGCAGTGAAGCAAAGAGGATGGCTAGGAAGCTATGAAGGAAGTTAAGACTGTGTAAGGATGGAATCCTAGATATATTCCTCCCCATGTGCCAACCTGAGGAAGTCACTGGTATGGATAAGACAAAAGGATATCTCTTCTGCCTTAGTTTCTAGCACACAAAGCTATGCACAGAGCTGTAGAACTGATAATGAAACAAAGAGCTGCAGCTGTGGATAAGAGGAATTAACTGTGCTTTTTCCAGGTTGTCTCCAAGATAAAATTCCAGTCATCTCATACTAGGTAAGGAATAGTGATGAAAAAAACATTCATGAGATGGCCATACAGCAGACACTTAACCTATTTTGTTAGGGTTGTGGTTTTTTGGGGTTTTTTTTTGCTAATCCTCATTATTCTTCCTGTTATAGAATCCTAAAGCTTAGAATTAAAGACTCTTTTTTCTTGGAAAAGACCTTCGAGGGCATCGAGTGCAACCATTCTCTAACTCTACCAAGTCTGGTGCTAAATCATGTCCCTCAGCACCACATTCCTGCCTCTTTGAAATACCTCAAGGCATGAGGATTCAGCTACCTGAGAAGCTTGTCCCAGTCTTTGAGAACACTATCAGTGAAGAAGTTTTTGCTAATATCCAATCTAAACCTCCCCTGGCACAACTTCCTCTCATCCAATGTTTCCAGCTCTTCTTGTAGATGAGTGGCATATGAAATTCCCCAGACTGTTAACACTGGAGGAAGGTCAATTGATTATTCAGAAAGTGAAATATAATTTACATTGCACTTAACCAGCCAGGAATGTCTGGGTCTTATTTCATTATCTGCACATTTACGAGCATTTATGCATATTCAGAACTGTTCTGACTGCATAACATTTCTTCTTGAATACCTAATAAGGGGATGCAATGAGGAACAGGTGCAAGGCTTCCAATGTTCATAAGAGCCTTATAAAGCATGAAAGCTCAGAAAAAAATATCAGAAGGCTGGAGCACCTCTGCTATGATGACAGCCTGAGAAAGTTTAGGCTGTTCAGCCTAGAGAAGAGAAGAGAAGTCTCCAGGGAGGCCTTAGAGCTGCATTTCAATATCTGAAGGGGACCTACAGGAAGGCTGGTGAGGGACTGATTAGAAGGGCTTGTAGTAAGAGGACAAGGGGCAATAGTTTGAAACTGGAACAGGGTAGACTTAGGTTGAACATCAGGAGGAAGCTCTTTACAATCAGGTAGTGAAATAATGGAACAGGTTGCCCAGAGATGTGCTTGAGGCCCCATCCCTGGAGATATTCAAGGTCAATTTGATGGGGCCCTGAGCAACGTGATCTAGTTGGAGGTGTCTGGGGTGACTGCAGGGGGGTTGGAGGGACCTCTTGGCAATCATCTAGTTCAACCCCCTGCTAAATCAGGGTGACCCAGAGCAAGTGGTGCAGGATCACATCCAGGTGGGTTTGGAGAGTCCATAATCTCTCTGTGCATCCTGCTCCAAGGCTCTGGCATCCTCAGAGCAAAGCTTTTCCTTACATTTCAGTGGAAACTCCTGGATTCTAGTTTGTGCTCATTGTCCCTTGTCTGGGCACCACTGAAAGGTGACAGGCACCATCATCTTGGCCCCCACCCTTTAGATATTGGTAAGCATTGAAAAGATCCCCTCTCAACCTGCTCATCTCCATCCTAAACAGCCCCAGGTTTCTCAGCCTTTCATCCTCAAAAAGATGCTCCAGTGCCTTCAGCATCTTTGTGGCCCTCTGTTGGACTCTATTCAGTAGTGAACTTGTCCTCCAGCACTCCCTGGTCCTTCATGGCAGAGCTGCTTTCCAGCTGGTCAACTCCTCACCTGTACTGGTGCAGAGTGTTATTCTTTTCCAGGTTCAGGACTCTATACTTGCCCTTGTTGAACTTCTTGAGGTTGTCCTCTGTCCAACCCTCCAGCCTGTCCAGGTCAAAGGGGCTCACATGCCATGGAAAGAAAGAAACATGGTTGTGTATATGGAACCAAACATGTCTGAGTAGTGAGAGGAAAGGCAGGTGGTGTTTCTTGCTTACATATTTACTCTATTTTCTGTACAGATTACTGAGTTAAGAAGGCAAAGAAGAGATATGAAAAATCCCAGATCTTTCATGCAGTCTTCCTATGTTCTGATCTGAAAACTTTGTATGGTCAGGCTGATTTTTTTCACTCAAAATGCTACATGCCTGTTCTACTGAAATGATCTGTTAGAAACGTACTGCCCCTATAACTGATTGCTCTTAACAGCTGCTGTGTATCTGAATCTGAGGATTTCATGGCCAAGATCAGCACATAAGAAATCAATAGGCCATTGAGATATATGCAGCAAGACTGGCAGAGCACTTAAAAGAATTTCATTGGAAGGCTATGCAGAGAGTCCTGTATGGGAAAATATTGTGAACTATTATCAGTCTGAAAGGAAAGAAATTGGAGCTTATGATTTCTTTTTGCAGGAACAGAGCAAACTGATTAAAAAAATACGGCGATTTATCTCTTTTTTTTTCTTTTTTTTTTTTTTTTTCATCCTCATTCATTTTTTTGGCTCTTCAAGGTCGAAGTCAGAAGCTGTAATGGAGTGCTGCTGACAAAATGTGTGTTGATGCAGAAGAGTGAAATATTGTAGTCAAGCCATAGAGAGAACCGTAGTCCCTGATTAAGCCGTGGGTATATGTGAGGCATTCACTGAAACGATTAACCGGTCGAAATGTAAGAAGAGATGCATCAGCTCTCAACATGTGTGCAGCTTACAGCCAGAACAAACATGCTCATGCCAGTGTGAACCATAGTTCAAAGAGCTGGAAAATTCAAAAGGCTTTGCCTGAAAGTTTCCACTATTGTTTTTGCTAAAAATACTTTTGTTTCAACAAAGAGTATACCTTTTTACAAGGTACCCCGTTTCTTCCCTTTCTTTCTTTTGATTTAAGAGAGCAGATTCCAGTGCTGTGCTCTTCCTTCGCAGTGTTAGCACGCAGCAAAACAGCCACTTAGCTAAAAGACCATATTTGACATCAAGCTTTTCTCTTGAGTTTACCAGTCTATCTTTAAAACATTAAATATGCATTCACTCTCATTATTTTGAACCATAGCTCAGCCATGGAAGTTGAACAAAAGAGCAACATGATTTCTAAATTGCCAAGAGCTTTGGCTCTTTTCAGAGAGGCTAAAAAGCAGCTAAAACTGATTCCTTTTACCGTCATAATCAGGAAAAAAAAGTCATGCTGAATTTTTGTGTTGAACTACATGGCTCTCACTATAGGCCAATAAAATCATAATGGCAAAAAAAAAATAAAAAGAAGAAAAATATAAATAATTTTTAAATGTTTTCTACAGAGTGTTCTCCAGATATTCAGCTGAAAGAGGCCAACTTTCAACTCTCATTCCTTTTTGTACAAGATTCTCTACTTTTTTTTTTTTTTTTTAAACATTCATATTTTGTAGGAATTAATCCAGATGTGCAATGTACTCTACGCATTTTCAAATGCTGTCTTCCATGGACACCAGAAATGGAACTGCTTGATTAAAAAAGCTGAACATTCAGTGCACTTGACACGGCATGAATGGGTTGAAAGGAGGTAGCTCTCAACCAAGGTGGAGAAATACCTTTCTTTGTGTAGAATAACTTTTTCTTTTCTTTGCCCCTATTGATCCCACATCAGTAATCTGAGTTGAGAGAGCTGTGGTCCTGTGGATGGTAATTCATAGAAGAGAGGGGAGAAAAATCTGTGAAAAAACGACAGTTTGGATTTATTGATACTGGAGCTCCTTGGCATGGGTACAAGTCAGACTTTACCTTAGGGTATTTAGGAGGAACTTAGGAAGAAAATGAAACTGGAGGAAGAAAATGAAAAATCTGTGAAGACATTGAAAAAATGACAGTTCACATTTATTAATACTGTAGCTCCTTGGCATGGGTACAAGTCAGACTTTACCTTAGGGTATTTAGGAGAAACTTAGGAAGAAAATGAAACTGGAGGAAAGTACCTTAATAATACCCAGAATAAAAGACTTATTGCTCTGATTGCATGCATCCATTCAGAATACTGGGTTCAGTTTTGTGCCCCATGTCTTTGTGGAGCAGGTCCAGAGAAGAGCAACAAATCTGGTGAAGGGTATGGAGAAATGGTCTGGTGAGGAGCCGCTGAGGGAACTGGGGTTGTTTAGTCTGGAGAAAAGGAAGCTGAGAGGAGACCTCATTGCTCTCTACAACTCCTTGAAAGGAAGTTGGATTGAGGCGGGGGTTGGTCTTTCCTTCCTAGTATCAGGCAATTAAACAAGAGGAAATGGCCTGAAATCGTGCCAGGGGAGGTATAAGTTGGATATTAGGAAAATTTTCTTTGCTGAAAGAGTGGTGAGACATTGGAACAGGCTGTCCAGGGAGATGGTGGCATCAGCATACCTGAAGGTGTTCCAGAAACATTTGGACATGGCAGTTGGGGACATGGTTTAATGGCCATGGTGGCCTTAGGTTGATGGTTGTGCTTGTTGATCTTAGAGGTCTTTTCCAACCAAATCCATTCTATGATTCTGTGATTTGCGTGCCTGCATATATGTGTCCACCCTTGTTTGCACACATACTTCTCTATGTGTGGGTGTAGGAGTCTAGCTCTCTATCAAAAGTATGCTTTGGAATGAGTAACTCTTGTGCAACATCTTTTAAATTATAGATTTTTAAACAACACATTTACCTCACTTTATGATGAAATTGTCTGCCAGTCAAAGTATTTCTTGGCAAATTAATTTAAATACTGACCTGGGGTAACAGATTCAAACACCTAGACAATGTGAAAAGACCTCTTACTTTTCACTTTTTTTTTTTTTAGGGGAAAGCTAGGAGTAAATACTCATCTATGAAAAATCAAATGTTTAAAGTAAAACCAAACACAATTAATTTCTGTAAACACCATAAAGAGAATCCAAATCTTTAAACCATAAATTGCTAAATAACAAGGATTGTGCTGAGCTGGGTAAACACAGAAATATTTGAATTCCATTCTTTCCAAATTTCCTTTCACTTCAAGCTCCAAATGGAAGTTGAATCTTAAAAAAGAGAAACTATTTTACAGCATTTTATTGTTGGAAGGCGATCAAGAGGATGTAGCCTAGCCTTAACAGGCTATGACTGGCACCTGAGGTTAGACCTTCAAAGAACAAACTATTGGCAGTGACAGGGAGAACACAAAAGTGAAATGTCTAGCATACAGGCTTTGGATTATAATTATTTCATAGGTATTTGATGTCCAAAAAGCGAACGGAAGAAATAAACCTAAATGTACTTAGTGGACACTTTCACATGTATGGCATTTCCACTCAGAATCTATATTTGCTTTCTCTCTTTCATTTTTTTCTCTCTTTAAAAAATAAAAAAAAAAAAAAAGAGATGTTTCCAAACTTGGTATTTTAAGGAAAAACTAAATAAATGTGTTGTTGACAATTTTTTTGCTTATGATCCTTGCTTTATCCTTAATTGCTTATGATCTCAGAAGGTATTAATTGCATGTTTCCTTGATTTTTTTGTGTGTTTACTGAAGTGTTTATTTGCTATTTCTCTACACAGAGTCGAAGTCATAGAATCACAGAATTATAGAATAGTTTGGGTTGGAAAGGACCTGAAAGATCATCTAGTTCCAACCCCCTTCCATGGGCAGGGACCCCTCCTACTAGACCAGCTTGCTCAAGGCCTCATCCAACCTGGCTTTCAACACTTCCAGGCTTGGAGCCTCCACAACTTCTCTGGACAACCTGTTCCAGTGTCTCACCACCCTCCCAGGGAAGAATTTCTTCCTCATGTCTAATCTAAATACAGCTTCTTCCAGTCTGAAGCCATTACCCCTCATCCTGTCATTACATGCCTTTGTAAAAAGTCCCTCTCCAACTGCTCTGCTGGCTCCCTTCAAATTCTGGAAGGTCTCCCTAGAGCCTTCTCTTCTCCAGGCTGAAGAGCTTACATATAAGATTGAATCCCTATTTCAGACACAAATAAATTAAAAGAAAGACACTCTTGTTTTACATAACTAGAGTACGTGTTTAGCAATGTACTAACTGTAGTCTGGCCAAGATCTACTGAAGACATTAAGGAACTCTCTTCTATTAAGTATTTGTTATGGTTCCTATTTCTGCTGACATTTCAGGCATGTGATCAAGGTATACCAGTACCAGGTGCTGTAACACATTTGTTTTGGTCCTTTTTCTGTTCTTTGTTTAGTCTGCATCATTTCTGTTGATCTTGTAGTGCAAGGATGACATGTGGAATTTGAGGATGCTCCTGATATAAGAGGTGGGAAACAGTGGCAAAAAAAAAAAAAATAGTGGTTTAGTCTGAAAGGGTGCACTTATTCTTCTCCTGTTCATTGAGAGACAGAGATGGAGATAGTGTAGCATCCAAAAGATGAATTACAGTTGGCTTGGTGGGTGATTTGGCACTTGCCTTAGCAGTCACTTTTATCCAACATCTCAGCTGGACAGCCTTGAGTGTGGAGTGTGGCTAGCCAGTTCTTTTTAATTGCAAGAGCTGATGGTACAGAAGAAGGGACACCTTTGCTTGTTGTTTCCAGAGGAAAGCGTACCCTCCAAGTCAAACTGAAACCTTGCAGCATACAGACGCAACAGGAAGACAAAATCCTGTGAGACATCAAATGAATGCACATGCATGTTGTTCCACATGAACATATTTTACAAGGTGACCAAAGTTCTTCTTGGATCTAAGGGGTTGCTCCCCATTTGATTAGCAGCCTTGAGGAGCTGCTTTAACTGCAGCTTTTGACTACTGTCAAAAGAGTGGAGGGAGGGAAAGGAAAAGGACTGTGTGTTAGAAGAAAGAAAGGAGAAGAGTCAGCTTTTGTAGATATGAATCTCGTCTTTCACACATGATTTATTTGTGAGTGTCATCTAATCTAGAGCCTGCTCTAGTTTACATTCATCCACAATTTGCAAATTGCCAAGAACTTTGCAGAGTTCTTCTGCTTGCTTAAGTCATAATTCATCAAGACCACTTTAAATACAAAGCAGTGTAACATCCTCTGAGCTGGCTAAAGCAGTCACTGCCTGAGTCTACACTGCAGGTACAGGTTCAGGTACTTTTCTTCTGCCACTTCATGGCACAAGAGCTGAAAGCACCAACCACAGTGCAGTAAGAAATAGCTGAAAGGCAGGAACATCTGAAACTATTCTAGCTTTCAAGGTGTTAAAGGCCAGGTTGGACAAGACCTTGAACAACCTGTTCTAGTGGAAGGTGTCCCAACCCAAGCCATTCAGTGATGCTACAATAATTATTTTGGATCTACATCCTGAGAGAGCTAAACATGTGACAGCAGTAGGACACTAGAGGTGAGTGTTGGAAGTCCAGAGATATAACTTCCTTGGCTATCTCTGGTGGTTTTATTGACTTATAAAAAGGGGATATTTGTAAAGATCGACCACGTTCTCAGAACTGATGCTAGCACCTAAAGGCCACATCTGTAAAAATTCACATTATGGTCATCACAGTCATGGAGACCTTTTTGTATGCTTGCCACTGTCTTCAATTTACATTTAGGGCAGGGAGGATAAACTCTTTCCACTGAAAGTAATGTGAGGAATCTGGTCAGAAAGGATATCCCCATGTCCTCAAATGTTATGCAGCAAGCTAATCTTTAAGAAAGCTCAGAATGAAAATAAGATATATTAGATATATAAGATATATAAGTTATACAAGGTCCACTTTGATTTAAAACTTATCTGTGATAATTTTCCACGTTTCTTCTCAGTTCTCAGGGAAAGTGTTACGAGAAAAACCACCACTTAAATCACCTTCCTTGTCGTGCATTACTGCTTTCTTTGTCAGCCCTGGCAAATCCTAGATGACCATTTTTTACATTTCATAATACTCATCATCTTTCTCTCTAGCCTTTATTGCATAGTTCTACTATATAAAAAAGTTAGGGTAGAGTGAGCAGCACTGCAAGGAAATTTTAAGCAAAATGCAAAATGCTACCAACGTTCTAGGTATAAAATGATGGCTTGCCATTCCAGCTTACCCCAGCTGGAACATAGTCTTATTAGTCTATATGATTTCTTAATTATTAAACCACTTAAGCAAACAGCTGGGAAGAGATTGACTTTCTTGCATGCCTCTAGATTCAACATCCATGACCTCCCTAGACAACCTGTTCCAGTGTCTCACCACCCTCACTTTGGAGAACCTCTTCCTAATATCCAGACTAAATCTACCCTCTTCCAGTTCAAAGCCATTGCCTCTTGTCCTATCACTACAAGCCTTTGTAAAATGTCCCCCCACAGCTTTCCTGTAGGCCCCCTTCGGGTTCTGAAAGGCTCCTCTAAGGTCTTCTGGAGCCTTCTCCTCTCTAAGCCCAACTCTTGCAGCCTGTCCCCACAGCAAAGGTTCTCCATCCCTCTGATCATCTTTGTGGCTTCCTCTGGACCCACTCCAAAAGTTCAATGTCTTTCTTGTGTGGTGGGCAGGGCACCAGAACTGGACACAATTCTTCAGGTGGGTTCTCATGAGAGTAGAGTAGTGGGGGGGGGGAGGGGAATCACCTCACTCATCCTTCTGGTTAGTTATTTGGTCGTGAAGCACAGTGTGCTTTGGTGAAGGTAAGCAGGATTAATCTGACCCCTTTACTGAGACTTTCAGAAATCAAAGGCAAGCAACGTTGCTTTGGAACAGAGGATGAAAAAGTGTTTGATGGACCTCACTTGGAAACAGAAAAATTTAATTTTCTATATTCCTAAATGAAATTATTTGCTCAGTTAAGTCTAACTCGCTATTCACCATTTCATTTGCTATTTGACTATATCCTTCACTCTATAATTTAAAGGGACCATTACAACATCTAATTTTCAATGTAATTTTTGGAGCAAGACTCTTCTTGCTCAACATTTCCTGTCGTTAGTACGGAAACTAGCTCTTGGCTCTAAGTATAGTACAAACATAAGAGCCTTCCTGTTTTCTTTGCTGTGCACATTGACCAGTGACAATATCCTCATTCCCAAGACTTGCATATAACACTCAATGTCTTCAGAGGAATTAGCAAATTTCTTATTGAAGCTTTTGCCCACTGTACAGAAGAAATCCTGTAATTCTGACTGCTCCAAATTCTTAGTAGCAAAGCCCTTCCATTATTCTTACTGTTTACTTGTATGCATTTACTGTTGGGATATTAAAAAAGTTTCCTGAGGAAGAATATGAGTACTGTAATTCCTGAGGTACTGGGACAGCAGTATGGAAAATTAGGGGAAGGAGGACAAGGTGGTGGGGTTCAGAGACAGACATGTATGTCAAAATTCCTACCCTCACCTGCAGAGCTTCACTTTGCAGACCGAGATTTAGGAAGTTGTAGGAAAAACATCCCTAGCAGATTATCAAGGCTTATTTAACTCCCATAATGGCATGCTTCCAGTTACCAGCTTTCTATCAAGAATCCAGCTCATGTTACCGTTTGAATTTTGCATAACATATCAGTTAGAATTTAGAGTCTTACTTAGTTGAAGAGATAATTCAAATAGGATTCGGGCAGCACTGGAGTGTAAGCTCACCCAAACCTGGCTTCTTCTAAACCTTGTAGTGTTCATCTAAAACAGCCCAGTGCCTTAAATTTTGCAATTAAGTTTTCAGATAGAGCCTGGGAACTTCTCTGTCAGCAATAGGAAGTGAAGCCTAAATATTCAGCCATGAAGAACTGTTTAAATTACCCACCCAACTACATCATCTAGCAGTGGGGGGGCTTTTTTATTTTATTTTATTTTATTTTTCTTCTTCCCACAGGGATGCATTAGTTGGATAGAGAGTCTGGTTGGATATTCTCCAGCTTGAAAGAGGTAGGTGGAGTGGGGGAGGATTTTTCCAGAGAAAAGAATAATTATTTGGATTATATACTGCATTAAAAGAAGAGGTTATTGGGAAATCCAGGCTTTTCCAGCCTCACGAGGAGACGGTCTTCTCTCAGGGTTCCCATTGAGCCTGACCGTTGTGCGGTCAGTAGTTAACTGGCAGACTGCCAATGGTTTTTCTCATTATGCAAATACCAGGAAGGAAATGGGGATTTTCAGAGGCAGATGAGGATTTTTAAAAGAAAAATGGGTATTCTTACCTCTCTCATCTGAAGCCAGGCATGATGGGACCGAAAGGAACAAGCCCTCTGAGTATTGCTTTTCTGTCTGCCAGACGCTAAAGCTTCTTTGCACATGGAGCAATGGGGTTTATTAAATAAGATTTACTGGGATCTTTACACTGGATTGTGCTAGGGAAATGAAATAATTAGAGACTTTATTCTCAAGGATCAAATCAGCAAGAACTGTGGACACTTTAGAAGCATTGCCAACTGTTGTGATAAAATTCTTGTAGGTTTTCTTATGCCTTGTTGCTTGAACTCATCCTCTTAGGTGAGAATGTCAGCTTTTGTTTAAAAAACAAATATGTCTTGTCCATGGAGCTAAGGAGGTTAAGTAAAAATTATGACGTTCAAAAGGTCAACACACACACACACAAAAAAAATAGAAGGCAAACTAAAGGCAAACAGCTTTTATTCACTGAAACCCCATGATTATGAGGAAAGAGGCTGACTCACTATTTTTCAGTGCTTGCAGTTGACCATCCTGTTCTGACACAACATATTACACATAGTCAAATAGAGTGCACAGGGTGGAAAGTTCAGAGCTTTTTGCTGAAAAGCACCGGTATGGAACAGAAAATCGTGATTTATTTCTTAGTCTTTCATGAGAAATGGGGAAACAGGCTATGTGACCGTGCTATGTGATTTCTCTTTTACCCTTTTTTTTCAGCTCCAGTGGTATTGTGTTGGAAAACTGACTCTGAGACTCCACTTATTTTACACTCCAGGAAAGAGCTAAAATGATTTTTTAATACTCATGGCCCAAAATCATTCATCTCTGGTCTAGTTGGAGATATCCCCTGCTCACTGCAGGAAGGTTGCACAAGATGAACTTTGAGGGTCCCTTCCAAACCAATTCACTCTGTGAATCCTTACAAAGATGGTAACCAAACAGGCTTGGAAATCACTTATTTAGGACCTTGTGCAGGTGACATCCTAATGAAGATTTTCCAAAGGAAAGTAATGGCAAAAGCTTCCTGTGTTTAGTGCAATTCAAAACGCTCACAAGTGTATTTCTTAGTCACATCTGAAGATGTAGGTTTCTGGGAAGCAATGATCCAAAAAAATATGCTAAGTATCAAGTGATAGGAGGAGAGGAAACAGCTTCAAGGTGCACGTAGGGAATTTTAGATTGGACATTGGAAGAAACTTTTTCTCTGAAAGAGTTCTCAAAGACTACCCAGGGACGTGGTTGAGTCCCCATCCCTGGAGGTACTGAAAAGAGGCAGAGAGGGATGCTGAGGACATGACTGGGCACCAGACTTGGTAGAATTAGGGAATGGATGGACTTGATGAACTTAAAGATCTTTTTCAACTGAAACGACTCTGATTCTGCAAGGTGAAGTAAATGAGAGATTTGACTTTGATTTTGGAGGGACAGAATTTTGGGTCACTGTGATTTCATAGAATCATAGAATTGTTAGGGTTGGAAGGAACCTCAAGGATCATGTAGTTCCAACCCCCCTGCCATGGGCAGGGACACTTCACACTAGATCAGGTTGCTCAGAGCCACATCCAGCCTGGCCTTAAAAACCTCCAGAGATGGGGTTTCTACCACCTCCCTGGGCAACCTGTTCCAGTGTCTCACCACCCTCATGTTGAAGAAGTTCTTCCTGACATCCAATTTGAATCTACCCATGTCTATTTTTCCTCCATTCCCCCTAGTCCTGTCTCTACCTGATACCCTAAAAAGTCCCTTCCCAGCTTTCCTGTAGGCCCCCTTCAGATTCTGCCAGTGGAAAAGCTTTCCTTGCTGCAGTCAGGAGATATGAAGTAGGTGGTGGTTTTTACCTCTTTACACAACAGAAACAATACTCACAAACCAACCAATTAGAAAGTTGATTCCTCAGAAATTCAGGTGTTTGCTAAGACTTTCTGATTGTATTAAGGTTTAGCAGCCTCCAAAGGAAAAAAAAATAGTAGTTGACAACACTCATCATAGGTATCAGGAATATTGAGAGGGCTATAGCACTGGTCTTTTGCACCAACAGCAAATGCTGAAGCCTCGAAGAAGGGGTTAAGGCCACACTGGTGTTAGCTTTATAATCCACCAATTATCCAGTTAATAAACTGCAGTAAAATATGTGCTTTATACATTGCCTTTGGGTATCTGCCAGTTAATACGGACCGTCTGAGTAATAGTTCTAAGAATCTCATGAAAGAAATTGGTGGGGGCCAGAATGTTGAAACTTTAATAATACCTTCAGATCAGAACTGCCTTTGGCCTGGCACCACCACCTATTGTATATTTGTATTGAGAATTCATCACGTTGTGAGTTTAACGACTGAATGAATAGGAATTTTTCTTGGTGTACCAGCAAAGCGTGGGGACATTGTGCTCCCAAGCACAGGCAGTTTGCTCAGTTTCCAGGAGTGCCATGTTAGAGTCACAGTGTTAGATTTTGAGGAGTCTCAAGGGGAACTTTAGGCTTGATCTGAGAAAGAAAGAAGTTCTTAAGGAAAGAGTGATTGTTCATTGGAATTGGCAGCCCAGGGAGGTGGTGGGCTTGACGTCCCTGGAGGTGTTTAAGAAAAGACTGGGTAAGGCTGTTAGTGCCATGGTCTAGTTGATCAGATAGGGTTGGGTGATCTGTTGGACTTGATGATCTTGGAGGTCTCTTCCAACCTGGCTGATTCTGTGATTCTGTGATCAGAGGTAGGCACCTGATCCCTGGAGCAAGAGTCCAGCAGCCTGAGTTAAGTCTATCACCAACACTGCAGCAGCTGAATTAGACATCTTAGAATGGAGTTCAAATATTGCTAGGAGCTTGACAAGAGGAGGAATCAGCACTTTGAGCCACCGATGGCAAGGCAGTAAGAAATAGTGAAGACAGAGGTGGAGTGGCAGCACACGATCCATGGCCTGCAGTGGGCGAGCCCCCAGTTTGGTGCTCACCCCCTCAGAAGGGATCTCAAATTGCAGACCATGCACCAAGGACTGCCCAAGTATTTTATTTAACTTCTGTTTTATTTAAAGTATATAAAGAATTGCAGGCTCCACTGTGACACCTCACTGATCCAAGCCGATTTCACTGACCTTTTTTTGCAAAACAGAAAAGCTTCTAAAGAACGAACTGAAGAGTATTCTGTTTTTTCTACCTTCATGCTCCATGAAATTACATCAACGATGGTTAGGACACTCCAGAGTGTGGTGCAGGAGCAATGACACCATCACCCACACTGTAAGCCTCATATACTGATTGTTATGTTGTTCTCATTGTAACTTGCTTGAGATATGCAGGCAGGTTCATTGCTGCAAAAGGGCAGCAGGAGTCCCTACAGTTGTGATTCTCAGCTACCCTCTGAGCTGCTGTGATTTTCCTTGAATGATTGTTCTTGTTTCAAGCTTCTTTACTAACACTGGGTATAGGGGTCTGATTTTTGGAAAGAGGCAGCAAGAGAATAGCTAGCAAAAAATTACAAGAATCTCAGTCCTGGCCTCACATCTTTTCCCAACTCCTGCTGGCCACTTACTGAAGATGGCTGTCTTTCACATTCCTTTATTTACCAAATCTTAGCATAGGTCTCCTTGTCTTCACTCAGCACACCTCTCTGTATGATTCCTCTATGATCAGGTGTTCAAGAGGGGATTAGGTGTTCAAGAGGGGATTAGGTGTTCAAGAGGGTATTGGACGTGGCACTTGGTGCCATGGGTTAGTAGTCATGAGGTCTTGGGTGACAGGTTAGACTTTGATGATCCTTCAGGTCTTTTCCAACCTTATTGATTCTGTGATTCTGTGATTCCTCTATAGTCCTGGTCCCCATTCTCCACAAATTCCTTCTCGTCCACACTCCTGTCCCCTTTAGAAACTCATGTCACATTTGCAGAGTAATCTGTACTGAAGTACCTTTGAAATATCCTTTCCAGGAGAGCAGCCTTACAGGTCAAGCATTTGCTAGCCATCCAACTCAGCAAGCAACTAGGAGGACGTCAGAGCTAGCAGAGCTTCAAACCTGCAAGCATTTCACTGTGAACATTTATGACCAGACGTTTGTTAGGGTGAAAACCTACAAAAGCTCCTTGAAAACCATTCTACCCTTCAAAAGGTGCACCAAAATACTGTGAACATTTGTGACCAGACATTTGTTAGGATGAAAACCCAGAAAAGCTCCTTGAAAACCATTCTGCCCTCCAAAAGGTGCACCAAAATGATTCCCAAAAGCTCAACCAAGGTCCAGCTAATACTGAGAGATAGAAATATAAAGTTTCCTTGCTAGCTATCAGTCACTATCAACCCTACAGGCCTTGCATCTCTGACACAAAGCAAACCAAGTGGAGTCAGTGGATCCATGTTCCTCCAGTATTACCTGCCTTTGCCATATTCACCTCTGGACTAAGCTTTTGCACTGAAATGTTGGCAAAACATCTGTCTTGACCTCTCCAGCAGCCGTTGAGCTGCCATTTGTGCCAGCTGCTGCATATTTTAGCTTTCCTAGCAATAATCAATCATGCAGGCCTTCTATCACTGCCATAGGAAAAAAAAAAAAAAAAACAAACAGATTTTGTCTCTTATTTTTGCATTCTACTCAATTTCCGTGCTAGGCAATAGACTAATCAGGAATTTTTAGTGGCAGTTGGAGCTAAATCACATCACTTGTATTAATTACAGTGAAACACTCAGTTTTAACAATCTCAGCTCTTGTTTCTAGTAATGTTCACTCACTGATTCCTGAGCTGAAATGTTTGGAATGCAAAAGCTGAAAGGGAATGCTCAAGCTCAAAGAAAAATTGTTTTCCTTGGACTTGTAGTAGCTGTAGGAAATGAAAGTTTCCTACTGAAGCTATGACAAGATGTCACTAAATATAAAGCCCAAGCTACCTGACGACAGCCTTTGAAGTAAAGTATTTTCTGTATAAACAGAACAACAATGGCATAAAATATAAAAAAATCCTTCTGAATTTCCATAACTGTGCATTCCTTTCTATTTTTACTAAATAATACCCTGTATCTTGTTACAGAAAATTTGAACCTCTATTATATCTGTCAGAAGAAATCTGACTTGGGATTCATTGGTGCAATTTTTCCAGCATGCCTCTCATCTTTGGTGTATCAGCTTTGCACTGTGCTGATGGTTGAATAAGAACATTTCACTTAATTCTAGTAAAGACTGACAATGATTAATAACCATGGATGAAAATTCAACTGACCTTTTAAATCTGGCAGAATCACAACAGCCCCCTCACAAGAGGAGAAACTGCTGGATGACAGATAGCAACGTGCCTCTTTTCCCAGTGACCAGTTTTGCCCACCTCTCCTCAGAGCAAGGAGATAGATCCTTTTTTAATCTCACTTGCTAAAGCCTTGTAGGTGAACTGCTTAGTCTGGCACAATTGGCAGCCATCACAGAGAAGAAGCCAAGACTGGAATAGCAAAGCTGTTGAGTAGGAAGTGCACTGGCAGAGGAGAACTGGAATAATTGCAGGCTATGTTATTCCCAACTTTAACTAATACACTGTCTTTTGCTATAAAGTTTAAGATGTGCATTTTTTTTTATTATTTAAAGAAAATCTCTTTATTTAAACAGGAGTATGTCACTTCTTAGATCAAGAAGAAGTTCCATACAGAAGGCTGACCAAGAAATATTTTTGATTAAACGCTCCTCCAAAAATTGAAATGAGGAAATATTTTTACATGTGCTTACAAGGCTTCAAAATTTTTCCTGAAGCAAACAGTGTGGCTTATTCATTAAAGTACTTTCAACAAATTGCAATGTTTTATTTTTTGTTTTCCTTGCCTAGCTAAATATTAAGGTTCTCTGGTAATTTCTACCCGTTCCACATGCAGCGACATCAGCAGCTGTCTTTAACTTCTTCTACAGTTAACCTGAATAATTAGCATCTGAATTAGGGCTAGTCCATGCCTTTGGGCAGGAAAGATATCTTGTATTTCAAGAGGTCCTTCCTGTGCTGAAGGTCACTTCTGCTACCGGCTGCAGGAGCTCTGCTCCTTGGCTTCAGCACATAGGGAGGACAAAACAGAGGCACCTGTGGTACTCTGAGGTGTAGAAACTCCCAAAGATCAACAGCAGAGAGTACCAGCTCTCCTACTAAGCTGCAGGCTTTCTGACTTGGATTTCTGGGCCCCCATCAAAAGAATTTCTGATCAGTATACCTTCAGTCCCTTGTAGTGACTCTCATTTATTTATATACACATGCACAGACACGTCTATGTCTATGCCTCTGTGTGTGGATAAAACCCACACTTTTTTCCTGCATAGAAACAGACCCTGAAAGGCAAAGTATGTTAGCATCATGACTATTGTCACAAGAATATTCCAAAGGACCTCAGGGGCCAGATCTAGTCCTCCACTACATACCAAGTCATCCCTGTCTTCCACCAGCCTTTGTACTCCCTGCTGCAGCCATGATCTGACCAGGTTAAATGTGGAACAATTGAGAGGGAGATGTCTATATTTCCACTGAGGTCTAGCCACTCTGAGTTTTCACTGTCACCTTTCAACCCTCCCACTGCTGGCAGCTTGATGTTTTTCTTGATCTTCATAGCTCTTCCAGCTCTGAAAAGTCACTGACTGGTGACTTTTCCCAGGAGCATACTTTAGAAATTGTCACTTAATCATGCATATCCTATGGAATGATTATGGTAGCTCACTTTTTATTGCAAGAGTTTCATCTCTGCATGGCTGCAGTTGAACATCAGAGAACAAGTGTTCTTTGAGAGCTTAAAGAGTTGAAATAAGTTCTACTGTTCTATACAAAATGAATATTCACCCATAAAGTTACAAGATTGAATGGATCTATCCTATTTCTACAACCTGAACTACTTGAATCATAGAACTGTTTCAGATGAAAAAGACCTCCAAGATCATTGAATCTAAACACTATAAAACTCTACCAAGTCTGGGGCTGAACCATGTCCCTCAGCACCACATCTCTGCCTCTTTGAAACACCTCCAGGGATGGGGATTCAAACATCTCCCTGGGGAGCCTGTGCCAGTCTTTGAGAACCCTTCCAGTCAAGAAGTTTCTTCTAATATCCAATCTAAACCTCTCCTGGTGCAACTTGAGGCCACTTCCTCTCATCCTGTCACTTGTTACCAGGGCTCCAACCTCCTTGCAAGGAGTTGTAAAGACCCACAAGGTCTCCTCAGCCTCCTCTTCTCCAGACTAAATCCCACTTCCCTCATCTGCTCCTCACAAGATCTGTTTTACAGACCCTTCCTCAGCTTTGCTGTTCTTCTCTGGATATGTTACAGTACCTCAATGTCTTTCATGGAGTGAGGGCCAGAAAGCTGAACCCAGTACTCATGGTGTGGCTTCCCTGGTCCTGCTAGACACGCTTCTGATGATCCAGGCCAGGATGCTGGTGGCCTTCTTGGCCACTTGGGAACACACTGACTCATGTGCAGCCAACTGTTGACCAACACCCCCAGGTCTTTCTCTACTGGGCTGTTTCTAGCCACCCTGGCCCAAGCCTGGCACATTCATGGGTTGTAGTGATACAGGTGTAGAACCCAAAACTTGGCTTTGTTGAATCTTATACAATTGGCCTCCATCCATCAGTCCAGCCCAGCCAGATCTCTCTGTTGAACCTCATGTTTTGGTTTAGGTTTTGGGGGTTTTGTTTGTGTTTTGTTTGTTTGGTTTGGTTTGGTGTTTTGTTTGTTTGATTTGGTTTGGTTTCTTTGTTTTTTAAATTATTATTACTTTTTCTGCTGGTTTGTGCGTAGCCAAGACTTTGCTAAAACTCTCCATAAGAAAAGCAGACATTGTAAGAAAATTGTTCAAAGTGTGGTATATTAAAGCTAATGCTACTCAGTCTACAGCTTTTTCAGCTCATCAAAGTGCTTCCAGAACTTCCAGGACTGGAGTAAGTGTTTGGGTTTTTTCCCCAGTCCTTTAGTCTGCAGCAGTTTTAAGATGCTGTAATTCCATCAATTTCAGTGATGAAGTATCTGTTTTCAAGCAGTTCAAAGAAGCAAAATCAGGCTTCCTGAATAATCACCAATTTAATTTCTGGTGAAACTTCAAGGTTTAGAAGACACTGAATGCTGGCCAACAGGCACAGGCAGTCTAACTGCTGTGTGTAAAATTCTATCAGTTTGGTTATGGTTTTTAAGTTTCCTGTTTGCTGGTCCACCCTTAATTATCCATGTCTCATAACATGATCTAGTGTGTGGTGTCCCTACCCATGGCAGGGGCTTGGAACTAGATGATCCTTGTGGTCCCTTCCAACCCTGACTGATTCCATGATTCTATGGTTCTATGGTATTGCTAAATTCATGGCAAAATTCAACAGTTACATCTCTCTGGGGTCTTGATCCTCTGCTCAACCTCAGGTTATTTTAGTTATCAAAAGATTGCCTTTGTTCAGCTGAAATTTATCTTCTAATGTCCAGCAATGTCTCATGATTTGGGAACCATGAGGCTTTCCTTTTAGCAGAAACCAAGTTTGTTTAGTACTTATGACAAAGACAATTCAGGTTTTCTGCAGAGTTTCTTTCCTTAATCTGTCTGTATGTCCTCAGGTGTCTGTTCCCACTCCGTGTGCTGCTCAAAAGTTTACCTGTATTAATTCCATCTTCACTTTTCTTTTCCATGTCTCTGTTTTTATAGCATTGCATTGGTTTGTGTTGCTGTACTGTGTTGCAATTAGGTTGATCTTCCTGGAAGTTTCAGAACATCCTGATCACAACAATCAGAAAAGCCTCATCCCATACTTTTGTCATGGGGCCCTGAGCAACTTTGTCTAGTAGAAGGTGTGCCTGCCCATGGCAGGAAGTTTGAAATAGATAATCTTTAAGGTCCCTTTCAACCCAAAACATTCAATGATTTTATGATGCTGTGATCTAAGTTACAGTTCCTATCCCTTGAGTCACCATCAGAATTATGTACCTTTTATTTCTGGCCACTCCCTTCCAATTCTCAGCTCATACAAATACTCCTTTGTACTTCTAAGGGTTCTGAATTTATTTTTTCCTTTTGTGTCTTGTCAAAATAGAGTTTAATCACGGCAGATAATAACTGGTGTCTGTCTTTTGTTCTTTCTACACTTCTTTATCATCCTTGAAAGCATAATTTCACGTGCTATTACTGTTTCACCAATTTTCACATGAGCTGGCTGTGATTTTCTTTGCTGTGTCTTCCCAAAGTTCATTTCTTTTGGTCTAAGCTTCCTGGTAGAACAGCAAGTTTATGCTCTGCCCTTTGAATTTTTCTTCAAATCTTTTAGAAACAGTAGCCACTCTCAGCTTTGTATTTTTTTTATTAGCATGGAGTTTGCAGAGGTATAGGAGAGTTCTCAGTCACTGAGTTCTTGACGAATTATTTCTTTCTAAAAGTTGGAAGATGCTTAATAAATGAAACCTTCCCAGAAATACACAAACCATACATCTTACCCGACCTATCTACTACAAGGACTCCTAGTTGTACTGGTTCAGAGTATTACATGGGCAAGATACACATCAATAAAATGCATTTTTTGTGCCTTGATGACCTTTTAGCACAAGTGCCTGACCTAGCCCATGAGCAGTTAGTTACTAAAGGCTCTCAAAAGTGGCTTCCAGAAAGTTCTGTACTGACCAGCTCTGTTCCTTTTAGATTCAAATAAAAATCTGTGGCTGCTTTCAAAGTTTCCCAATATTTTTACTCTGTTCTGGAACAGAAACAAAATGTTTGAAAGCCTTGGGGGAAAAAAAACAAAACAAAACAAAACAAAACAAACAAACCATTGTCAACTTTGCCATTTTTCAGAATGAAGTTTGTAATTTTGTAACCTTTGAAATTTTGTCATTCTCAGATTGCAAGTCAGAAACCTTGAGAGGAACAGAGAAATATAAACAGAGGAGAGAAATTATTTTGTGTAACAATTTTTTTTTCATCAAGCTAACATGCTTTGCCTTTGACTCCACTCTATTCTGGCAAAAACATAACAATATTTCATATTGGTATGTAATTTGCATATCTGTTGATCTTCCCCCAAAGATTGTTACCTTTTACTATAAAATAATAGAAGTGTTTTGGTTGGAAAATACTTTTAAAATCATCAAGTCCAACCATTGTCTGTCTCTGCCAAGTCTGGTGCTAACCCGTGTCCCTCAGCACCACATCTCTGCCTCTATGAAACCTCTCCAGTGATGGGGATTCCACCACCTCCCTAGGGAGCCTGTTCCACTGCCTGAGAACCCTTTCAGTGCACTGGGTTGGAAGGGACCTCTAAAGGTCAACCCCCCTGCAGTGAGCAGGCACATCCCAAACTAGATCAGGTTCCTCAGAGCCCCATCAAGCCTGACCTTGAATGTCTCCAGGAATGGGGCCTCCACCACCTCCCTGGGCAACCTGTTCCAGTGGTCTCCCACTCTCACAGTAAAGAACTTCTTCCTTGTGTCCAGTCTTAATCTGCCCTTCTATAGTTTAAAACCATTTGCCCTGTGTCCTATCCCTGGAAACCCTTGTAAAAGATCCCTCCCCGGATTTCTTGTAGTCCTTCTTCAAGTACTGGAAAGCTGGAGACTTCTTTCTCCAGGCTGAACAAGCCCAACTCTCCCAGCCTGTCTTTACAGGAGAAGTGCTCCACCCCTCTGATCATTTTTTGTGGCCCTTCTCTGGACTCTCTCCTTCAGGTCCATGTCCTTCTTGTGTTGTGTATTCAATCTAAATTTCCTCTTGTGCAACTTGAGGTCATTTCCTCTCATCCTCTCATCATTTTGCCTTTACTTGGAAGAAAAAAACATCAAAGCCTTCATAAAACCTGATGGAATGTACTTGGATTGATCATTTTGAACTTGTGGTTCATTGGCCTTGACTTGGTGCCATGGTTTAGATAGGCATGAGGTGTAGGGTGACAGGTTGGACTCAATGATCCTTGAGGTCTCTTCCAACCTTCTTGATTCTTGATTCTTGATTCTTGATAATTTTCAGGCACTTCTAAATATTGATTAAGCAAATCCAGTTTGCACATGAATATTTTAAAAATTCTTGCCTTCATTTTTGCAATTGCTGTGTAACTCCTCTACAAATAATATCTTCTTGCATCGACCTGAGTTTTAGATAAGAAAAACTTGTCAGCATGCTAAAATCTGAATGCTATGCCCAGAACTGATGGTAGTCACTGGATTACAAGCATTTAGAACTGTGCTGCCCAGGGAGGTGGTGGAGTCACCATCCCTGGAGGTGTTCAAGAGGGCACTTGGTGCCATGGTTTAGTAGTCATGAGGTCTTGGGTGACAAGTTAGACTTGATGATCCTTGAGGTCTTTTCCAACCTTATTGATTCTGTGATTTTGTGATTCTGTGATTTTGTGATTCTGTATTCTTACAAGATGGATATTCCCAGACTTAGGTATTGCTCCTGGAGAATACACCAGCCTGTCCAGATATGGAAGGAATATGGATTGCCATAACCCCCTTGTTGAAAATGTTTTTGTTATAAAAAAGAAAAAAAGGCAGTGCTTTGAATGAATTGTTTTTATAAATACCTGACCTACATAGATGGCATCTACCTTTTTTGTCATTCTAAAAAGACATTCTTTTTGTATTATCTAAGCTCATACAGCCACAGAAGCATAGCACAGTAGAATCATAGTTTCGGTTGGAAACTCTTGTTTCAGTTGGAAGAGTCCTCCAAGATCATTGAGTCCAAGCATCAAACTAAGACCACCATGGTCATTAAACCTCATCCCCAAGTGCCATGTCCACACATTTCTTGAACACCTCCAGGGATGGTGACTTCACTACCTCCCTGGGCAGCCTGCTCCAATGCCTGACCACTCTTGCAGGAAAAAATTTTTCCTAATATCCAACCTAAACCTCCTCTGGCACAGTTTTAGGCCATTTCTTCTTGTTCTGTCACCTGATACTAGGGAGAAGAAGCCAAGATATATGATTATGTTCTATTACTGATTCTTATGTAACAGAAACTGAGGCACAAATTTTTTTTTCCACAAAGCAGAGCTACAGACTGTTTTTCTCAATGAAAATCTTAAGTTACTGGGGAAAAAAAAATCACAGCAATCTCTAGCTGTCTGTAGAAGTGTATCAGTATTACAGCTGAAAGTGCAGAGCAAAGAAGACTGGGAGAGGTATTCCAGTTTAATTATAATCAGTACAAGTGACATTATGTAGCATTTATTAGCTACTTTCTATTTAAGTTATTAGGAATATTGCTTCCCAAATTATAATCCTTAGTGTAGCACAAGATATAATCATGAAATTATTCTTAAATGAAGGATTTAACCCTGAGAATTCAGATTTCAATGTACTTATGAAGAACTGAACACTATATTCTATTTTTATATTTATCTTTATTATATTGAATATATCAATATAATCTTTATTATATTGAAGCAATACAATAAAAAAAATGGGTGATTAAGATTTTTTTTTTCTTATTGATGGTTCCAAAAGAAATGTGATTTCTAAAACGATTTTACTGAAGATTGCAATAAAGGTTCTGGAAAACAGGTCTTCTGGGGGAACAAGATTTGTCTAGTTTGGACAAAAGGAGGCTGAGAGGAGACCTCATTGCTCTCTACAACTCCCTGAAAGGAGGTTGGAGATGGGTGGGGGTTGGTCTCTTCTCTCTGGTAACAAGAGGAAATAGCACCAAGGGACATTAGAAGACATTTCTTCACTGAAAGGACTCTCAAAGACTGGCACAGGCTCCCCAGGGAGATGGTTGAATCCCCATCCCTGAAAGTGTTTCAAAGAGGCAGAGATGTGGTGCTGAGGGTCATGGTTTAGCACCGTGGTCATGGTAAAGTTAGAGAATGGTTGGACTGATCCTGTGATATATATTTTCTTTCTCTTTTAGTCTTGAAACAATATTTTCAAATATGGAAGTTTCCTTCCTTAAAAATTCCCCATTTAAAAAATATTTCACATCTTTAGCTTGTTTTTCAATGTACACTAAATCTCTTTTTTGTTGTTTTTGGTTTGTTTTGGTTTGTTTGTTCTACCGAAATAAAACAAAATGCCATTTTTTCCAGACTTGCAGTTGCTGAGCCAAATGGTTCTGGACAAATCAGATTTGGAGTTGTAATGGAGTTTTTAACTGGATTAGGTACTTTTCTTTCCAAACTAGGTGTGTAATCACAAGTCTGCCAAGAGGGAAATTCTTTTTGTCATTGGTCCTTTTGGCCACAAAGGCACATTGCTTTCCCATGGACAATTGTCCACTAGGAAACCAAGGTCTTTCTCCATGGGGCTGCTTTCCATCAGGACGACTCCCAGTCTGCACCAGTGCCTGGTGTTGTTCCTCCCCAGATGAAGGACTTTGCAGTTGTACTTATTGAACTTCATTCAATAACGTCAAGAACTATAGATAGATATTTTGGAGAAATATGCTCCTTTTGTCATCTAAAACAAGGTGAATAAATATCTGAGGAGTGGGTGCCAAGTGGAGGGGTCAGGCTCTTTTGGGTGGTTCACAGTGATAAGACAAGGAGCAACGAATTCAAACTAGAACAAAAAAGGTTTCACCTCAACATGAGGAGAAACTTCTTTACAGTGAGGGTGACAGAGCACTGGAACAGGCTGCCCAGGGGGGTTGTGGAGTCTCCTTCTCTGGAGACTTTCCAAACCCACCTGGATGCATTCCTGTGCAGACTACCCTAAGTGATCCTGCTCTGGCAGGGGGGTTGGACCTGATGATCTCTTGAGGTCCCTTCCAACCTCTGATATACTGTGAGACTGTGAGAAACTTTGTCAGTTTTCTCTCTGTCAGACCCACCAACACTTGCTGAGCTAATAATGACCACTGTTCTCTAAGGGGAGATTCGTTTCTCTTTGCTCCATATGGATCACCAGGCTTCCCAGAAGCAAAAGGGCACAGTGTCTGTCTGGGTGATTGTGCATGCCAAGGCCAGCATGCATGGCAGGAGCGAGGTGTTATTGCAATAAGAGCTGGAACTAGTTTTCACTCACCTACATGCTTGTTTGAGTTCCAAGGCTTTGCGCAACTGGGCCTTTTGTTTACTGCTCTTCTCTCCTATTTCCCAGGGTGCTAGCACCTTCCCTACCTGAGGCAGGAGCCTGTCCTTTATCTTCTCCTCTTCCACCCTTCACATACTCGTGCTCCGAAGCTTGCATCTTGCTCTGGATTGCCCAGTTGGCTTGGGGGAGGGCAAGCAGGGAGGGATGCCATCAGATGGGATGCCATCCAGAGGGACCTGGACAGGCTGGAGAGGTGGGCACAAGCCAACCTCATGAGGTTCAACAAGGCCAAGTGCAGGGTCCTGCATCTGGGTTGAGGCAATCCCAAGCACAAATCCAGGCTGGGCAGGGACTGGCTGGAGAGCAGCCCTGAGGAGAGGGACTTGGGGTGCTGGTGGATGAGAAGCTCAACATGAGCTGTCAGTGTGCACTTGCAGCCCAGAAAGCCAACCAGAGCCTGGGCTGCATCAGGAGAAGTGTGGCCAGCAGGTCAAGGGAGGTGATTCTCCCCCTCTACTCAGCTCTGGTGAGACCCCACCTGGAGTACTGCATCCAGTTCTGGAGCCCCTCTTACAAGAGGGATATGGACATGCTGGAAGGTGTCCAGAGAAGGGCCACCAGGATGAGCAGAGGGCTGGAGCTCCTCTCCTGTGAGAACAGACTGAGAGAGTTGGGGCTGTTCAGTCTGGAGAAGAGAAGGCTCTGAGGTGACCTTCTTGTGGCCTTCCAGGATCTGAAGAGGGCTACAAGAAAGATGGGGAGGGACTTTTTAGGCTATCAGGTAGTGATAGGACTAGAGGGAATGGAATAAAGCTGGAAGTGGGGAGATTCAGACGGGACATGAGGAAGAAGTTCTTCCCCATGAGAGTGGTGAGAGCCTGGAATGGGTTGTGCAGGGAGGTGGTTGAGGCCCCATCCCTGCAGGTGTTTAAGGCCAGGCTGGATGAGGCTCTGGCCAGCCTGATGTAGTGTGAGGTGTCCCTGCCCATGGCAGGGGGGTTGGAACTGGATGATCCTTGTGGTCCCTTCCAACCCTGACTGATTCTGTGATTCTATGATATCAACCAAAATAAACAAACAAACAAACCAAAAGCCTCCCAAAAAAAACCCCTTTGTAATTCCTTTCCTCTCACTCACTTTAAAACTCCCAGAGGCCCACCTGTTCCATGCAGCGTTCCAGTTTCCAGCATCCACACCCCAGCCTTGTTCCCATTCCCGCTCCTCTCTGCACCGCTGGCATGGTGCTGACTTGCAAGCTCTGCTCCTTGTGATGGGGACATGGTTATCTCCTTCTCAAAGATCCCCTGTGCTCACTCTTCCTATGATATCAAACTAGTAAAACACTGATATTGGGAGGACCAGGTGGAGAGTAAATTCTCTGACATTCTCTGGTGATTTCCAGGAGAGAAAAAGTGTGTCATATCTCCTGAATGCTTTTGGCTGAAGGTAAAGCCTGCAGCAGTCTCACCTCCCCAACTTGCCTTGGCATGAAATTGCCCACAGGAAGCTGTACATTTTTGTTGCATGGTGAAGATTTTGTTTTAGTGCAGAGGCCTGAATTTAGACACGTTACTTTGAAGGGTTTTGAGATATAGGTGCAGGTGAGAAAGCTTTGAAATAGATTGCCTCATTTCAGTCTAGGTATTCATCAGTCCAGATATCTAACCTTATTTTAGCATTTTCTGAATGTGTTTTGAAGGGTAAAAAACATAAATTATTTCTAACAATTATTTTCAAGGAGTTTTTTGGAGGCCTGCACTGCTTGAAACCACATAGAAAACATCAGTAACTAGGATCTACAAACGTGTTTTTCTGCTTTTAAGCTTCTGATAAAAATTTAGGCAAAATGAGCAGTTTTGTACATCTCAAAGCTTTCTCCCAGGTAGGAAGGTTCTGCAAAGGGACCTGGACAGGTGGGATCCATGGATCAAGGTCAGTTGTATGAGATTCAACAAAGTCAAGTGTCAAGTCCAGCACTTGGGTCACCACAACCCCATGAATGCTTCAGGGTTGGGCTGGAGTGGCTGGAAACAGCCCAGCAAAGACAGACCTGGGGGTGCTGGTCAACAGCCAGCTGAATATGAGGCAGGGGCTGTGTGTGGGTGGCCAAGAGGCAGACAGCAAGGGACCTGGATCAGCAATTGTGTGACCAGCAGGACCAGGGGAGTGATTGTCCCTCTCTGGTCAGCACTGGGGAGGCCACATTTCAAATACTGGGTTCAGTTTTGGGACCCTCGCTTCCAGAAAGTCATTGAGGTGCTCACACAGGTCCAGAGAATGGCATTGAAGGTAGTTAAGGATCTGGAGAACAGGGATGGTGAGGAGTGGCTGAGGAAATTTGGGTTGTTTAGTCTGAAGGAAAGGAGGCTGCAGGGGACACCATCTTGGTACCTACAGCTCCCTTAAAGGAGCTCCCAAGAAACAGGTGATAGGATGAGAGAAAATGGCCTCCTGTGGCACCAGGTTGGATATTTGTAGAAAATTCTTCACTGAAAGGACTCTCAAAGACTGGCACAGGCTCCCCGGGGAGGTGGTTGAATCCCCATCCCTGGTGGTGTTGAAAAGACAGAGATGTGGTGCCAAGGGACATGGTTTAGCACCAGGCTTGGTAGAGTTAGATAATGGCTAGACTTACTGATCTTAAAGGTCTTTTCCAACCAATGCTATTCTATGATTCTGCCTAACCAGATAAATAATCCCTACAACCAGATAAAAAATCCTACTACCTAAGGAACGTATTGTGAAGGCAAACCCATCTCCAAACAGATGTTCTCTATCCAAAAGAGATTCACTGCTATTTTAAAATTACTTAAAAGCATTTAGAAGTAGCTAGGCTGTGCAAAGAGGACCCATGGAAAGCTCAGGAGGATTTTGGCAGGACAGCTCTGTCATGGTGTGCTTAGGGACCTTACAGAGGCTCCTACAGCAGTGACTGTGTCTTGGCAATTATCTCTAGCTCAGGTTCACAGCTTTTGTTGCCTCTGCTTATGTACAAGAAGAGAGTGGGATAGATCTGGTGGGAAGCAGGAGTGGTAGGCTCCACATATTTTATATGGTCTAGTACCAAACAACCCTCGAAGGCTTTGTCTGTAGCTAGCAGTGTGTCACTGACTTAAGGTTCCAACTTTTCATGCTTCTCTTTCACACAAACTGCCATTTTTTTATCTACAGGTGAATAGTGTAATTTTGCCCTCCAAGAAGAAGAATGAATTTGAAATGCTAGATTAAAATCTATCTATTCAGCTCCTACAGAGTTTTGACTAGAATATTGCTGCAAAACAAAGAGGATATAATGCTTTGCTATCAGGCACCTCATTAACTCACTAAATACTCTGTCTGGGTATCCTGCCCTAGCACATGGTACACTTAACAATTTCTTCAATGAGTTTTGTATCAGGAACACTGGAAAAAAAAAAGCCACAAACTCAGAAGTTTTAAGTGCCTCTTTGTCAGGAAGAGAAGAAAACCTTTTATACTGTTTTCTTCAAAAGGACAAATTTTGTTCAGTCTTGGAAACCATTGTAGTATTTCTACACCAGGCGAGCAGCACTGGCACAAGGCCAGCTATCAGATATGCTGTGAATACTGCAGATCCTTCAGAACAGTATCTTTGTGATCTCTCCTCTAGCAACAGCAAGCATGTGAAGGCATGCTTCTGTGGGCTGCTTTGTCTGTGTTTCTGCTCTGGGAGCACACAGCCATTCTCTTGAAAAATGTCAGACTTTTCAAACCTTTTTTTTTTTTTTTGTTTTGTTTTGTTTTGTTTTGGCTTGCAATGTGAAGACATCTGTATTGTGTTTAGTTTCCTTTCCAGAGATTTCCATACTTCCAAAGGAAAGCTGATAATGAGACAGTGGCTCCATGATCTCTAATAATGGATCAAAGCCTTTCTGCCATCTGTGGCAGTGTGGGTTTGACCCAGATTTTGTGTGAAGCCCTGATCACGCCATTTCCAAATTGACATGACAATTCCTTTGCAAAGTAGCACTGATCAACCCTATATCCCAGAGTGTGTTTTGTCCACTTCAGGTCATTTATTTTGTTACTTATGTTTATGCACAGGAATGTTAACCCCATTGTCTTGTGGGAAGGATTCCTAAGGGAAAAATGGCTTTCTGGTTTTAAAAGGGTGCTGGAAGCCCCCACTGTGTCTGGGGAATAAGAACGTACAACGTGGAGAAGACAGGTGACTGGAGATGACTGGATGTGCAGACACAGTCCTTGGGATGGTAAACTGGCCAGCTGAAGATGATCATTCTTTGCAGATTAACATTCCTTTGGGTAGTGAGAAAACACCCCACACCACTTACAGTCAGCAAAACTCCCCCTCCAGGCCAAGAGACCCCTCAACAAGGGCAGTTCAATCCTCTTACTGCAGATATTTGCAGATGCACTAGACTCATGGACCTGTGCAGTTACAACACGGAGGAGATGCTATTCCCTTGGCTCATGCTCAGTTCTTTAATCCCTAATGCAGCAGCCAAGATTAGAAGCATGAGTCACACTTACCTGTCCTCTGGAAGCTGGCAGGGAGATGGATAAAGGCCGTTGCCCTTTTCATTAAAATCTTTCTGGAGTAACAAAATGCCTGATTTGTTGTCAGTGCCAGCATCTCCATTCTGAAAATTGCTACCATCCAGTTCAAGCATGAGTTTGGAAGATGCATCACATCCCAGAGCATGCAGCTACCTGGAGACAAGCCTAGTGGTGGGGTGAGGCCAGCCATGTGTGTCAGCCTTTCAGAGTGAGTTTAGGAAGCACAGATCCACAAAGTGCAAACAATTTCCATCAGTTCAAGAAATTTATGTTAAAAAAAAAAATTACTTGTTCCACGCCTACTTCCTGACTTGGGCCCACTCAGTTGCAGTGGTCTGACCATTGTCCTCATGCTTTCCACTTTCCTAGGAGAGATCTATCATCAGCACACAAAACAGTCCCAGATATTACCCAGGAATTCAGCTGGTGTCTGAAATCTCACAGGTCAGGCTGTAGCTAAGCCCTCGGAATGGCAGAGGACACTGATTGTTGTTCCTCTAGGTTGGTCTCAGATTCTTACCCATTCATTTGTGCTTGGCAGTGACTATGTGAGAAATGGAATTGCTCCTTTTCACTGAGGAACCCCAAGAACCTCAGCAGGTCCGACACCTCAGTGCAAACCAGCTGAGATCATGGTAAGCAATGCCTGAATAAAAAGGGGAAAAATTCACTGATGCTGTGTTGCAATTTAACACAGATGAGGCAGTTTGTCAGACTCTGTGGAGAGCTGCATATGAGGAAAGAAAGATCCAAGGTGAGAGAGTGATCAAACAAAAAGTGTACTGCCCCAAGGGGAAGACTGTAGCATCGAAGGACAGTGACTTCATAGCAGTAAGAGTGAAAAGCAAAACAATCTTGAAAATCTAGAAATAAATCCTCACTCACAGAGCAATACAGAAACACCTTTCCCTCTCAGAAATAAATCCTACTGGACCTAGAGTGGCAGGTTCAGGTTTTTAAAACAACTTTAAATATTAATTTTACAACATGACTCCGGCTCTGTATTGCATTTTCTGTTTGCATCCCCTTCAACACACCCCAACACAAAGACCTCTCAAAATTCCTTCTGTCAGTAATTTACCATAGCCTAAAGAAGCACACATACCACTGTGAAAGTGAGCAAAAGTATTGTGAATTGCCAAAATCACTGCATTTTCCTTGCAGCTACCATAGGAAATGCTTTGCAGCTAGTACTCCTCTTGTGGACTTCAAGTGAGATATTCTCTACCATAGCCCAGAAATCAATTCCTAGAAGAGTGGTTTCTTCCGCCATCTCCAAATGACAGCATTCACATCAAGGCTTCAATATTTGCAGTGTGTCAGTGTGGGGAACTGCCAAGATAAATAAAGCCATTTTGTTGTAGTTACACTTCATAGAATCATAGAATCAACAAGGTTGGAAAAGACCTCAGAGATCATTGAGTCCAACCTATCACCCAGCACCTCATGACTAACTAAACCATGGCTTCAAGTGCCACATCCAATCCTTTTTTGAACACCTCCAGGGATGGTGACTCCACCACCTCCCTGGGCAGCACATTCCCATGGCAGATCATTCTTTCTGTGAAGAACTTTCTCCTCACCTCAAGCCTAAACTTCCCCTGGCACAGCTTGAGACTGTGTCCTCTTGTTCTGGTGCTGGTTGCCTGGCAGAAGAGACCAACCCCCACCTGTCTACAACCTCCTTTCAGGTAGTTGTAGAGAGCAATAAGGTCTCCCCTGAGCCTCCTCTTCTCCAGGCTACTTGATGATAATGGCTTGCCATTGTGTTCTTCAAATGTGTGTAGCCTATGCCTGGGGTCTTCCAAATTAAGAAGATATGAACTGTTCTATAAAATGGCCACAATTCTGTGTTTTGTTAAATTAAAATCACAGAATCATAGAATGGGCTGGACTGGAAGATCACCTAGTTCTAACCCCCTGCCATGGGCAAGGACACCTCCTACTAGACCAAGTTGCTCAAAGCCCCATACAATCTGACTTTCAACAATTTCAGGATTGGAGCCTCCACAACTCCTCTGGGCAACCTGCTCCAGTGCCCAACCACCCTCACGGGGAAGAATTTTTTCCTGATGTCTAAAATTCCGATGATGAAGGTTGTGACCTATCTGTTTTAATTGAGAACTGGTATCAGTGCAGCATGAAGAGCAACTGAAGGCTTAGCAAGGGAACATATTAAGACATGTAGAACACCACTGGATTTCCTTGTTAGCCAGGTCACAGCAGATACACAGCAGATACAGAACGAGTTCCAAGCTGTGTGTCAGGATAGCTTCTCAACCAAACTTATTTTGCCCTCTGCACAACTGACAAGCATCTGGGAAGCAGTGATAAAGGTGGCTTTAAGCAAGTTAAGTCCATTCCTCTGATCCTGGGCCAGTGGGGACTGCTTAGCCCTCTGTACAATTCAAAGAAGCCTAAGGCTGTGCTTTCTGCCCTGTGCTGACTTGTCTTCTTCAGAGAAGGTGGGGAGAGCAGGTGGTAGGGAGTAGGCATAACCCTGCTTGGATTCTCCTCTGTCTGGAAGAGCAGAGCTGCAGGGCAGCTCTCTGCCTGCTTTTGTGCTGTTGAGGCAAATGCTGCACTAAGTGTCGAGTCTGATCTGCATGAAGCAATCAGTTAACTTCAGAGATCTATTTATTTATTTTAGCATAAAACACTCTTGAGGGCTTCTGATCTAGATGGGTCATGAGTCAACAAATGCTTTATTTATTCCAGTATCATACAGTGTTGCTGCCCTGGGCTTGTTTCTGATCTCAGGCACTTTAAGTGGAGTTTCGATATCTGGGCAGCTTTGAAAACTGGCAACTCTGACAAAAGAGGCAAGCAAAGGAAGGTGCAGCATACACACTCCTTCAGCATAATTGTCTGACATCTGTAGCAGTTAATTGCTGGAGATGAGAAGCACATAAATTTCTGGTTTATGACGATACAGAGATCAACAGCATTACAAAGCAGGGTCTGTTCCATATAATGGCCAAGGAACAGGCACAAATTGGTTTTCATTTGCATTGTAAATAATTCTGCACTGCTTCCCATAGCTCTCATAAGACAAGGAGTTGGGCTCAGCCCAAGATGCTTTCAACTTCTCTTTCTCCAACTACATAGATTTAAAGTTCAAGAATGACTAACCCATTAAAAGGACTTTGCTGTAGTCTCTGACCAGAGACTCAACTCTGACCAACCATAGTAACAAAGTTTATTTATAAAATAAACTTTGTTGGACAAGTTCAGCGACATCTTAGTAAGTCAGATAGAAAAAGGCTTACAATGTGTTAAAAGGTCCTTGCAGGAAGGGGAGAGCTGACACAGTTGCTTCTCACCCTTGCAATCTTTAAAGCATCAGTTGCACACAGAACAAAATTTTTCCTTAGGCTGAACTTCACTTCCATTAGCATTGTAAAGTCACTCATGCTCCAACTGCATGAGCCATTGAGATCAATGGGTGTCTGTTCATGCACACAAGTAGACTTGAGGTTAAAGGAGAACCAGGCACCATATGTCTCCTCTATTATTCTCCTGCTCTAAATATAGCCCACACTATTGCTCAGAAGCTATGTGATGGGCTCACGCAAGCTGGGCAACCTTCCAACCTGATGTCATCACATGGGACATCCTGCTTGCCACAGTGGGGCCTTGTCCAACCAGCTGGCCCTGCAGTTCCCCTGCTTGTGTTATCCTCCTGGAAGTGGGGGACAGTTTTTACTACCATATTCAGGATCTCCTCTCATGGTTTTGCTTTCCCTTCCTGAAACAAGAATGTTCTGAGGGCCTTTGGAGCGTACTGGAAACCACTGGAACTACTGGGAACAAAGGCAGCCTGTTAGCTTCTCCCCAGCCCAGATGTCAGGATGACTTCATTAGAAACTCTCTAACCCCCTCATGGAAATTCCTGTCAGGAAGAGAGGTTGGAAAGGGGCCCAAGCAGCTCCTCCAAAGACTGTTCACAGATTGGCAGCCCCGAGTGCTCACTACTTATATATTAAGACTACGAAACCATGCAGTTACTAAAAATAACCCATCTGGGTGCCTTTCTATTTATTTTTCATTTGAGGGGCATGGCAGGTATGTGTCACATGATAACTTTTTGGCTGCACAGTCTTCTTTTTTTTTGTTTGTTTGATTTGTTTTGTTTTGTTTTGTTTTGTTTTGTTTTCCAAGGGAGCATAATATGAGCTCCTTGTGTAATATCTTGACTCCAGGAGCTGGGATGCTGGAGGGCAAAACTGCACCCCCAATGTGTGAAAATTGATTGCCATAGTCATGGCAGGACAGTCTCCCATTGCCAGGTGAGTCACTTCTACTGATTTTGCTAATCAGAACAACAGTGACAGAAAGTGGTTGGCTGCTCTTTGTTAGCTAAAGGCTTGCATGGATGAGAGTAAGAAACATACTTAAGTCACCACTAAATAGATCAGTTTTTGACAGGAAGGAGCTACTCTTCAAATCAATGAGAAGCCTATGATATAAGTGTCAAAAAGCCATCTGGAGAACTATCTTACAGGGATATCACCTGACATGAGACACAACCTTATGTACAGACTATGTGGATCTGGCCTTACATTAAAATGGAGAAATAATCTTTTTTTTTTTTTTTTTTTGGTGTTGGTTAGTTTGTTTCTTTGAGTTTTGGTTGGTTGGTTTGTTTCTTTGATTTTTGGTTGGTTTGTTTGTTTCTTTGATTTTTGGTTGGTTGGTTTGCTTGGGTTTTTTTTTTGGCACATACTTAAAATATGTTTTAACACAAGGCAACCAGGTATTCTTCAGACAGAAACTTCTGTGTCTGACAAAGTCTAAATAGGTCCTAAGGACAAAATCCTTGATCCTGATGATCAGAGGGCTGGAGCACCTCCCCTGTGGGGTCAGACTGAGAGAGTTGGAGCTGTTCAGTCTGGAGAAAAGAAGGCTCTAGGGAAACCTTAGATCATCCTTCCAGTAACTGGCTGCTTCAAGAGCTGTGGAGGAACGCTTTACAAAGGCCTGTAGTGATAAGACAAGAGGGAATGGCTTTAAGCTTAAGAAGGTTAGATTTATAGTGGATATTAGGAAGAAGTTCCTTACAGTGACAGTGGTGAGACACTGGAACAGGTTGCCCAGGGAGGTTGTGGGTGGCCCATCTCTGGAGGTGTTCAAGGCTAGGTTGGATGAGACCTTGAGCAACCTGGTCTAGGGGAAGGTGTCCCTGCCCATGGCATGGGGATTGGAAATAGATGACCTTGAAGGTCCCTTCCAACCTAAAATGTTCTATGAATGTATGAATCCTGCATTTATCCTCCATTTCCTTCATGCTGTGTTTATGTGACACAAAACTGTATTTATCACCTATACAAACTGTATTTGTCATAGGCATCTTTTACACACCAGAAGAGGATTTTTTGTTGAGAATTTTGTTAACAGTCGAGGAGCAAGAGAGGTTGGAGAGCAAATTGTTTAGTGTGTTTGGAGTAATGGAAGGAATTTTCCTACCATTACTTGAGTTCAGTAAGATCTGTCATGTTGCTACACTTGAAGAAAACTCAATGAATAAACACAGGCTTTAGCAACCTCTAGTGTTTTGAGTGTAGTGCTGTCATCTCAGTTTGCTCCAGAAGAATGTAGTGGCTTTGCTGAATCCCTGTAGACAACCATATGAAACACCCCCAAAAAAAAGGGGGGGGGGGGAATGAGAATGGCACAGGAAAATTTTGGAGAAGATGCATTGTAAAGGAAGTTGTGTAATTTATACTGAAACAAAGCCAAAAAAACAGAAGAAGCTAGGGGGGGCATTATATTTGCAGATATGAAGAGTTGCTAAATCAAGTCATGCCTACAAGTGGGTAGTGAAAGATCAGCATACCTTCAGAATAAATGTGTTAAAATGGATCTTAAATGTTCTCATTGCAGTACGACTGAGGAAAAGAGAGAGAAAATTAGGCTGAAGTGTAGAGTCTTTAGTGAAACGAAGTTTAGTGAGGAGAGCTAAAAAAGCTGCTAGAACACATGTATGTTCTTGCCACTTTCATCCAGGAGTGTACTGCAAAGAACCCTCAATATTATCAATATCCTTAGGGGTTTGGTCAGGAATCAGGTCTCTAACAGAGTGCCACAAAGCAAATACCAACTGAGAAAGAACTCCCCAAATAGCAGACTCTGCTTTGCTGCATCATCAGTATAATATCTGCACTATATTGATCTTAATGTGTGTACACCACCTGCAGAGTTCAGATCAAGGTATTTGAGAATGACTCTGACAGATCCTTTGATATTCTTATCTGTTCCCTCTAAGACTCCTTTCTATTCCACAAGCACTAACCCTTTGCCATGGAGCACTGTTGCCATCCCCTTGCACTTAGGCACAAGAAAGGGCAGGAGTGCTTTTCATGCAGAGTATAAGTCAGCTTTCAGACTTACTCATTCTCACTCTTGTGTCTGACAGCACTTCTGTTCTTTCCTTTTTTCTTCCTCCCCCCCCCATTCCTTTCCTTTCATGCCTTTATTTTTTTTATTGTATTTTGAATCCCCATGCAGCCTGTGCATGAATCACTACACATTGCACACAGGAGGTCTGAGAGTACAAGTGGATCACTCAAGGTGAGCACAGCCAGTCTCACCTGAATGCTTTGTCTGCAAGCATCTTGACATCCTCATAAATGCAAACCAATGTTCGTCCTGTTGCAGGTTGAAGAGTTTTTGCTGACAATAATCACTCTGCAGCATGTACAAACCCAATCAATCAATCAGTCCCTCAGCTTGTTGACAAAAATGCTAGGTATGGTAATTTACTGTTTAAATATTGTGAAATGAGCTGGTGGTTTCAGCAGCTCCTAGTCAGCAGGTCTTGCATCACACACACGAACAAAATGTCACAATTGCTTCTAATTGGCAACCTTGTTGACAATCTCAGCAAAGGCTCCAGGTACCATGGGCAGAGAAACTCTTATCACAAGAATGTGGTACCTTGGTAGAGGCATGTGGAAAGCTGTCAGTGTTCGTCCATGCTAGTCTTCACCTGGGCTTAAAACTCTTCAGCCTCCAAAAGTAGGTCTAGAATAGGTGAGAAGGTGACAAAAGAGGAGAAAAACGTTCAAATGAGTTATTGTACACATAAATCGTGTATAAAGTTCATCCATGTGCTTGAGCATTGCCTGTCTTTAGCAGAACAGAGTGTGCAGCACAAATGACAGGACAAGGGGCAATGGGTGGAAGTTGAGGCATAGGAAGTTCCATGGAAACAGCAGGAAGAATTATTTCACTGTGAGGGTGACAGAACACTGGAACAGGCTGCCCAGGGGGGTTGTGGAGTCTCCCTCTCTGGAGATATTCAAGACCCACCTGGACGAGTTCCTGTGTGATCTGCTCTAGGTGATCCTGCTCTGGCCGGGGGGTTGGACTAGCTGATCTCTCCAGGGCCCTTCCAGCCCCTAACATTCTGTGATTCTGTGATTCTGTGATTCTGTGATTCTGTGAACGAAATTTGTGAGCTGAAGAGCTAAGCTGGAACAGCATATATATGTGTGTGTGTGTGTGCGTGTATTTTTTGTACAACTACACAGACACCAAGTCTTTAGGGGCAATGACTACTGAAGGCTTTAAGAAATCAAGCTATTTACTTGACCACATCTGAAAATATCAGCCCAGCAATGACAGCACACCAGTTCTGGCAGCTAACCACATCACTAGATTCAGGTGGGAATCCAAGACCTGCTTCAAAGCCTTTGAATTTTGGATCAGGCCTCAGTTAGTCTCAGGCAATCTAACGTGGCATAGCACCTTCTTCTACCACACTCAGCACTTACATTAAACCAGCTTAAACTTGCTTGGGCTTGGTACAAATCCCTAAGCCTGGCATCCACTCATTGATAAGGATCTTGCATCCGTTTATGCATTGCTTCTCAATTTGGCCATTGAGTCAAAAGTAGATGCTATCTGCTTTACTCCTCTACCTTCTGGGATACAGGAAAGACTCTTAACAGAGAGAGGCAGCAAAAGGGAGCATGTAAGTTAACCTAGTGGGTAACTCTCAAAGAACCAAAGCAGACAAACTTGTCTTTCTGGAAAGTGCAGCTTATTTTTTCCCCTCTTTCTTTTTTATTTTTTTTTCCCTCTTTCTTTTTTTTTTCCCCTCTTTCTTTTTTTTTTTTTTTCCCCTTTTTCCTAAAGCATAACAGCTTCTAATGTCTCGTCAGATTGAAAGTGGGGAAGACAGATGATAGTTTTTGAGTAGCTTAGGAAATGTCTGGTGATGCTATCAGCAAAGCTTTCATGACTGGTGTACAACATGACTGAAACGACATCTATCCTACACGTTTTGTATGACACACTGAAATAGTTTTCATTTCCTGCTAGGGTGAAGAAGTGAGGGAAGGTGGGGGGAAAGGAGAGGAGGGAGTGCTGACTCAGGGCTGTTCTACTCCAGCAGGAGAAAATGATTGTCTGAACACTTACTTTAAGTAAGCAGAGTACTGCATCCAGTTCTGGTGACCCCAGCATTAGAGGGACGTGGAACTACTGGAGCAGGTCCAAAGGAGGGTCACAAAGATGATCAGAGGGCTGAAGCAACTCCCCATGGGGACAGACTGTTCAGCCTGGAGAAGAGAAGGCTCCATGGAGACCTCAGAGCAGCCTTCCAGTGTCTGAAGGTGGCTACAGGGGAGCAGTGGGAGGGGACTTTTTACAAGGGTCTGTAGTGATAAGACAAGAAGAAATGGCTTTAAGCTTGAGAAGGTTGTATTTAGACTGGATATTAGAAATTCTTTACAGTGAGAGTGGTGAGACACTGGAATGGGTTTCCCAGGAAGCTCATGTATACCCCTTCCTGGAAGTGCTCAAGGCCTTGAGCAACCTGGTTTAGTGGAAGGTGTCCCCACCCATGGCAGGGCGTTCGGAACTAGATGATCTTTAAGGTGCCTTCCAACCTAAACCATTCTATAATTCTATGAATACTCTCCCATGGCATAGAAGGTTCTGTGTTTACTGTTCCATTTGCATGTGGATTACCCTGGGAGCAAAGTATTAATACATTGACAACACAAAATCACAGCTAGGAAACTCTTAAGAAGAGTTCTGATTTATTTTCAACAGGCACAGCAACACACTGAATTATTTATTCACACATTGTCTGTTATTTTAATACATTTTTGTATGCTCTGAAGTGAGACCAGAAAACTCATCATAATTCTACTTCTGAACAGGCTGTGGATCAAGTGCAATATTTAGACTTCTCTTGACCTTCATAAAATATCTCCCCAAGAATGGCACAAAGTCATCTGGCCTCATGCCTCTTCAAAATCTGTATTGAGACTGAAAGATTGGTGAAAATTTACACTTAAACACTTCTAAGTAAAACCCGTAAGCACTTCTAAGCAAAAATATCACTGTTTGTGTTTATTTCAACATGTAGGCTTATTGCTAAAATTAGAGAACTTTGATTTAAAACAAATGGCTGTCAGCTATGATGGATTATACTTTCTTTTCACTGTTCCTGTAAGTCAAATGGTACTGGCATGAAGTTCAAAGACAAAGTTCAAGTGGCAAGTTACAAGACTGCAGTCTATTTCTTAACAATTAGAGGCAAAAAAATAAAATAAAATAAAATAAAATAATTAAATGGAAAAAATAAAATAAAATAAAATAAAATAAAATAAAATGAAATAAAATAAAAATAAAATGAAATTAAATAAAATAAAATAAAATTATGAAATGAAATAAAATAAAATAAAATAAAATAAAATAAAATAAAATAAAATCCCACCCCTGAAAACACAAAATGCAAGACAGCTTAGATGATTCAGAGCAATGCCATGAAGTTAGCTGAGAGCACCTGGCAGTTAGTTTTCTTAAAACTAAGACAAGTGCTTGGGAATAGCATAATAATTTGTCATGGTGAAGGAGTCACACAGCATATCTCCTTCTCTTACCTATCATCCTGACTTTCATGTCATCTATTTATTGGAGAGGTCTGCTTCAAAATGAATGGCAAGACAGGATCTGCCATCTCTGAGACAGTAGGCAAGAATTTTCTGTCTAGACTCAGATTCTCGTTCTGACTGGCAGCTGAGATGTTGCCAAAGCAAGTAAATTAAATACCATTGCAAGCGGGGCTATGTATTAAGAATGTGTACGTTGTCTTAGTGCAAATGTTTTTTTTGTTTTCTGCTGCTTCCACTGCCTGAATGCCTTTACTAGTGGACATTATCAAACAAACATGACCTGAATGAAAATTACTACTGAAACTAATTAATTACTGAAATTAAAGCTACCACTGTGAAATGGAATATTATCAGAAAAGGAGATCCAAATGCATACATGTTTACTAAATTTGGGCCAAACTGTAACACACTCTGTCTTACACTGAACAGTAATGATCCCAAAGTAGTCTTACAGAAATGAAAGGGGTGATTTTGAGTAAGAAAAATGTCATTAAGGCTCAGTGCAATTATTCATAAATTCATAGAGTGGTTTGGATTGGAAGGGACCTTAAAGATTACCTAGTTCCAACCCCCCTGCCACGGGAAGGGACACCTTCCACTAGACCAGGTTGTTCAAAGCCTCATCCAACCTGGCCGTGAACACTTTCAGGAAGGGTGCATCCATGACCTCCCTTGATAACCTGTTCCAGAGTCTCATCACCCTCACTGTAAAGAATTTCTTCTGAATCTCCAGTCTAAATCTCCCCTCCTCAAGCTTCAATCCATCCCTCTCATCCTATCACTACAAGCCCTTGTAAAAAGTTCCTCACTGAGTTCCTTGTAGGTCCCCTTCAGGTACTGGAAGGCAGCTGCTATAAGGTCTCCCTGAAGGATGACAGAGCACAGAACTATCAGGTGTCTTAAGATTTTGTTTGTTTGTTTCCTGCAGACATATGGCAACATTGTCCTGTCTGCATTTCCCCTTAGGACTTCCATGTCTATATAATCTTATTTCCACTACAGAAAATGCTAAACACCACAGTATCTGCATCCTTGCTCTTTGCTTTCCTTGCTGCTGAGGATATCTGAAACCTGACTAAGTCTGTGTGCACGTGTAAGTGCATGTGATGGAGAAAGGATGCCAGAAAGATCTGGAAGATTTCCATGTTATTTTCAGTGAGCTATTAAAAAATACTTAAGGATTTTAACTGTACAAATAAAAAGGGAATTTAATGACTGTGTCATAAGGCTCCTTATTCACTGATATTAGTACTACAAAGCTATTGCTTTATTCCAGTAATGGTTCACACTGCAAAGCTGGAGCACATTTTCTTGGTCCAACACAGATGAGGAGCATGCAGGGGGCCTGAACAGCAGAGAAAACCAGAAATTTTTTACAAGGCCCTGTAGTGATAGGATGAGAGAAAAATACTTTGAGCTGGAAGAGGGGAGATTTAGACTGAAGATTAGGAAGAAAGTCTTTACAGTGAGGGTGGTGTGACACTAGAACAGATTGTCCAGGGAGGTCATGGATGCCCCCTCACTGGAGATGTTCAAGGCCAGGTTGGATGAGGCCTTGAGCAAGATGGAATTCTTTTTTACTATCAATATAATACTGAAAATTTGCAGTCTGAGACTTAAATATTGATCTGGGGGAATGAAAGATGGTAAGCATCCTTTCTGCTCTTGCAACAAAGTTGCAAAGCACATTCTCTCTGGCACACGACAGGGAAAACCATCAGTCAATGTGATCACATTTCTGTGTAAATCTACTATACCTACACTAGTTGAAAAATCAGAGAAGCTGCTGTCCAACAGAACAGCCTTGTACAGACTGCAATGTGCTCCAAGAAATTTTCATAAAAGAAAATAAATTGTGAGATGATGTGAGGTTGTATGTCTAGAACTCAGGGACCAGCAACACGATGAGATGAGTTTGAAACTGACATTAAAAACTTGCCAGGTATTAATTGTTAAGATCTGCCTTAGGATTTGGGGCATTTAAGAGTTTGGCTTGTTCCTGTTTTTATTCATCATCCCTAAGGAATAGGGATAACCTACAAAACCAGAAGCCACAAGTATCACATAACAGAGAGATGTGGGATATGGAAATTCTAAAAACGAGAAACATGCTAGGATCACAATTGTTGAATGTGACAGCTGTTTGATTTCTGTTAATGACTATAATAGCTCTGGCTAGGCCAGGGTTAACTTTCATCAGAACAGCCCATATGGTGCTGTGTTTTGCCTTTGCATCTAAATCAATGCTGGTAACACACCAGTGTTTTGCTTATTGCTGAGCAGTGCTTGCACAGCACCAAGGGTTTGTTTTTCCTGCTCTGCACCTCCAGGTGAGTAGGGCAAGAGGTGGGCAAGAGGCTGGGAGGGAACACAGCCAGCCCAGCACACCATAACAGCCAAGGGGATATCCCACGCTGTACAAGTTTGAGTGGGTGGAATGCTTAGCTGCTGGCTGGGGTCAATCCACCACAATGAGCTAACGGGATTTCATACTGAACTTACATTTGGAAGACAACAGGCAGCTTGTAAAAAATCTGGTTGTAGGAAATAACTCTAGACCAAACGGTTATAGCTGTTCAGTCTGGAGAAGAGAGGCTCTGAGGTGACTTTATTGTGGCCTTCCAGGATCTGAAGCAGGCTACAAGAAAGCTGGGGAGGGACTTTCTAGGATATCAGGTAGTGATAGGACTAGGGGGAATGGAATAAAGCTGGAAGTGGGGAGATTCAGGCTGGACATGAGGGAGAAGTTCTTCCCCATGAGAGTGGTGAGGGCCTGGAATGGGTTGTCCAGGGAGGTGGTTGGAGCCCCATCCCTGGAGGTGTTTAAGGCCAGGCTGGATGAGGCTGTGGCCAGCCTGATGTAGTGTGAGGTGTCCCTGCCCATGGCAGGGGGGTTGGAACTGGATGATCCTTGTGGTCCCTTCCAACCCTGACTGATTCTATGATTCTATAATTCTATGATTCTAAAGTGATTGGGTCAAATCACTTTGGATTATATGATACACTAACTCAGATTTTCAGGTTTAGAGGAAGAAATTCTGAGAAACTGGGTACAAAGTAGTGAGATGACTAGAAAAAGCAGTTTATGGATTTGAGTAGAAGCAGAATTACATGAGGTCTATATGCCACTGCTAGCCAGAGCCAGACTTCCAAGAAAGGAGAAAAAAGATTTCTAGAAATGGGCTTACAAACCTACTAAACCAGGGAAGATTTAGGTTGGATATTAGAAGAAGCTTCTTCCCTGAAAGGGTTCTCAGAGACTGGAACAGGCTCCCAAGGGAGGTGGTTGAATCCACGTCCCTGGATGTGTTGAAAAAATACAGACACGCGGTGCTGAGGGACATGGTTTAGCACCAGACTTGATAGATTTAGATAATAGTAGGACTCAGTCTTAAAGATCTTTTCCAACTAACAGACCTCTATGATTCTAAAAGGAATAAATATGTCATACAGGATGCTAAAAGGACAACCAGCATTGAAGAACAAACCCTGCTGTGTTTCTATGAAGTGTGTCATAAGATGAGAAAGCTCTGTCTTCATGGGTACGAAAAAAAAAAAAAGGAATAAATTTACTTAAAACACCAGTTAAGCTTTACCATGAAATAACAATAAAAACAAATCATAGAATCATAGAATCACAGACCTTAAAGGTCATCTAGTTCCAACCCCCATGACGTGGGTAGGGAAAATCCTAAGGATGCCTTCCTCAGCTAACAAGATAGGAACAAGGAAAGAAAGACACGTTGGGAAGAGAAGGATGATTAAAACAACATCCTCTACACTAAATTAATACTTTAGTTTTCAGTAGAAATTAAGATTGTGTGTGTAATGGCAGGGTACTTAAGCAGGAATGAGAGTAGCAATAGTAATGTCACTACCATACACAAAATAAAAGCAGAGTTTGCTGACTGTGAAGAAATGGAGGAGAAGAAGGAGAGAGAAGGCAAAGGGCACCAGCCAGAACACAGAAAGAAGCACAACATGAAACTGCAAGTTCAGAAACAGAGGGTTGGGAATGTGTGGTGTGAAGCTGAGAGAATACCCCCTCTGACAGGAGATAGCATAGCTAATCACAGAGAGTTTTGGAAGAAGGAATCACAGAATGCAGTAGGTTGGTGTGACAACAAAGTGTGGTTTTAGACAGAGAAACAAGGTCATAGAATGGCTTAGGTTGGAAGGGACCTCAGAGATTGTCTATTCCAACCCCCTCTTCCATGGGCAGAGACACAACTCAGCTAGACTTGATTGCTGTGTCAGTGTGAGCTGAAATTCCCACCACCACCACTGACAATAACCAGGCTAGCTCATTCTGGAAGCAAATGAAAGCTGTATTTACAATCAGAACTACAATCTATGATGAAATGCAATGAATATGTACAAATATACAACATTCACAACATTTACAAATATATGCAATCAACAGAAAAACTCAACCAAGCTCCACTTGCTTCCCCCCAAAGGGGACCTTTCCTAAGGGGCCTCTCCCAGGGGCCTCCCCCCACACCCCCTGGCAGAAAGCAGAGTTAGCTAAAGCAGAAAGTTGTTAACTTAGCTTGCCAAGGTCAGTGTGTTATCTTCAGCTAGAAGAGAAGAAGACACAGCAGACAAACAGCCCAGCAACTGCCCCCACTGCAGAATGCAGAGTGCCCACTTTGTTTTGGGTAATAGTTCTTAAACATTTCTATCTATCCAATGGAAGTGTTTAGAACAATCACTATTTTGATTTCTTACACCCAATAGTGACTTATTTACACTCTTTCACTTTCTCTGCTTGAACTTTGCAAAGAAAAATTAAGACGACAGTTTCAAACCATCACAATTGCTCAGGACCTCATGCAATCTGGCCTTAAACACCTCCAGGAAGAGGTCATTCACAGTCTCCTTGGGCAACCTATTCCAGAATTTCACCACATTCATACTGAAGAACTTTTTTCCAAAGATCCAGTCTAAACCTACTCTCCTTCAGTTTAAAACCATTTCCCCTAGTCCTGTTGTTAGACACCCTTATAAAAAGTCCTTCTCCAGCTTTCCTGTAGACTCCCTTCAGGTATTGGCAGGCAGCTCTAAGGCCCTCCCAGAGTCTTCTCTTCTCCAGGCTGAACAACCCCAGCTTCCTCAGCCTATCCTCATACCAGAAGTGTTCCAGCCCTTTGATCATCCTTGTGGCCCTCCTCTGGACTCACTCAATCAAGTTAGTATCTTCCTAGCTATTTCTTGACAGACAAAAGCAAAATTGCTTTATTTTTGATGAGGAGACATACACCTTCTGTTTGCAATGGTACCACTAAGTCATCCCAAGCTCTGGTGCCTCAGGGCACTTGGGCACTATGCCAAAACAACATAGTTAAAGTGCATCTGGATTTGTACTTGCTCATGCTCAGTCAGTGTCAATACTTCTTCTTCCAGATCCAGGGCTAGGACAGGCACAGAGATCTTGGATGCATCCATGTCACTTCTAGGAGAGACACATCATCTGTGGGACATACAGGAGAGAAAAAAGGGATCAACTAAAGCTGTGCTGCCAAAGCACAGAACCAAATTTGTGTTCAACCACTATACAGACACACTAACTCATAAAGAAAGTGCCTTCCTCTGAGAATTTGATTTGCTTTAATTCACTACTAGATTTGAAAGCACTTAAAGCATATCAGCTTCACACCCTTTATCTTACCCTATTTATCTTTGCTTTCCTGAGTATCTTTGCATCCTGGGAACGATAATCCTTCCCTGTGCCTCCAAGAACATTGCTGTGAACATCTGAAAGATGTGCAGCTTTCCTCCACACTCTCTATAAGCTCTGTTCTGCTTGCCCACTTTCGGACAGGACAGAGCAAGAGGTCTTAGAGCTCCCCCAGCTCATTCTTTTGGCAGATGGAGAACTGTGCACGTTTTTCCTGCTCTTCATTCTGCCTTTCCATTTGAGACACTTTTCAGGGAGTCCTTCTGTGGCTGAGTAAGTCACTGAAGACTCTTCTATCACAATCTCTTGACAAGTACTACAACTTGGCTGTCTTCTGATGATCAGAAGGCTGGAGCACCTCCCCTATGGGGACAGGCTGTGAGACCCTAATTAGAGAGGCCTTCTGGTACCTGAAATGGACCTACAAGAAAGCTCAGGATGAACTGACTGGAAGGACTTGAAGTGGCAGGACAAGGTGGAATGAATTGAATATGGAAGAGGGGAGAATTAGATTGAATATGGAAGAGGGGAGACTTAGACTCAGTGAGGATGGTGAGACACTGGAATAGGTTATCCATAGAGATTGTGGGTGCCCCCTCCCTGGAGGTGTTCAGGGTCAGGTTGGATGGTGCCTTGAGCACCCTGCTCTAGTAGAAGGTGTCCTGCCCATGGGAGGGGCTCGGTGCTAGGTAAACTTTAATGACTCTTCCAACCCAAACCAGTCTATGATTCCATGATTTCACAAAGCTTTAATAAGAATTCAGGCTAAATGCCTAGCAAGCTGTTTTCTTTCCCTTTGAAAGCAAAGATAATGCTGTATGCCCCTCTGACTAATGAGGCTCATTTATGTTTGTTTCTTAGTTTTTGGCTGTTAAATTTCAAAGTCTTTGGGGGTTTCTATGACCAACACACAGACTGCATGATCTACTGCTTCACAGATTCTGGTGGGAGGGATCTAAGACTTGCCATCCAGTGCCTGCAGGTACAGAAAGAGCTACTGTTACTCAACAACTGTTGACCAACAGGTTTAGCATTGAGTGGGTGAGGATCAGCTGGAATCTCACCAGCATGTGGGAGGCTGGGCAACAAAGGCAGAAGGTCCAGGTCCATGTCTGCAGAAGATTGCCTAAGAAAGCATGGGATATCTGAAAGAGATCAAGGGAAAAGATTTAATTAGAGACAACTGGACAAGACCCATTTCTGACTCTTTACTCACCAAAAAGGCAGCATATGTTCTACTGTCCATTTTCAATACAGCAAACAATTGGGCTATCTGGGAGAAGGCAAAGAAATTCCTATTCTAGTCACCCAGTTTGACTGCAAATGTTCCCTAAATTCAGTCAAGAAACATACTTTTTAAATCCACTTGATGTTTATGTGTGGTTCACGTTATCATTTGCAAAATACACTACAATATGTTATTTGCTTTATTTTGAAATTTCAAGACCTTTCTGTGGCTTTCTCATGCCATAGAAATTTCACATATAAATCACAGGGGGGAAAAAAAGACCAATCTTCTCCTGTTCCTGTTCAGTGTTCCAAAGAAAACAGCTGGGGAGAAAGTTGCCAGTCGCTAATGTAAACTTCTGCACCAGCTCATCCAAATTATCTCAGCTGGCAGAACTGTCTCTAAGAATGGCAACTCCTTGCCAACTGAAAACATAATTTGGCTAAAATGTTCTAACTTGTATAGGTTGAGGTTAGCTGCCAAAGGAAAGGGTATAAATTGAAAAATAAACATTAACTTATTTAAATTCCATTAAATTCCCTGTTTCGAGGTTTTCCTATTTCTGGATCTTCACGGTTGTTAGCTTTGACTGAATTGACCATTGAAAGCCTTCAAAAGGATGAGTGGGTGGATTTTCTGTCATTCTTTCTTGTTTTAGAAAGAGCAAAGGTAAAGGAATGATCTCCCATGCAAAGCATTGGATTCCCCTACATTGGGCAGTTTTACTATCCACCTTGAGAGGTCGCTGGGCTGTGTCATTTCTATTATACCATTACCTAGAAAAATTGGGCCAGATGATCCTTGGGGTTCCTTCTAACCTGCCATTCTGTGATTCTGTCCCTTCAGTGGGTCTTATGATATGGCACACGAGATGAGAGAGCTGTAGTTTGGAAAGGAAACAGCAAATGACACCTCAGATGAAAACATGGAGTGATACTGCACCTGATAAGAAGTATTCAGGACTTTGTAATCCACCTGGAATGTGGAAACAAACTGCTCCAGAGGATCCCTGCTCTATCCATTGATTGTACAGAATTTAACCACACATATGACATATAAATATGATGCACAATTACTTTTTGGTTGGTTTTTTGTTTTTTTTTTTTTTTGGAAACTACTAGATTTTGACAGTCCACTGGAAAAACCCACAAGTCCTGTCTGCACTTTTACATACCTGAGTATTTTCAAAACTCTAATCCCAGCAGTGACCTACATGGTTAAAAGTCTGTCTTTTACATCTGTCAAGTAGCAGGAGGTATGCACTTCAAAAATGTGCCTTCTTTCTCAGGGACTGTCCTGGTTTGAGCCAGAGCAGCACTGATTCTGCTCAGTGATGTGACTGCCCAGCTCAGTCTCTGCTCAGGGCCAGCACTTTCTGCAGCTCAGGCAGGTTTGCACAGACAGTGGCTGCTGCTAGCAGTGACAACACTGATGAGGAGAATTAGCACCAAGGGCTGGGCTGCAGACCAAGGGCACTGTTACATCTTGTGTGCCACCTTGGGGAGCAGGAAGGAAAAGGCTGAAGCTGCTGGAAGAAGGGGACAGGACAGGTGACCTAAAATTGACCAGTAAGGGGTTCCATCCCATGGATGGCATCTTCAGAATAAAGCTGAGGGGTCACCAGGGTCAAGCCTTTTCTTTGATGGCCACTGTCCAAGAAGGATTCTGTCCATTCTTCCTTCAATCCCAATCCATGAGTTCCTGAATCCAGTCCCAGAATCCAGCTGCTGAACTTGGTTCCCATCTGCTGCTGAGTCCAGCCTGAGACTTCCCCAGTGCTTGCCCACAGCATCAGTGTTGACAGCAACATCATTGCCATCAGAGGCTGGATTACATATTGGTTTGTACCTATTTTATTTTATTGTTTGTACTTACATCCCAATTGGTTTAGTTTCTTTCCCAGCTCACCAGTCTCTCTCTCTTATTCCTTTCCTCTTCCCTTTGAGAAGCAGAAGGGTTCACAGAGAGCCTCTGGCACTTGTCTAGCAGACAGCCCAGCCCTGACCCTTGCCAGGTGTTTACATTCATGCTGAAGTATCCAAGTCTGCAGGTGCTGCAGTCTGTAGACACACACATGCCCCTCCATCAGGGAGCAGGTGCTTGCTTGGGGTGTAGGTCTTGTGCAGTATCCTATGATGCAAAAGCTGCCTTACTGCCTTATCTACAGACAAAGCTTGCAAAGATCATATGATTTTTTTTTCCTGCTTCAAACACTCAAGGCACACTGCACGGATTATTAAAAGTAGAGCATAATGAAAGTGAAAACAAATTACAGTCATGGTGTTAAGGTCCTCTCTCAGTTTTATGGGTATAATTACAAACCCTCCAGAACACACCTGTTTCTTAAACATTTTTATTTCTGTCCTTCCCTTATTGGTGCAACCTCATGGAGCTGTGTCACTCATGTTGGCTCTTCAGGGAACAATTTGTCACCTCCGCTGTGTAGTTCAGTGTGGTGAGCATCAATTGCTGCAGAAGAGTGATGGGACTGTTCAGGTGGAGCAAGACAACCAGCTCATTGGCACCCTCCCAACCCAAACCATCCTATGAGTCTATGCTTTACTTTGTATAAAGATCAGTGGTCAGCCTTGAAGAACAAAGCTGTCTTCAAATTTGCCTAGAAAACCTCAGCTTTTCCTTTAATTGCTGTTCATAAATAGCTTCCTGGCCATAGTTATCAGTATCTAAAGAGTGGGTGTCCTTGTAGTGGTGCCCAGTAGTATGACAAGGGGCAATGGGCACAAACCAGAACCCACGAGGTTCCAGTTGAATATAAGGATAAATCTCTTTACTTTGAGGGTGCCAGAGCCCTGGAGCAGGCTGCCCAGAGAGGTTGTGGAGTCTCCTTCTCTAGAGAGTGATTCTAAACCCACCTGGACAGTGTGACCCTGGGCAACCTGCTGTGGATGATCCTGCTTTAGCCAAGGGGGTTGGACTGGATGATCTCCAGAGGTCCCTTCCAACCCCCACCACGCTGGGATTGTGTGATCCTGTGAATTAGAAAAATTAAAAGTACACCTTTTATCAAATGTGTGCTTTATTTTGTCTGCAGGTGAATGCACACCACACCTGCAGAAAGAACACAGTGGCCACAGGGTTGCCTGCAAAAAAGGCAGCATGCAGCCTTGCTCCTGTGCATTCAAGGGCTGCTTTTAAGTCCAGAGGAGCTCCATTTCAAGCAAAAGGCTTCCAGCAGTGCAAAGGGAAGATTAACCAGGAACTTTCAGGCTATAAAAGCATGTCCTGAAAAATCATGTGGCTTGGCACCACAGCTCAAACTCCAGCAAAACTCAGCAACAAATCTGGGAAGAAGGCTGCCTCCTTTGTCAGAACTGCAGAGTGGAGGAAAATAAACTGTGCCCGCAGCAAATCGTGGGCTGGCTGCTCCCAGCTGGATGCGATACCAGTCACCTCGTGGGGGGACACCGGCGCTATGGACACACGGGCACAGGGTGAGCCTCTCTGCGGCGCTTCCCTGCCCGGGGCTGCGGACGGCCCGGCAGTCCGGGGAGGAGGGCGGCCCGACCTCGGGCTGACACGGCTTGGTGGCTCCGAGCCCAGCCGCCTCCCAGAGCGGGACAGGGGACGAAAGGGGAAGGTCAGACCCATGGTGTGCCGGCGCCGCGGGCTGGGCTCGGCTTACTCCGGCCGGGAAGGACACGGCTGGGCCGGGCAGGGCCTGGCAGGGTGGGGCCGAGCAAGGCAGGGCTGGGCAGGGCAAAGCGGAGCTGTACAGCGCAGGGCTGGGCAGGGCAAAGTGCAGCCATACAGCGCAGGGCTGGGCAGGGCAAAGTGGAGCTGTACAGTGCAGGGCTGGGCTGGGCAAGGCAGCGCAGGGCTGGGCAAGGCGGGGCAGGGCAGAGAAGGGACGGGAAGGGCAGGGCAGGCCGCGCCCCATGCTCGTCCACGCTGCCCCTTCACACGCAGATTCACGGGGAGGCACTGCCGCTGACATGGTCTCCCCAAAGGTCCTCTTCGGTCTGCTGACACTGCAGGTAGATGAAACCATCAGGGGCCTAGCAGGAGTGCTGTTCTGTCCCCTGGGATTCATGGCATCATAGAATCATTTCAGTTGGAAAAGACCCTTTAAGATTATTGAGTCCAAGTCTTAACCAAACAGTGACAACTCAACACTAAACCATGTCCCTCAGCACCACATCTCTGCTTCCTGGAGACACCTACAGGTATGGGAATTCAACCACCTGCCTTCAGTCAAGAGGTTTCTTCCAATAGCCAACCTAAACCTCCCTGGTACAACTTGAGGCCATTGCCTCTCCTCATATAACTTGTTCCTAGGGAGAAGAGACCACTCCCCACCTGGCTCCAACCACCTGTCAAGGAGTTCTAGAGAGCAAGAAGAGCTCCCCTCAGTCTACTTTTTTCCAGACTAGAGTATCCCACTTCATCAAGAAAGGATCCCTGCAAACTACGTGGTGTTGAAGTGGTAATAGAATCATTAAGGCTGGGAAAGACCTCTAAGATCATCGAGTCCAACCATTAACCCAGCACTGCCATGTCCACCACTAAACCACATCCCTCAGCACCATATCTACATGTTTTTGAACACTTCCAGGGTATATGGTTCCACTACTTCCCTGGACAGTCTGTTCCAAAGCTTAACCACACTTTCAGTGAAGAAAGTTTTCCTAATATCATGTGTTATTGGATTTTGCTTTGGGGAATGACTGACACAAGTAAATTAAATAAAACTGCTAAACCAGGATTTTTTTTGAGTGGATCCTCATTCTTTCACTCTCTCCACTTTCACATCATGTTCCCAGTGATACCAAAGCATTTAATTTCCTGGTTTTTCTTAACCTCAAAGGTATTTTATCAGGCAACTTGAAAAAGAAAGTTTTTGTCACAACACCTTGACATACCCTCTACCTAATCAATGTGTAGGAAATTCGGGCTTGAAATCTGGACATCTGACTGTAGCTGAGTACAAAGTTCCTTGCTCTTATCATCTTCCTTTGAGATCACTGCTGGAGCTGCAGTGACAGCATGGCTCTTCTTCCATTTCATGGTAGCCCCAGTGAGGAGGAGGTCTTAGAAAAAGACAGCAAATACTTGTGTGCATATGTACATACAGGTACAAAGAGAAAGTCTTGGGTGTCTGAGCTCAGTGCTGCACTCATGGCTTTTGTGATTCCCGAGAGCATGAGAATATTGGAACGAGCCACCCAGGGAAGTGGTGGAGTCACCATCCATGGAAGTGTTCAAAAACCATGTAGATAGGGCACTTCAGGACATGGTTTAGTGGTCATTGTAGTGGTGGGCTGACAGTTGGACTTGATCTTAGAGGTATTTTCCAACCTTAATGATTCTATGATTCTGTCTTTACTGGTGTAGACCAAAGGTCCATCTATCCGTTTTCTAAGTCTGGCTGTTGAGGTGATTCCCAGGACAGAGTGAGAATGGGGCAACCATATATGACACATCTCCTGACTGTTCCCCTAACCTCTCTCTGTTTTCAGCTCAGGGGATTTTCTGTAGCTCATGTGGTTTGGCTATTTAGCAGCTCTCAAGAGACCTATCTTCCAAATACTTGTCCGGTCTGCCCTTAAACCCACAATAACCCTTTTGCATGCAGAAGACTTGAAGTCTGTGTTTATACTGCTAAACTAAACAGCCAGTTCACAAGCACAAGCCATGTCCTGCAGTGCTTGGTGCTGTCAGATTGTTAGTGAGGGCTGTGGCACAAGCTGACCATTATCCCTCCTTAAACAAAGCTTGGGCAATCTAAAGCATCAGCACACAAAAAGCTCACTGGTTTCCCTCCTGTGTACGGCAGTAAGGCAATTGTACACTGGGACCATTCCTGAAGCTGCAATCCCAATGAGGCCCTGTGGTTGCATGGTGGCCTGAAGGAGGTGTATTGGGCAGTCTGGAAGTGGCTATTCGCTTTTAGGAGATGGGAGAGCCTTAGCACTGGAGATGTGTGTCATGTCATACTAGTGAGTTTCAATGCCAGAGATGGTTCTTTGGCCTGTTTCACATACAAGCACTCATACAGCTAAGAGACTGGCATCATCTTTTGTGCCGCAAAGGTGCTAAGAGACTGTTGTCCTAGAGTCAGGAGCAGGACATTTAGTTTTGAAAGAAGACAGGTATTACAAGCATCCCAAGAGTTTTCACTTTTTGCCAGACGCAGAGGGTAAATGAGAATTGTTTCTTAACCTCAATAACAAGCCCTTCCTTTTAAGTAGTGAAAGTGAGGCCATTGCTGGATGTAGTGCAAGGAAGGGGTGGTGGTATCCTGTTCAGCCCTGTTGGAGCTCCTCCTTTTTGTTTTGCTTTTTGCTTAGCACCTGGCCTGGTGTGAGCCAGACCTGCACTGATTCTGCTCAGTGCTGTGACTGCTCAGCTCAGCCTCTGCTCAGGGCCAGCGCTTTCTGCAGCTCAGGGCAGGCTTGCACAAACAGTGGCTGCTGACAGAAGTGACAACACTGATGGGGAGAGTTAGCACAAAAGGTTGGGTGGCAGAGCAAGGGCACTGCTACATTTTGTGTGCCACCTTGGGGTGCAGGAAGAAAAAGGCTGCAGCTGTGGGGAGGTTGTGATAAGACAGGTGACCTTAAATTGACCAGCAAGGGATTCCATCCCATGAATGGCATCTTCAGTGTAAAGCTGAGGGACCACCAGGGTCAAGTTCTCTTCTTCAGTGGTTAGTGTCCCATGAAGACTTTGTGTGTTCTGCCTTTGCTCCCAGTCCATGAGTTCCTAAATCCACTCCAAGAATCCAACTGCTGAACGTGGTTCCCATGTGCTGCTGAGTCCAGTTTGGGACTTCCCCAGTTCCTGCCCACAGCATTAGTGGTGACATCATTGCCATCATGGTTTGGGTTTGATATTGGTTTGTATGTATTTCATTTTATTGTTCTTATTTCCATTCCAGATGGTTTAGGTTTTTTCCCAACCCATCAGTGTCTCTTCTTTATTCCCTTACTCTTTCCTTTTGGAAGCAGTATTTACAGAGAGCTTTTGGCACTTCTCTAGGGGACAGGCCAACCCTGACCCTTGACAAAACTGAATGTTTTATATTGGGAAGACAAACTTTGCACAACTGCACACAAAATCTCCTCTCTGATTTCTAGGTTAGGGGACTCTAAATTAGAACATGGTGTACCACAGGAAACATCTTTAATTCTCTTCCTTCTATTCTTTGTAGGATGTCTGTGGCAAAGACTATATCTTTCTTATGGTTGTACAGAGAATCATAGAGTCATTTTGGTTGGAAAAGACATTTAAGATCATTGAGTTCTACACATGTACCCAGACATCCACGCTGCCTGGTTTGGGTTCAGAACTTTCAGTTCTTGTTATAGAAATAATTGCAGTACTTGACAATAATATGCAACTAGAATGGTAAGATGAGGTTGAATGAAATGCTCTACTTCTAAATCTCTCTCTTATTAATACAGAAGTCATGGCTGACTCTTCTGCACACAAACCTACACTTAAGATGATATCATTGGTAAATAAAAGATATGATGGTGCAAATTTTAGTGCAACTACCACAACAAAGTATTGTTTAAACTCTGCCTGTGGAGTGATTTGTCTTTTTCTCTTGGTGTTTTAGGGCAGAAGCCCTGAAGCTTATGCTGTCAGCAACAAAAAGATACAAATAAAATGATTTTGCAAATGCCATTTTACACATCCTGTTGAAGAGAATCCATGGTCAAAGAAACTCTGTAAGTTTAATCTTTACTACATTTATCACACATAATGGAGTCGAAATTGTAAATACTGGCTTTTCTCTTTTATTTGTGATGTAGTTGTTTCAAACATAATGTAGCTGATGAGAGTCACTAGCCCATTTCATCTGAACCTATAGTTACGTGTCCAAGGCTTTTTTCTTAATAAAATATTACCATTCTCTCCAGAAATGCCACATGCAGTTATATACAAAACCTAACAGCCATGATCAGATTCAAAATGTGTGGAATAAGTGGCACTAACATTTAAGAATTTCTCATTAGTTCAGTACTTTGCCAGCTATTGATACATATATCAGGAGTAATGTGACAAGCAGGACCAGGGAAGGGATTGTCCCCTTGGACTCAGCACTGGTGAGGCTGCAGCTTGAGTACTGGGTTTAGTTTTGGGCCCCTCACTAGAAGAAAGACATTGAGGTGCTGGAGCAGGTCTAAAGGAGGGCAACGAAGCTAGTGAAGGGTCTGTAGAATGGGTCTGGTGAGGAGCAGCTAATGGAAGTGGGTTTGTTTCTTCTGGAGAAAAGGAGGCTGAGGAGGCACACTGACTCTCTACAACTCCCTGAAATGCTGGAGAAAGGTGGGTGTTGGTCTCTTCTCCTTAGTAACAAGTGATAGGAGGAAAGGAAATGGCCTCAAGTGGCATGAGGGAAGGTTTAAGTTGGACATTAAAAGAAACTTCTTCACTGAAAGGATTGTCAAACACTGGAACAGGGTTGTCAGGGAGGTGGTTGAATCCGCATCCCTGGAAGTGTATAAAAGACAGAGATGTGGTGCTGAGGGACGTGGTCTGTCACCAGCCTTGTTAGAGAATGGTGGAACTTGATGACCTTAAGTGAAGATTTTTTCCAACTGAAATGCTTCTGTGATTCCCTGACATCACTGTTGTTTCTGTGGCATTCGCGCTGCTTGTTTCTCTTCTGAGCGCATGCACAACTCTACTCCAGCAATGCCCAACCCTCATGTTTGTGTTCAGCTCCCAGAGAAGTCGTCCACCCACACAGCTTAGCATCTGACCAGCCATGCATGTGGCCAGTGTTCTGGGCGGTGGCTCCCTATTGCTTCAGCAGTTGCATTGAATAAGGATTTAACTACTCCTAATGAGTACCCCAATGAAGGGCAACTACTCCACTCAGCAGCTTCAGCTCCATCTCATTCAGTGTTAGCAGAGTTTTCCATTGTGAGTAATGCAAGGATTAGTTGTTTGCTTGTCCTTCAGCCTGCTGTTAGTCTTTTATAACAATGGAACTAAATGATATGCAAAGTTTGAAGCAGCTCCCATTTCCTTGGAGTACTACAAGCCCCTCTCTTACTCTATACTGAATGATGGCAATATATGATAAACAGTCTTTATGAGATCAAATGTTTCGTGTTTCAAAGTGGATACCTGCAATACAACAAATTAAAGGAGGCATAGTTACCTCAGCAACAATCAGAATTACAGCAGATCATCAACACCATGAAAAGTATCGCCCCATATGGAAACAATAATGTCTCCAGAAGAAAGCATTGCCTCCATCTTACTACTGCCAGCACAGCTTTTAATGCACAGTTGAAAATCATGGTGCTGTTTTTGAAAATCATGGTGCTGTTGCTTTTCAGAGTACAAAATTCACAGCTTAACAAATCAATTCCAAATGTAGGCTTCTTCTAAGAACTTTGTTTTTTCATATCATCTGTTATTGCTACATCTCGCAGATCCCACAACATAGGACAGCAGATGATTTAGTTCAAATGATTCTCCATTGTTTTTAATATTTTTACCATCCCAAAGGGGGGTGTGTTATTTATATGTTTAATAATTTCCAGATTGTTGAGCTGCTAGTATGTTCAGTTGGAAAAAAAAAATCTGATGGCTATTATTCATCTTTATTCAGTCAAAGATGGTTCTGAACCTCTGGCTGGATTATTAAAGTAAAACTGCTCAGGCTGGATTAGGTTTGTAATTTCACTTTTTTGTTTGGATCTAATTAAGAATAATGAAAAAGCCTGCCTTCCTTTGGTCACACATAGAGATGAGGGAATGACTGCATGACTCACATTGTCTGACAGCAAGTTTAACATAGTTCTGTATGTCTATATTTCCATTCACTTAGCCATAGAGCTATTTTTATTATATATTACTATTATTTTATTTTATGTAATAGTATACTATTGCTATAATAATAAATATTTTGAGGGTCATGTCCTTAGAATAATATAGAAGTTGTCTGGCTAAGAAAACATGACTTAGTCTCTCTCTAAAGTGTCTTGAAATCAATCCCATCTCCTTTGAGCAAGTTCTCAGGGTAGAATTTTATAGGGTAAATATACGGTAGGTTTAACTTAAAATGGTAAAAACTCAAAAATTTCAAGAGCAAAGGGGGAAAAAAACTGTTTAAAGTCATATGCTTCCTTTGGATAAGCTGCCTTCTTTTTTTTTTTTTTTTTTGTCAGTGATAAGAACATGAAGGAGGAATGAACTGTTTATAGGAGAGTCTATACTCTGTTGGCCAAGAAGGGTAACAGTATCCTGGCTTGGATCATCAATAGCATGGCCAGCAGGACCAGGGAAGACATTGTCCCCCTGGACTTTGCATTGGTGATGCCACATCTTGAGTATTGGGTTAAGTTTTGGGCTCTCAATACAAGAAAGATATGAAGGTGCTGGAGAGGGTTCAGAGAAGAACAAGGAAGATGGTGAAGGGTCTGGAGAACAGGTCTTGTGAGAAGCAGCTGAGAGAACTGGGATTGTGTAGTTTGGAGAAGAAGAGGCTGAGCTTTGTTGCTCTCTACAACTCCCTGAAAGGAGGTTGGAGACTGGTCGGGGTTGGTCTCTTCTCCCAAGTAACAAGTGATAGGATGAGAGGAAACGACCTCCAGTTGCACAAGGGGAGGTTTAGGTTTGATATTAGAATAACTTCTTGACTGAAAGAGTTCTCAAAGACTGGCACAGGCTCCCCAGGAGGGTGGCTGAATCTTCATCCCTGGAGGTGCTTAATAGACACAGAGATGTGGTGCCGAGGCACATGGTTTAGCACCAGGCTTGGTAGAGTTAAAGAATGGTTGGACTCGATGACCTTAGAGGTCCTTTCCAGCCAAAGTGGTTCTCTAATTCTGTGATTCTATGAAACTGGCAGTGTCAGTGAAAGACTTACACTCTACTCACCAGGGCAGAGTGTAGGGTAAGAAGAACCTCCCTTGATCTCCTGGCTCTTCTTGATGCACACTAGGATGCCATTGGCCTTGGCCACAAGGGCACGTTGCTGGCGCATAGTTATTCTGTTGACCACCAGGACTCCCAGGTACTTTTCCCCAGAGCTGCTCTCCAAGAGCTCAGCCTCCAATCTGTACTGATCCATGGGGTTGTTCTGCCCCCAATGCAATACTTCTTGAGTAGCACCATGTAACAATCATAATGCCTGGTATCCTTCCCATTTCCTAGCTAGTGAGGTGAGGGATGTATTCATTCTCCATATCTCCTCGTGAGGGATTATTTTTACAAGATCACTGACAAATGAGCTCTGGGCTTCATTCTCTTTCCCCTCCTGCTACATTTGCACTGTTCTATTTCCATTAATTTGAGTGGAGTTGTTCTTAATTCTTAGCAAAAGACAATTTAATCAGGGAGAGCACAAGAAGGGGAAATAGCTTCCACAAATTCTATGACTGCCATAGTGTTCCCTCAAAAAACTAACACCCCATGAGAGACTACTTTGCTGAACTGACTGCTGGCAGTTTTTCTTTTGCAGAGACATGTTCCATGGTGACTTCTCTTCAGAGATCATAAAATCATTAGGATTTGAAAAGATCATTGAGTCTAACCATAAACATAACCTTGCCAAGTGTGTCACTAAACTATGTTTCTAAGCACCATGTCTAAGTACCTCTAGAGACAGTGACTCCCTGAGCAGCTTGTTCCAGTGCTTGACAACCCCATTCAGATAAGAAATTTTTCCTACTATCCAATGTAAACCTTCCTGGTGCAGGGATATGTAACTGCTGGAAAACATCCAGAGGAGGGCTGAGAGATGTACAGAGGGCTGGAGCACCTCCCATATGGGGACAGGCTGAGAGCGCTGGGGCTGTTCAGCCTGGAGAAGAGAAGGCTCTAGGGTGACCTTAAAGCAGCCTTCCAGTACCTGAAACAGCCTACAGGAAAGCTGGGGAGGGGCTTTTTACAAGGGCTTGTAGTGATAGGATGAAAGGCAACGGCTTTGAGTTCAAAGAGGGGAGATTTAGACTGGATATTAGGAAGAAATTCTTTACAGTAAGGGTGGTAGAAACACTGGAACAGATTGCCCAGGGATGCTGTGGAGGCTCCAAGCCTTGAGGTGTTCAGGGCCAGGTTGGATGAGGCCTTGAGCAACCTGGTCTAGTGGAGGGTGCCTTTTCCCATGGCAGTGAGTTGGAACCAGATGACCTTTAAGGTCCCTTCCAACCTAAACCATTCTATGAATCTATGAATCTGAGGCTTCCTCTCACCCTAAGTGTCAGCAGATGAGCCTCAAGTTCAAGTGCATTTTCAACTTATTTTAAATATAGTGTTCCATAACAGAACACTGTCCTTTTCCTCCAAACAAAAAGAGAAAATTCCCAAGAGACTGTGCTGTAAATCCAGGTGCCTATACAAATCTACATGTAGATTTATAGATGGTGCAATGCTCTCAGATTAATAAATTGAAGCAGTGAGTAAGGAAGCTCCTATTTCTGCAGAGAGTCCACTTCAAGGCCATATTTTCAACTAGTCCTCCACATCCAAACTACTTGGTCCAGTTCTGGACTCCCCAGTACAAAAGAGAAAGGGAATTACTGGAGAGAGTCCAGCAGATGCTTGAAGGGACAGAAGCATCTCTTTGAGGATAAAAGGCTGAGAGACCTGGGTCTGTTTATCCTGGAGAACAGCAGCCTGAGAAGGGATCTTCTCAATGCTCAGCAAGAGCTGAAGGGCAGGTGTCAAGGGGATGGGGCTGGTTTTTTTTTAGTTGTGCCCATTGATGAGACAAGGGGCAATGGGCACAAACTGGAACCCAGGATGTTTCATCTAAAAATGAGGATAAAATTCTTTGGTGTGAGGGTGCTGGAGCCCTGGAGGAGGCTTCCCATAGAGGTTGTGGATTCTTCTTCTTTGGAGAGATTCCAAATGTGCCTGATCATTGTGATCCTGGACAACCTGCTCTGTGTGACCCTGCGTTAGCAGAAGGGTTGGACTGGATGATGTGCAGAGGTTCCTTACTACCCCCACCATGTTGGGATTTTGTGATTTATCTTTTTGAGAAACTACTGAACATAGAAGCAGCAGAATGTTTGTTTGTATGCTGTCATTTGACTTCCCAGATTCTCCTAAGAACTGACAGAGTTTTTGGCTTAAAGCCAAAACCAAGACATACAACACTCTTGTGAATTGCTGAGACAGGCTTTGTGCAAGGATAACTATGCTGAAATTTGGAACAGCCTATTTGCAATATTTTCTAAAAAAAAAACAAAAAAACAAAAAACAAAAAGAAAAAAAAAAAAGGGGCACCAAAAAAACCCCAACAAAACCAAACAAAAAGTCATGATAATTTTCTAACTAGCCCTGAGGGAGTTGGGATTTTGAAAAACAGAACAACAACAAGAAGCATCAGACAGCATGGGATACTAAGAATGCGTCATCAAACACGTCACATGTATTTTTGGCCTCTTTCTAGGTATGGCTTCCCAGACATGAGAAATTGACTAGGGGAAAAAAATAAAAGAGAGAAAGAAGTTTTGCTCTTGTGGTCCTGAGAAAGTCGTCTTTTCAATTTGCAGTAGGTCTGAGGATCCCTTCTTGCCGTTTCCACATCCAGTGACCAAATTCATGCATGAAGATATACTCCAGCTAAAGATCCTTACTAATGGATCCTAAAAGACAGAGATTCCTGTGAAGGATTTAGGATCAGATCACTCATAGTGATCCTAATGCACTGTGCCAGTCTTCTGTCATCAGCAATAGTGTGATCAGCATGACCAGGGAAGTGATCATGCCCCCATACTGGGGTGAGGCTGCACGTTGGATACTGGGTTCAGTTTTGGGCAACTCACTACAGAAAAGACATTGAGAGGCTGAAGCATGTCCAGAAAAGAGATATGAAGCTGGTGAAGGGTCTGGAGAACAGATCTGGTGAGGAGCAGCTAAGAGAACTGGGGTTGTTTAGTCTTCAGAAGAGGTGGCTGAGGGGAGGCCTCATTGCTCTCTACAACTCCCTGAAAGGAGGATGGAATGAGATTGGGACCAGTCTCTTCTCACTAGTGTCAGGTGATAAAACCAGAGGAAATGGCCTGGAATTGTGCCAGGGGAGGTTTAGGTTGGATATTAGGAAATAATCCTTTCCTGTCTTTACTGGAAGAGTGATTGGGCATTGGAACAGGCTGCCCAGGAAGGTGGTAGATTTACCATCCCTGGAGGTGTTCAAGAAACGTGTGGACATGGCACTCTGGGACATGGTTTAATGGCCGTGGTGTTTTGGGGCTGATGGTTGGACTCGATGATCTTAAAGTTCTCTTCCAACTAAAACAATTCTATGATTCAATGATTGTAAGAGATACTTCATGGCTGTGGAGTCATTTAAATTTTCCAGCAAGTCTTAAACTCAGTTGTGCTTTGAATTTGCTCTTCCTGTTCTGCTTGGGGAAAAGGCTGAAGTGCTCAGAAGATATATCCACAATCAAAAAGGATGTATGGAAGAAAATTTGTTTGTGAAACAAGGAACAAAGCACTTTATATCCTTAAGATATTCTCATCCAATTTAAAGTGCCCACACCGGTCCTAATTAGCAAAGAAAACTAATTTTTCCTACAAGAAGATGCAATTTTTGTACCTTGACTTTTCTGCTTTGTAATTCTTTATAACTCTTCTTCTGAGCCACTGTAAAGAAAGTAGTTTCAGACTGCAAATCTAAAAGGCCTCTTCAGCATATCATAGAATCATTGTTTCAGTTGCAAAAGACCTTTAAGATTGAGTCTAACCTTCCACCTAAGACCACCATGGTCATTAAACCGTGTACCTCAGCTCTTTGAAATGCCACCAGGGATGGGGATTCAACCACCTCCCTGGGGAGCCTCTTCCAGTCTTTGAGAACTCTTTCAGTCAAGAAGTTTCTTCTAATATCCAACCTAAACCTCCCTGGGTGCACCTGGAGGCCATTTCCTCTTGTCCTGTCACTTGTTTCTAGGGAGAGAGACCAACCGCCACCACACTCCAACTTCATTTTAGGGAGTGTTAGAGATCCAGAAGGTCTCCCCTCAGCCTTCTTGTCTTCAGTCTAAACAACCCCAGTGCCCTCAGTTGCTCCTCACCAGACCTGTTCTCCAGACCATTCATCAGCTTTGTTACCCTTCTCAGGACACATTCCAGCACAGAAATGTCCTTCTAGGACACTATGTTGTGCAATAAGCACGATAACCTGCTTAGAGCTTCAGAACCTACAAACCAGCATTTTTTTACTGAAAATATACTCTGCATGTTTAATAATAATAATGATAATATCAACAACAACAACAATGTGCACTTGCAGCCCAGAAGGCTACTCGCACAATGAGCTGCATCAAAAGAAGCATGGCCAGCAGGTTGAGAGGTGAATCTGCCACTCTGCTCTGTGAGACCTCACCTGGGGTACTGTGTCCAGTTCTGTTCTGCCTTTGCTCCCAATCCATGAGGTCCTGAATCCAATTTCAGAATCCAGCTCCTGAATCTGCTTACCATCTGCTAGCAAATCCAGTGTGTGTCCACAGTATCAGCAGTGACAGTGACATATTTGTCATTATGGAGCTGGGTTGGATATTATTTTGTATCTATTTTGTTTTATTGTTCTTATTTTCATCAGTTTTAGTTTCTTTCCCAACCCATCAGTCATAGAATAGAATCATAGAATTATTTCAGTTGGAAAAGACCACTAAGATCAAATCCAAACATCAACCTAACACCACCATGGTCACTAAACCATATCCCAAAGTGCAATGTCCACACGTTTCTTGAACACCTCCAGGGACTCCCTGGGCAGCCTGTTCCAATGCCTTATCTTAAAGAATTCTCTCTCTTATTCCTTTCCTCTTCCCTTTGGGAAGCAGAAGGGTTCATCGAGAGGACCTGTCACTTGTTTAGTGGCCAGCACAGCCCTGACCCTTGACATACTACCAAAGCAGAAAAGAGGGCAGCTTCCCCTTTCTGCTAGACCTAATCTGAGTCCTGATACTCACTGCCAGACAATCCCAGCGATTTTCACCCTTCATCACCTATCAACACTTATTAAACCCGAAGAAAAATAGAGAGTTAACAGGAAGCTTTTCTGCAATAGAGGAAAAAAACGCCAATCCAACCCTGTGTGTATTGTGCTTGATGAATTCCCGCTTTGTAGATGGGCTCGCCTAGATTTCGAGAGTTCTAAATCAATCCTGGGCAACGTGCGACCTCTCTTGGTCAATTGACAAAATGAGCAGAAGGACAGAAGGCTAAACAGCTTAAGTCTCTCCAACACATCTTTATTTCCCGAGGAAATGCCTCTGTATACTCTTACACTATGCTCTTCATACATGAAATCATTTTTATCCTGCTACGTTTTATCCTGCTACCTTTCAAGATGGTATCTGGAAGGTATCATTACCGAATAAAGCTAAGAGTTGATAATAAGTACCTAAACAGACCTGATGTGTAAAAGGTGCAGGTTGTGTGATGCACAGTGCCATGACCAGTACCTTGAGCGCTAACATACTTATTCCACTCTTCCACTTGAACTTAGGTACGTGAACCACTGATGGGTGGTAGGTGAGGTTCAGTGTTAACAATGGAGTTGAAAACAGAGCCATAGTCTGGCCCTTTCCATTCTCACAGCAGAACATATTTGTCTAAACCAGTATCTGTGAGCATTACAGGGTTTATTTTGCATGAAGAGAAGGCTTCTATGGCTGAAACACCATATATGTATATGCAGGTCGACGTCTGCACCTCACCATCCCTTCCACGTCAGCTCACATGTGAGCATCACATAGGACAGCCACAAATTTTGGCATTTGCCAGTTCGGATTTTCACCATCAAAGCTAAACTCAAGTTAACAGGGGAAGTGAGATAAACTGGGAGAATGGGGGTGGAATTCACAGGGACTACCAAAACAACATCAACACATGCGTGGTGCAAAAAGGGTTTCACTGTGGGGTTCTTTTGCTGTTCAGGATTTTTTTTCCCCTGGATTTGGAAGGATGTTGCAATGGAAACTGTTTTCTTATGGAAGAAGAGGTTGTATGGGTTCAGGAAACACTTTCAAAAGAAAGAGGATCACAGCCATGAGGCTGTGAGACATGGACTGTGTCCTGTGCCAGAGAGCAATGTGTGTATAGACATTTCTTCCCATCACCCTAGGAAAAGCGGCTGTCTTGGGAGCCATAAACTGGTCCCAAGATATGGAATGATAGATTCATGAAGATTGGAAAAGACCTCTAAGGTCAAGTTCAACCATCAACCCAACACCATCACACCCACTAAACCATGTCCTGCAGTGTTGCATCTATATGTTTTTTTAACACTTCCAGGGATGTTAACTCCACCACCTCCTGGGGGAGCCTATTCCAGTGTTTGAGAACCCTTCCAGTGAAGAAATTTTTTGTAATAGTATACAATCTGAGCCTCCTCTGGCACACGTTCAGGCCATTTCTGCTCATCATCACTTGATACTAGTGAGAAAAGACTGACCCCCACCTGGCTTCAGCCTTCTTCCAGGGAGTTGTAAAGAGCAACAAGGTATCCCCTCAGCCTCCTTTTCTGAAGGCTAAACAGCCCCTCAATGTCTTTCTTGTAGTGAGGAGTCTAAAACTGAACCCAGCACCCCAGGTGTGGCCTCACCAGTGCTGAGTCCAGGATCCTGGACTCTCTTCCTTGGTCCTGCTGGCCACACCATTGCTGATAACTGTGCCCTGAACGTGTGTTTGTGCCTATGAGCAAAGGCACGATTCTTCCATAGCTGGGGCTCTTAGTCCCACAGCAGAAAGGGTTGAGTACAGGAGTCCAAAGCAGGGCACCCTCCGCAAGCTTTGCTCCGGTCTCCCCTCCCACGCTCAGGGACACAGACAGAGGCACGGCGGGGACATGAACACACAGAGCTACACGGGCTGTCCCTCTCCTCAGCTGATCCCCAATGCCCTAACTCCCCCGGTACTGCCGCCGCACCCCCTCGATTCTTCCCTCCCCCTGCAGCGCCCTATGACCGAAACCTGCGCCTGGCGAGCCTGGAGCTTCCCGCCGCTCGTTACTCACGGCGCGGGGCGGGCCGGCGCAGCGGCCCCTATATAGGGGCGGGCCGGGGAGGCACGGAGGGGACAGATGGGCGCGGAGTGGTGGGGAGCGGAGCTGGAAGGCTACAGGCGAAGGAAATAAAGCCAGAAGGAACCTTGCTCCCTTATATTATTTTTTTCCTCTCCTCTCTCTTTTTTTTTTTTTTTTTTTTTTGTCTTCTCCGCTTTTCCTCCTTTCTTTTCTCCTTTCTTTGCTGAGGAGTTTTTGACCAAGTTTTCTTCAGACCGTCTGGGCTTGGCTTTCCAATTTTTTTTTATTATTATTTTTTTTTTCCTGAGTGTTGTGTGTGGCCAAAAAAGAACCAACTTAGTGTCGAGCCAAGTGATTCAGGCGCTCTGCAAGGAGGAAGCAGGGAGAAAAGAAGGAAAAAAAGTTGTCTTTTTTGCCAGCGAGCTCGTAACTACGTTTATGTGACCAAAGACAGGCGGCTGAAGAGCGGGGTGGTGCCGGCGGCGCAGCCCTCTCGTCTCCCGGCCACTGCTGGTGGGGCTCATCTCGCAGCCCCCTGGGCCGTGCCCGCCGCTCCGCTCGCCGACCCGCGGCCTCAGGCCGCGCTCCGCCTGTCCCGCTTCCCTTAGCCGGGGGTGTGCGGCGGCACCTCCCGGCGGCCCCCCTCCGTTGCCATGGTGCGGCGGCCCGGCGTGCTGTGGGCAGTGGCGGCGCTGGCGCTGCTGGTCCGGCGGGCGGCGGCGCTGGCGGGGCCGGTGGTTCGCTGCGAGCCCTGCGACGCGCGGGCGCTGCAGCAGTGCAAGCCCCTGCAGCCCGACTGCGCCGAGCGGGTGCGGGAGCCGGGCTGCGGCTGTTGCCTCACCTGCGCCCTGCTGCCGGGACAGCCCTGCGGCATCTACACCGAGCGCTGCGGCGCCGGCCTCAGCTGTCAGCCGCGCCGCGAGGAGGCGAGGCCGCTGCAGGCGCTTCTGGAAGGCCGCGGGCTCTGCACGAACACCTCGGCGGGCGGCAAGCTGCGAGCCTTCCTCTTGCCCGGACCGCACGCTGCGGGTAAGGGGGCTGCGCCTCAGGGCGAGGAGGGGGTTGGGGTGGTGAAGCGTGAGGAGATCGCTTGCATGCACGCCTCTTGCCTTGCTCGCTTTCCCCTTGGTTTCTGTGAAGTTCAAAAGCAAGTTTACGGCAGCAGGAGCAGTTTGCGGCAGAGCTGCTCCTCCGGAAAGGCCCCTCGCTCGCTGCCTTTCCCCGGCAGCCACGTAGCTGAGGCTGGGGTCGATTTGAAGCAGGCAAAGGGGAGATACAGCACAGAACTATATTTGTCTGTGTGCCTCAACGCGTATGCTGTGAAAGAGCTGCTCGCAACGGCGGCAGAGTTGCTCTTTGTGAAAGGAAATCGAGGGAAGGGATTGCATGTTGGTTCTGCGGGTGCCTGGGGCTGGAAGGCTGCAGAGTGCTGGATGGAGAGGGACGATGAAATCCTCTCCGTTTGGTCCCTGGTGTTCTTGGAGAGAGGATGCAGGAAAGCTGTAGTGTGGGTTAACCCCACCCCGCACAGCAGCTTCGCCAAGGCAGAGCAATACTATACACGGAGAACCAAAAAGGAAAAGCAGCAGCAGAAGGAGTTAAATATTCCCCTGGCCCGGGAAGGTGGTTATTCAGAACAAAGCCTTCGCACAGCAGTATTTAAGAGGACGTTGGTTTTTCTGCCTGCACTGCAAATAAATCTTTGGTCGAACGAAGCTTTCCTGTACCTCTTGGATGTCTTGTAAATGAGACGCTCACAGAGAGGGTTTTGTTTTGTTTGAAGAGGAAGGGACGGTTGGAAAAAGTTCTGTTAGACTGCACATTTGGAAGCTTAAGACTGGGAAACTTGGGATTCAGATCAAGAAAGCACAGTCCGTGTGTGCAAACATTTCATTACACTGTTTGCTAACCAACAGCAAGTATGTTAACATTTATTTAATAGAAAAGTGTGTCAAAAGGCTTTCCACTGTTTGCATTTTTAAAGAGCCAGTTTTTCTGCTAGGTTGCAGGGACTTCTTGGCTGGCCTCTCCTTAGCCGAGGAAGCGGCACCAGTTCTCCAGTTATCTCTGACTTTCATGGCTGCCAGTTGCCTCATTCTAATTATTTATGCACTACTCCCAAGCTGTGACAATTTGCATGAGAGGTCAGGGCTTCCCACTGACGTTCTGACTCTTTTTGGAACATGGAGCAGCATTTCTCGTCATATGAACATGGTTCTGCTTGTTCATCCTTCCCATGAGTTTGAAGGAAGCGGTCCTCTCCATCCTTGAGAGCTGGTGCTGTTTAATGCAGCTTCTATCAGTTGACTGTTAGAAACAGAGAAAGGGGAAGGCAGAACTGCACTTTGCTGGAAGTCTTCCCACTTTCAGCCTAAGCAGTCCAAATGCCAAGTTCCTGTTTCTGCACTGTTGGCTGGGGGAGAACTCTAGTTTTGAAATCAGTAGACGCTTTGATTCCTTAAGAATGTAAAGTAGGACCCTTAGTGTTCACAGTGGAGGAGAGAAAGATTTTTTTAATGTGCTGTGCAAGGAGGAAGAAGTAAGCTGAACCTGTGTGTGACCCATAGTGTGTGCCTCCTCATGCAGACCTCTTCTTCCAGCTCTAAATCCAACACTCACATCATCTCCCTTACACACATCTAGGTCACATTACTTCATACACTTTGGGTTGTTCCTAGTTGATAAAAATTGCCAGTAATCACTGTGGGGTGATGTATATTACAGTAGCTTCTTCATAGCAACCCTAGGAGGCTACTGACTGACTTTCCAGTTCAGTCTTTTTGGGGCACAGAAGGGTTAAGTATTGGTATGCATGCGTGACCCTTCTAATCTGCTTTTTAAAGAGAGCAGAGTAACTCTAGTAGCAGTTTTGTTTCTGCTAGGAGCAGGTAAAGTTAACAAGGCACCAAGTTTTATGCAGCTGAATTCATCACATCTGCTTTACAGTTTGAAATGTGGCATTATGAGTCTCCCAAACTGGAGTGTAGGAAGTGCTGTTAAACGTGCTGGTTTATCTAAACTGAAATTACCAGCCTGGGAATTATTTCTTGCATATTAAAAATATTTTTTGCCTTTTTTTTTTTTGGCAGGCAAACTAATGAACTGTATTGATTGCAGTAAACCTAGTAGACATAGTATTTATATTTAGAAGATTCAGGTCTGTAACATTGTAACGTTTTGTTGTGTCATTTCTTCATTGACTTCATTGAGTGTCTCCTTCAAACTTCATTGAGAATGTGGAGGAAAAAAAACCCCACTGTTTAAAAACAGGACATTAAACCACTAAAAATATGTTCAAATACCGCTGAGAGTCTGAGTTATACCCACAAAAGCCAGGAAATTCAGACTTAAGACTTAAACTTCCTTAATCCATTTGCAGTGGGAGTTAAGATTTTCCTGGTCAATTATGTCTATTGCCAGAAGTGGCTACCCCAAAACCACCAGTACCAAGATGTTGACTGGGATCCCTCCTCCTCCTCATGTGCCTCCCCTGTTCCTGTGCATTGGCAGCATCACTGTACTGCCTGTGTTGAAATATGTAGAGCCAATGGGCTGCGTGAACGTGGGCTTTCAGGTTTAGTACTGAATTTCTTAGCTTTTGTGGGTTTTCAGTGAGCCACGAAGTAGAACTTTAATACAGATTTCCTGGATGTTCCTTGCACAGCGGTTATCATTGCACATTCAGAATATGATTTCCTTAAATAAAACAACACCCTCCCCCAAGAAGGGCCAGCAGCCAAGGCAGCAACTAGTGGGACTGAGCTGCTTAGCTGATAGAAATATCCAAACTTGAAAAATCGCCTGGGGGAATGCAGTCAGTTAGTTCTGCTGCAGGAGCCTCCTCAGCGGGAGAAATGCAGTGTAGACAAATAGCTCGGAAGGTACAGGAACACTGGGCTTATGCAGTATTTTGGAAAAAATTTGCTTCCCCTGTGTTTTTTTGTGGAGGGCAGTTTAAAGAGAAAATATTTTTGAAGCTTGTGATGAAAGCAGATGTTTGTCCTTTTGGCACAGTTACAGCATGAATGGCTTTTTTTTTTTTTTTGTCTGTTACTTTGAAAATGTGTTTTGTACACCTAGAAATGCTTCTGACTTTAACAGCAGAAGAATGAAAGTATGCTGGTTGGTTTTTCCTGTCTTGTATGTTCAATAAAATTAAGACACGAAAAAGCATTAAAAATAACTAATGGCAACCATGAAGCGTGGTAGGATTTATTACATTAACGCCTCTTTCTGTAAAGAAAGAAAAAAAGAATATTGCTATCCCGGGAAGGACAAAGAGTCACACACACCACCTCTCCTAAGTTACCCAAACCAGCCGCCTTGAGCTAAAGCTGCTTAAATAGGCCGGGGGTGAGCAGTCGCTGTGGGGGCAGCCCCACGCTCTGTGGTAGGGCCTGTCCCAGGCTGCCCGGTGGGGATAGCCGGGCTCCGCGATGGGGCCTGCTCCGGGCTGCCCGGTCCGGCTTCTGGGGCTCGGCGGTGGGGCCTGCAGCGGGCTCCGCGGTGGGGCCTGCCGGGGCTCCTGCACCATTGGCCGCACAGACCTGCCCCCTTCTGCCGGCGGGCGAAACTGCAGCGGGCAGAGAGCGACGAGCAAGCATTGGGTGTGTGGCATTGCAGAGAGGTGGGGGTGGCTGGCTGTAGGCCTTGGGTAGCCAGCACAGGCAGTGCCTGGGGTACCTTGCCAGGCTGACGGGGGTGCTTCAGTTACCACGGTCACTGCTTGGCAACAAAGGTCCTCTTGCACATGCTACAGGAAGTTCATCAGTATTTAGTCCAAGAAAATTAAGCACCTAGACTAATACGTCTGATAATTGATTAACATTGTTTCTTCACTGCATTTGTTTTTCTTGAAGGGAATTCCAGTGATTCTGAAGAAGACGACCAGAATAGCAGCAGCATCGAGGGTCAGGCCGTCCCCAACTCGCACAGGGTGCTGGACTCCAAATCACATCCACCCCACACCAAAATAGACATCATCAGAAAAGTGCAAGCCAAAAACACACAGCGCTATAAAGTGGAATATGACTCTCAGAGCACAGACACACTGAACTTCTCTTCTGAATCCAAACAAGAGACTGAATATGTAAGTACTGTTGGGAATCGAAAGGCATTTCCCAGCCCCTGAGTGTCTGCATGTATGTGTATGTGTTGTGCATATGATAAGATATACTAAATAACTACATGGTGGAAATTGTTGTAGCCATTTAGGAGTTTGTGGCTGTTTAGCCAGTAAAATTATTGGATCTGCAAATGCCCACAATCAGCAGATCACATTCTGAAAACATGGAGGCCTGACACAATAATGTTTATATTGATACAAGTGTGATTTTCACTGAGTCATTTCTCAGAGATCAAAAGTTCTTGTTGTTCCCCTCTGCTGATAATTGCCACCACTCTAACATGGGACAGATTTAATAGTGTCATCATTAAGCTTGGTTGCAAACAGCATTGTTGAATTGCAATAATCAAAAAAAAAGATGGTTTTTGTCCAGTGTAGCAGCACTGTGTTCATGCTTCACAGCACAGACCAAGGGAGGAAGACTTAGCCTGGGCTGAGGATTAGGGTCTTGACTGACCAGTTGTTGCTTAGATGATGTGCTGAAAGGCACCTCCACTTGCTGTTTGGAGCCATTGCTTCCTACTAGCTGTGCTCAGTGGATTTGTGGGACAGCCAGAGTGTGGTGAATCTGAGGAGAGGATAATTCCTCTTCCTGGGTATCCTGGTTGATAACCCGGTGGTTATTTTGCACCTGTGCCAGATGGCCTAAAAAATATGCCTGGATATACTTCAGTGTTGCATCAAAACAGTCATGGTGAAACCAGCCACAGCTTCTCATCTGCAGAAGAAGGTTTTGAAACACGTATGAGATGGGAAGCTGTGTCTGAAGGGAGCGTAGCCTGCAAGCTAACACAGCAAAGATGGTGAAGCTGCATGTTTAGTTTGTCACTGATGTCCAGCTGTTTAGTAAAAACACTTTGGTGTCTGCCTTCCAGGGTGTCTTCCTCCCAAAAACATGAAGTAAACTACCTTCAGTAAAAGAATGAGCTTTGGTAGCTCTGTAGAAATAGGGTCCTGGTCTCAGCTAGTAACTTCTAGTTACTAGTCACTTCTGTGGTAGTTGGGCCCCATGTGTGAAGGAGCACTGATTTGTCAAGGCTACTGATGTCTTTAAGAAAGGGGAAGAAGTCCATCAGGGACAGGTGCCTTTGTCAGCAAATGTCCTTCTAGCTGTGTCTGCCTGTTAGCTTTTGATATTCATCTCTCTGACTTTGGAGAGAATAAAAGAAAAAAAAAAAAAAAAGCTGGTGTTTTTGTAGGCCTGCCTGAGGACCAAATATTTGACCGTGCGTGATCTGCAGTCAGTGTGTCTGAGTAGTTTCACTTTTTAAAGGAACTGCCAATGAAAGCAGCAATTTAAAGTGTGTGCTTGGAGCTTGTGAGAGTGATACTGAAAGAAAATATGTGAAAACAGCAAGGAAGGTCTCTGCTAATAAAAAAAAAAAGAATTAAACTCCAGCAGAACTGTGGAGTCTATATGATTTCAGACACTCACATGAAAGACATTTTACATGAGCAAACTATTAATATTACCACTTGAAAGTATAAATGTCATTACTTCACTAATTAAAAATTGCATCCAATGAGTCTTTGTGTTCATACAGCAACTTAAACATTTTAAAGCCATGCAGCTATGCAAAGGAATTGTTTTGGGTCCCAGCTGAAGCAGCGGGCTGGTAGGCCAAGTCAGTGATGTGCAAAGACAACAGTGTAGCTAAGCAGAGAGTTTCTAGGGTGCTGCTCTTGATCCCACTGCTGACACTGACTACCTCCTTGGCCTCTGGCAAAATGTGAACTCCTCCACTCCTGGTTTTCTGACTGTGTAGTGGGGCTTGTAACGCTTTACTCCCTACCCTGAAGGGCTGCAGTGAGAAAGAATTAGTTGGCGTTTGGGACATGCTCTTAAAAGTGCTTCTGGAAGTTCTTTTTGGCTCATTGTCCTGGAGCAAATCCTTACTATATTGTTGCCAATCTTTTGGAGGTGGAGAAAGTGTGGCAGAAGGTGACATACTTATTTAATGAAGTGCTGGAGAAGGTCCAGAGAGGGGCAAGAAAGTGGGCAAAGGGTCTGGAGAACAGGTCTGGTGAGGAACAGCTGAGGGAACTGGGGTTGTTCAGTCTGTAGGAGGCTGAGGAGCAGACCTCATTGCTCTCTACAACTGCCTGAAAGGAGGTTGGAGGCAGGTAGGGGTTGGTCTGTTCTCCCAGGTAACAAGCAATAGGATGATGGTAAACAGCCTCAAGTTTCACTGGGGGAGGTATAGGTTGGATATTAGAATAAACTTCATGAGTGAAAAGGCCATCAAAGACTGGCACAGGCTGCCCAGGGAGGTGGTTGAATCCCCATCCCTGGAGGTGTTTCAAAGAGGCAGAGATGTGGTGCTGAAGGACATGGTTTAGCACCAGAGTTGGATAATGGTTGGACTTGATGATCTGAAAGGTCTTTTCCAACTGAAACAATTCTATGATCCTGTGATTCTGAGACTGCTACGTGCAACCATCCCTTTCTGTGGCTCTGTTTGGTTCAGTCAAAATGGGAATTGTTGTCCAAAGCTGCACTATTCATATATGTATACATTATGTTGAGCTACTTTTTTTTCAGTTAAATCCATTCCATTTGAGATTTCAAATCCAGCCAAATCATAAAAATCAAATGCCATTAGGGTAACTTTACCAAGCAGTGTATTTCCAGTTGCCCACTTTCTTCTTTTCCTGCTTGGTGCAAAGCCAGCTTTTCCAAACCTGAGCTGTGTTGTGTAGGATAGATGTGCATGCTGGGCAAGGTTTCCCATAGCTATACGTGGCTGTGATTTCAGCTGGGAATGCCAGTCTGTGCTTCATCATGGGGCCTTCAGTCTTCACACATGGGTTTATCCTCAATAAAGCAGGAAGTCAGAATTTTGTCTATGAATGGTCTGTGATACCATCAGGCTGTGAGAGTCAGGGCTGCTCAACCTAGAGAAGAGAAGGGCTCAGTGGAGACCTTCTAGGGGCCTTTCAGTATCTGAAGGGGCTGCAGGAGAGCTGGGAAGGGACTTTTTGTGTGGGCTTGTAGTGGTGGAACAAGGAGCAATGGCTTTGAGCTGGAAGAGGGGAGATTTAGACTGGATATTAGGAAGATATTCTTACAGTGAGGGTGGGGAGACACTGGAACAGGTTGCCCAGGAAAGTTGTGGAGGCTCCAAGCCTTGAGGTGTTCAGGGTCAGGTTGGATGGGGCCTTGAGCAACCTGGTCTAGTGGGAGGTGTCCCTGCCCATGGCATGGGGGCTGGAACTAGATGATCTTGAAGGTCCCTTCCAACCCAAACTGTTCTAAGATTTTGACATATCCAGCCATCCCTTTCTTCTAATGGTGCTGTTTGGGTTTGTGTTTCTTGCTCTCTAAAGCTATATTGACCCTCACATGTAAGAGAGCTTTTGGGAATAAAAGTTTCATTTGTGTTTCCTAACACACGCTCGTTCACAGGGTCCCTGTCGCAGAGAAATGGAAGACACTTTAAACCACCTAAAGATCCTGAACGTCTTGAGTCCCAGGGGCTTTCATATTCCAAACTGTGACAAGAAGGGGTTCTACAAGAAAAAGCAAGTAAGTACAGAGTCTTGGTCATTTCAGTGAAAGCACTTCACCTTTTTTGCATCTTCCCTGATGGGTCTTGCCAGTAAGGTGCATTAGGTATCGTTTTGCAGAGGAACTAGGTAATTTCCAGTTTTAGGGCTGAGCCTTGTCAAGTGGGGACAGTGTTTTTATTTTCTGTTGGTCATGACAACAGATTCATTTGAGACACTTCATACCTAATCACACATGGGTTGGCTGGTGTCCTAGATACTAATGCCCTTTGGTTTAAAAAAAGCAGTGCCTCTGTAATAAGCCACAGAGCTAAATGTTGCAGTCGCCATATGACTGCAATAGATCAATGCTTTGAATTGTAAATAGCTGCTGGAGAGTTCCTAGAAGAACTGCCTTGGATCATGTTACAGAGAGCAACTTGAGAAAGGGATATATCTGTCCTTTATGTGCTACCCTGATCACTTCCAAAATCCAGGTCATGTCATCAGGAAAGTGATACATCTAGGAGTTACTCTGCAGCAAAGGATGACTTCTCAGCCCTCTCTGCCTCTGGGGTTGTGACCTTTCTTGACAAATGCAGACCTAAACTGCAGATCTTTCTGCTTTGGTTGTGTCAGCTTGAGCTACAGCAGCATTCCTCATTCAGTTGCTACCGTTGAAGCTCCTGAATTCAGGAGCCTGGGCAGTGCAAGACATGCCAAGTTCTTTGCTTAGCATGTATACCACATCTAATTCCAGTGTTTAGTTAGTGACCTGCCTTCAAATGTGTATCTTGGAATAATTCCAAAATTTTCTGAATTCCAAAGTTTCTTTAAGATTTTCATAGAATCATTTGCTTGGAAAAGACTTTTAAGATTATCGAGTCCGACCATTCTCTAACTCTACCAAGTCTGGTGCTAATCCATGTCCCTCAGCACCACACCTCTGCCTCTTGGAAACACCTCCAGGGGTGGGGATTCAGCCACCTCCCTGGGGAGTCTGTACCAGTCTTTGAGAACACTTTTGGTGAAGTTTCTTCTAATATCCAAGCTAAATCTCCCTTGATGCAACTTGAAGCTATTTCCTCTCATCCTGTCACTTGCTACCTGGGAGAAGAGACTGATGCCCTGTGGCTCCCAACCTCCTTTCAGGCAGTTGTAGAGAACAATGAGGTGTCCCCTCAGCCTCCTCTTCTGAAGACTTAACAACCATAGTTTGTTCAGCTGCTCCTCACCAGACCCGTTCTCCAGGCCCTTCACCAGCTTCATTGCCCTTCTCTGGACACGCTCCAGCACCTCAAGGTCCCCTTGCAGTGAGAGACCAAAACTGAACCCAGTATGGTGGGGCCTCACCAGTTCTGAGTCTAGGGGAACAATCATTTCCCTGGTTCTGCTGGCCACACATTTCTCAAGGCAAATCCTTTGGAAGGGACAGATTTTGTTTGTGGACTGTCTTGGCTCTCCCATTTGGGTTCACATGGGTCACCTTCTCTGGGAACCAGAGGATTTGTTTGCTCTGTTGTTCCTAGCTAATGCTGTTCATTGATTGGAAGTGAGAGGCCAAGCTCTAATTGGGCAATCTTATTTTAGGAGTGGTATCTCTCCACTTTTTGGCTCTCAGAAACAGCCTTTCCCTTTTGGGTATTCCCTGGAGCTCTGCATTAAGCTGGCAGTGTCAGGTGAGATGTTTGCAGTAAGGGGAGGTTTCCAGCCTTCCCTTCTGCCATCAGCCCAGCACTGACTGCACTGTTTGACCTTCCATGCACACTGCTGAGCTTGTCTATGCTCCCCAGCTTTTCCTGAGCAGGTGGTGGCAACTCCAAGCAGGGACAGAGTTCCTTTTTGTTTGGAGTTTTGAGAAGCCCGTGCCATTGATGTCCCACTGTGTGTAAAGCAGCAGAGAGCAGCGCTCACATCTTGGCCTACATTTGCTCTGCAGTGGTTGGGCTGCTGAGTGGAGTGAGCCTGGGCCTGTGCTTTGTGTCTGTGCCGTGAAAGCTTTTGCTTAGTGAGTCCAGAGCAGCACAGCATTTAGCTGTGTTGGAGGCACACAGGCCTGCAGTAGCCCTTTTCCTGCTCTACATGTTAGAGAAGCCCGCAGATTGGTATTTACTTTGCTCAGTCGATCTTCCTTTCATCTGCCTTCAGACTCTGAGGGTTTTTGCTCCATCAGCAAAAAGCTGGTGGTTTGCAGGCAGCCTGCAGCTTGTGTGTGTAGTAAAGCAGAACTACAGTAAGCATGTATTAAAGTGCCTGGCTTTACAGGATGACTGTACTTGAAAGGGCAGTCATAGCTCTGCTGCTGAGGTAGGAAAAAAAACCCCTAAATGTGGAAGAAAAAGACCTAGGAAAGATGGCTAACTTACCTAGTCATTGTTCCTCGTAGCTGATTAATGTGAATAAGATGCAGAACAAAGACATGGCTTCTGCCCTTCGTGCAGAGTCCCTGCAGTCTGGAGACCTTCAGGTTGCTTTAGCAAAGGCTCCTGCACGGTATGCAACAGCCCATTCAGTCAGCAAACACAGAGGATGAAGAGGCATCTTCATAGCTGGCCAAGCTCCTGAAGCACCCTGCCAATTTACATAGTGGAGACAACTCAGGATGTTGTAGGAGATGCCCCCAGATGGAGCCCATGTGCGTGAAACGTTCAAGATGAAATGCAGTTGGAGTGAACCTCCATCAACGCTGGGAGCAGGCCTTCACGGGTAGGGGTCACAGAGGCAGGCTGCTTCTCACAGGAACAAAATACAACCTCCAAAATAATGTTTTGCAGTTGCCCTCAGAGAATTAACTCCGAGGGGAAAAAAAAAAAAAAAACACAGCAGTTTTAGGAGTGAGTCCTGTCCAGGCTGAATTCACTGTCCACAAGGCAGTGTGATATTTGTGTGTTTTTCCTTCCCTTTTTGGAGCATCAACACGTAGGTCTGGTATTCTGGGATCTGTGAGCAGATGTCTAATCTCCTTAACAGAATGCTAGGCTATTTTATTAATTTCCTTCAGTGCTATTATTGGCAGTGTTCAATCTGTAATTCAATTACATTCTGTTGTGACAACAAAATCCAGAATAATAGGTTAGGAAACAATAAATCCATCCAAAACCACGCGTGAGCTAGGCATTTTTAATTCTGAAAACAGCTGCCAAAGCCACTGTCTAGGATAATAATGTAGATAGGTGTGTGCTGGTAGGAATCTGATAAATTATAATCACCCTGGGAACCATTAAAACTGATTCAGAAGGCACTTTAGCTGTTAGTACTTTCAGCCTTCCTGGTCACCTGCAGTTATTTTTCCAGACATTTGTGGATATCTAGAAATTAACCTCTCAGGAACAACCATGGGAAACAATACTCATGTGATGTTAAGAACATAAATTGAGCTGTCAGGGTGTAACATGCAAAATATTTCACACGTTGTGTTTATATATAAACTTTTAAAGTCAGACCTATTAAAATTTAGATTCTTTGTCTTCATAAATCACACATGTAAGGTTCTATTGTTCAGCCCTGGTGTTTGGGGATATTTATGTGGAATAGGTTGATGCAGGCCTGTTTCTGCCTCAAGCATGGAAAAAAAAAAAAAAGGGTTTTGATGAAATTAAAATTATTATATAGGGTAATTACCAGAATTGCCCCATATTTGTGTCCTGGACCCAGATACTCACCTAAATGTGAGCTGGCATTGTTCCACTGAAAACAGAGCTGGGCTTGGTGGGAGCCAAACAGCCTGAGGTATATGTCAGTGCTGTCTGCTGTCTGTTCCAGGAGACCACAGTTGTAGCTCCACAGAGACCTCTGGGCTGACCAGGAATTCAATGGGATACCATATGCTTTGCTGTGCCCCACGAATGCCTCTGCGGCATTTCTTTGTGGAAGGGAGAGGAGCAGGTGGCATGGAAGCTGGCAGCTGGTGTTCCTATCAGAAGTAATTACTGGCTCCACTGCTTGGGCAGTTTTCCAGCTTTTTGGACTTCTGAACTCATGCAGAAGCGCTGAGCAGTGCCAGGAAATGTATGTGGAGCACAAAATTCATTAGAGAGGTTATTAAGCAATTGTATTTTTTTTTTTTTCTGTGGGAACCTGCCTCCACTCCTATGGGGAAGTCCCCATCATAGGAAGGACATAAAACTATTGCAGCAAGTCCAGAGAATGGCCACAAGGATGAGTGAAGGGCTGGAGCACCTCTGCTGTGGGGATAGGCTGAGGGAGCTGGGCAGCCTGGAGAAAAGAAGACTCTGGAGGAACCTTATAGCTCCCTTCCAATACCTGAAGGGGAGCCTACAGGAAAATTGGAGGGGGACTTTTCATAAGGATGTCTAATGACAGGATCATGAGTAATGATTTTAAGCTGAGAAACATTTAGACTGGATCTTAGGAAAAAGTTTTTCAGCACTAGGGTGGTGAGACTCTGAAACACGTTGCCCAGAGTGGTTGTGGATGCCCCCTCCCCAGCTGGATGCGTTTAAGGCCAGACTGGATGCGGCCTTGGGCAACCAAGTCCAAGTCCAACCCCCCTGCCATGGGCAACCCCCACGGCAGGGGGGTTGGAGTGGATGATCTCTAAGGTCCCTTCCAACCTAAGCCATTCTATGAATGCAACTAGCTGCTTTGGGATGAAAGCATCACTGGTATATGAGAAGTGCTTTCCTATTGCCAGCGTGGCCCAGGGGGTAGCACGAAATGGCAGCTTGGAGAAGGTGAAATTGTGTCCTCACAGACCTTATTTCAGCTGTAGAATCATCTAAGCATTTTGTTCTCCAGATGAATTGTCTAGGAGAAAAAAAAACCAACAAAACAACCAAAACTAGAAGTATGGGAGGTGTCCCTGCAGATTAACTCCACGTGGTTGTGAATCCCAAAAATCAATTATGCAAATGTAAAAAGCAATCAGATGCTCTAATGACACGAGAACTTTAATTGATCATTTGTTTTGAGGGTGATGCAAGCCTATGAATCAGCGAGGGTTGTGTAACTGGCTTCATATAGTGCTGCTAAAAGGGGAGGCTGTGTTACTATTATTAGCAGAAGTATAGTTTCATTGCCCAAGCAGCAGGCTGGCAGCCAGAAGCCCTGTGCTCAAATTCCAGCTCCATCTATGCCTGCTCTCTTAAGAAAAACAACTCAAGAAGTGCTGCCTCAGTTTCCTTTTCTGTCAGATTTTTAGCCATACAGAGGTTGTTGCTTATGAATTCTGAAGTTCTGAGCATAAACAACTTAAACCACCAAATGCTGATACCACTGAAGGCAGTGTCCAGTCCATTTGACACCAACATAGAAGGAAAATTTCCCACTGACATCAGTGGACTTCGAGCAGCCCTTCACAGACCTACTGGAGAGTAGGCACAAGCCCAGGCTGGGTCGTTCAGACAATAAATATCAATTATAAAACTTGGGGGTGTAAAGGTTAAGTGCAGAAAACCAGGCCAACAGGTAACAGGAACTCAAATGCAGTTCATCATGTAGCTGTTCCCTCAATAGGTTTGAACATCTTCACCCTAGCCTGTAACAGGATGATAGGTACTTTAAGCGTGAGCTTGGTGCAGAGTCATAGAATCATTGACTCGTTTGGGTTGGAAATGATCTTTAAGACCATCAAGTCCAACCACTCTCTAACTCTACCAAGTCTGGTGCTTATCCATGTCCCTCAGCACCACATTTCAGCCTCTTTGAAACACCTCCAGGGATGGGGATTCAACCACGTCCCTGCAGGTTCTATTGCAGTCTTGGACAACCCTTTCCAGTGAAGGAGTTGCTTCTAATATCCAAGCTAAACCTCCGTGGCTGCAACTCTCCTCCAATCACTTGCTCCTAGAGAGAAGATACCAACCTCCTCTCAGGGAGTGGTAGAGAACAGTGAGGTCTCCCCTCAGCAGCCTCCTTTTCTCCAGGGTGAACACCCCCAGCTCTCTGAGCTGCTCTTCACCAGACCTGTTTTCCAGACCCAGCACCAGCTTTGTTGCCCTTCTCTGGCCATGCTCCAGTACATTAGTGTGTTGCTTGCAGTCAGGGTCCCAAAACTGAATTAGTCCTCAAACTGTGGCCTCACCAATGCTGAGTTGAAGGGGACAATCCCTTCCCTGGTCCTGCTGGCAACGCTATTGCTGCTCCAGGCCAGGATGCTGCTGGCCATCATGGTTGTCCTGTTGCTGTCCATTTCCGTGAGGCTAGTGCAGAAGGACTGCAAATTCAGAGAAGAGAAGGCATTGTATGATTGCTGCACTAGGCTTGTTACTCAAAAATATACCACAAGGGTAAATTAATTTGCAATTAGGGTGATTAATATTACTTCATCTGCTCTAAAATAAAATAAACAAGATGGAAGCTTGTTACAAAATTTGTATCTAACATGTCATCTACTCTCGTCTCTTTCACAATTTCCTAGGGAACACTCTGTACCCTTCCCCATGCTGCCACAAATTAGCTTGCTCAGTGCCAATGTGCTGGTGCAAGCTGTCCCAGGAGTGACCCTGTGTTCACAGCTCCCTCCAAAATGCCACCTTTTCACCTGAGCTCCTAAGCTAGATGTGGAAAGTGTCAGGCACTTTGGACAGCATGTGAAGCCCAGTGTTTGCTTGATGTTTTCTTATGTACCTTCACGGACCAGAGCCTTTGTTTTGTGAGCCACATGGGATATGGGGACACTCCTGTTAGATGCTAAAGAAGCAAATTTACCTGACTTGTACCAGCCTGAACCTCTGAAATACTTGAATTGCTGTGAATGTGATCTGGGAGGCAGCATTTGCTCTGTTTGCAGGATAGGCTTTGCAGTGTTGACAGCTGTTACCTGGCTTCAGCCTAGTCTGTCTTTTTTTAGAGAATCATAGAACTGTTTGGGTTGGAAAAGACCTCTAAAACCATTGAGTGCAACCACTGACCTAACACCACCATAGCCACTAAACCATGTCCCTAAGTGTCATGTCCACACATTTCATGAACACCTTCAGGGATGGTGACTCTACCCTGGGCAGCCTGTTCCAATGCCTGACCACTCTAAAGAAATTTTTCCCAGTATGCAACCTAAACCTCCCCTGGCACAATTTCATGTTGGTGATGCAACAGATGAAACCTCAGTCTTTGAAAAAGCTGATGCTTGCAGTTTGCAGTGAGTCCTGCATCACCAGATCTCAAAATATGAGCTGGTGTGGAGGCAATGAGGTTGATGGTGGCAAACCCAGTAAGATAATGTGTCCTGGAGACATGGGTCTTTCAAGTGGGTAAAAGCCTTGCAGGGTCCCAGAGGTTCAGAGTATATAACTGTCCAGGGAAGCACACTGAATGCAGCCTGCAGCATGTCACCTCCTACAGTCTAGTTTCTGCCATTGTTGGTTCCTAGGCACCTCTGTGATCACTTAGCACACATGGGACTTAATAATGTGTTTTTACTGCCATACAATTCCTAAAGTTTGGTGTGGCTGCCTCTAGTAGGATCAGGTTGGTCAGCATTGTTGGCATATCCCACCAGGCAATTTCTGAAGCTGATATAGATTATAGACTAGTATGGAAGCATCTTATTTATAGGCCGAGATCTGTGTAAAGTTCTAGCACACCTAGCAGTTGTTGAAGTGATGACTCCAGCACAGAAGGATTATGTATCTGTTGATAAATGGCAGCTACAGTATGGAAATGCCTCCAGCCAACAGATGCATGCCAAGGCTCTTTATGCTGCAGCATATTTCTTTTCCAGACTTGTGCTTCAGTGTAGAACAAAGCCCTTAACTGTCTGTTCCAAAGATGGGCCCCACTCACCCACCTGCATCATTGTAAGCAGTGCTGGTATTCAAAGTGGGTATTCAGTCACAAGTGGTGTTCCCCAGAGCTCAGTGCTGGGGAACTCTTTTTAACAACTTTATCAATGATCTGGAGAGGAGGGAACTGAGTTTGCAGATGACACTGAGATGGGAAAAAGTGTTGATCTGCTGGAGGGTGGAAAGGCTGTACAGAGGGATCTGGACAGGCTTCATTGATGGGCCATGACCAGTTGTGTGAGATTCAACAAGGCTAGGTGCTGGGTCCTGCACTTGGTTCACAACAACCCCATGAATGCTTCAGGCTTGGGGCAGAATGGCTGGAAACTGCCCAGCAGAGGAAGACCTGGGAGTGTTGATTGACAGCCAACTGAACACGAGCCAGCGTGTGCCCGGGTGGCCAAGAAGGCCACCAGCATCCTGGCCTGAATCAGCAACAGTGTGACCAGCAGGACCAGGGAAGTGATTGTTCCTCTGTATTCAGCACTGGTGAGGCCACACCTCAAACACTGGGTTCAGCTTTGGGGCTTTCACTCCAAGAAAGTCATTGAAGTGCTGAAACAGGTCCAGAGAAGGACAGTGAAGGTGGTGAGGGATTTGGAGAACAGGTCTGGTGAGGAGCAGCTGAGGGAATTGGGGTTGTTTAGCTGGGAGAAAATGAGGCTGAGGGGAGACCTCACTGCTCTCTACAAGTACCTGAAAAGAGGTTTGAGCCTCTTCTCCCTAGTAACAAAGGATAGGACAAGAGGAAATGTCCACAAGTTGCACCGAGGGAGAATTAGCTCAGATATTAGAATAAACTTTTTGATTGAAAGGGTTCTCAAAGACTGCAACAGGTTCCTCCAGGGAGGTGAGTGAATACCCATCCCTGGAGGTGTTTCACAGAGGCAGAGATGGTGGTGTTGAGGGACATGGTTTAGAATCATAGGATCAGTCAGGGTTGGAAGAGACCACAAGGATCATCTAGTTTCAACCCCCCTGCCATGGGCAGGGACACCTCACACTACATCAGGCTGGCCAAAGCCTCATCCAGCCTGGCCTTAAACACCTGCAGGGATGGGGCCTCAACCACCTCCCTGGACAACCCATTCCAGGCTCTCACCACTCTCATGGGGAAGAACTTCTTCCTCACGTCCAATCTGAATCTCCCCACTTCCAGCTTTATTCCATTTCCCCTAGTCCTATCACTACCTGATAGTCTAAAAAGTCCCTTTCCAGCTTTCCTGTAGCGCCCCCTTCAGATACTGGAAGGCCACAAGAAGGTCACCTCAGAGCCTTCTCTTTTCCAGACTGAACAGCCCCAACTCTTTCAGTCTGTCCTCATAGAAGAGGTGCTCCAGCCCTCTGATCATCCTGGTGGCCCTTCTCTGGATACCTTCCAGCTCCAAACTTGGTGGAGTTTGAGAATGGTTGGACTTGATGATCTCTGAGATCTGTTCCAAGCAAAGCACTTGCATCATTCACACCAACAGCAGGGGATGGTCCATCAGGCTGCATGCAGGTTGTTTTTAGAGTGGTTTCATGGCATAATTAGCCCCAGAGGGTGAATGGGCAGAGGAGGTTGGCCTTGATTGGCATGCTTTGTATTCCGTCAGATATAAGCCAGACATGGAATTAGAGGTACCCGATGAGGAGGACTCCCCGCCACGTAGCACTGGAGAGCAGAGCAAACAGGAGTGGTGCTAACTGGGCCTTGTCTTCTCTTGCAGTGTCGTCCGTCCAAGGGCCGGAAGCGAGGCTACTGCTGGTGCGTGGATAAGTATGGCCAGCCGCTGCCTGGCTACGACGGCAAGGGCAAGGGAGACGTCCACTGCTACAACTTGGAAAGCAAATGAGGGCTGGCTGCCGGCTCTTCTGGCACCTGTGCATGGCCGTTGAACCTCGCAGAGACCTTGGAGGGGCTGGCCAAGCGCTGTGGACTGCGTGGAGTGAGGAGCTCTTGTCTGCTACATCTGGGGATGGGGAGCCGCAGCCTCCGCAGGCTGTACTGCGGCTGCACCCCAGCCACTCACATGCTTTGGGCTTCCTACGGACGTGTAGGGAGCTCTGGATTCCCACCCAAACCTGCACTATTGATACCCAGAGAGGGAGAGAGAGAGAAGAACAAAAGGCACTTCAGAATGGATTCAGGGAGTCCCCACTGACTGTTGGAAAGAACAGCCTGTGACCAATTTGATCCCGAAAGATACTGTTGTGGGTTTACTTTTTTTGTTTGTTTCTTTTTTAAAGAATTGTAAGCTTGTTAAAGTATTAAAGCAAAAAGAAGCCAACAAAATCCCACAAGGATTTTAAAGGTTTTTTGGGGGGGTTTTGTTTTTGTTTTTTTTTTTTTTTTTTTACAGCTCTGACGGGAAACTTAAAGCTTCACGGGTAAAAAGTTTTATAAAAATCTGAAAGAACTTTTTTTAAGAAGCATCTTTCTGAACTAAAAGACGTGGCTATTTTTTTTCCCCCTTCTTCCTGTAAAATATGTTATGACTATTCTGTTTAGTCTGTATTTAATATAATTGTTTTGGGGGGGGGGAGTGTTTGTTTTTTTAAAAATAAACCTTATTTAAATGTAACATGTGAATACCAAATACTAGGCAATAATTATCCTTCTGTAGGCAAAGAGGAAGTTAAGGGTATGGAATGATTTACAGATATGTATAGATCCATATGCACACACACTGACCTGTTCTAGACAATAGAAAGGGATTTGTGGAGCCAAGGATGTGTTTCCAGAAGCGATATTGGGATAGGATGAGGGGCAATGAATTAAAGCTGGAAGATGGGAGTTTTAGACTGGATATCAGGAAGAAATTCTTTGCAGTGAGGGTGGTGAGACACTGGAACAGATTGCCCAGGGAGGCTGTGGATGCCCCCTTCCTGGAGGTGTTCATGGCTACGCTGGACAGGGCCTTGAGCAACCTGGTCTAGTAGAAGCTGTCCCTGCCCATGGCAGGGTGGGTGGAACTAGGTGATCTTTAAGGTCCCTTCCAACCCAAACCGTTCTATGATTCCATTCTTTTTTAATTTTTTTAAATTGAATTAACTTCAAACACCAAGATAATAGCTCTCTCTCTTATTTTTTTTTAATTGTGATTATTTCATTGATATTTGTAATGTACCCATCACTGATTTATGCCACTGGAAAGGATTCAATGTTGCACTGAAGCTGTCCGTAAAGCCTTCTTCCCTCTGTCCTTCACTTCATTTTGTGCAGCGGGGCTCACATTTCCTGCTCATGCTAACAGACAAGAACAAATTGGCCATTCCACTGCCAGCCCTTTTGAGTTGCTTATTTATTTTGAGAAGCTGTATCTACTCTGTGTCACCTTGGTACACTCTACCAAAAGCAGATGTTCTGTTTGAGGAACTCCCGTGTCAGACACTGCCAAGGAGATGACAGGGCGGGGGGGATCATGAACTCTTTGTTGCTTGCTTTGACTTTGGTAGAAATGATTCACCTGCATCTAAGCATAGGACTAAGGACCCTTGGGCTTCAAGACTGAATCCAACTGACTGCCATGATGTCCTTTTCATTGGAAGTGAAGGGATTTGCTTTCGTGTGATGCTTTCAGATGAGGAAGACTTGGGCAAAGTTTCTCCTGTTTGATTTGAGGCTGATTGTTTACTAAACTTGATGAAACTGTCTAGTTGATTGCTTAAGGCTGGGTGGTCAGTTGGACTGGATGATCTTGGAGGTCTCTTCCAACCTGGTTGATTCTATGATTCTATGAACAAATTCTGTATGATGATGAAACCTGGAGAAGCAAAAGGGCGGCCGGTGATATGTAACATCTCTCTGGAAAGTAATGCCATATTTTGTATATGTATTTATTTATATATTTTATATAAATATTTTATATATTTATATAAATATATAATATATTCTTATATGTCTCACTATCAATGTTTGATGTCACTGTAGGAAACAAAAAAAAAAGAAAAAAAAAGATAAATCAGCAACACTGTAATTTGCTGTTGGGTTGGGAAATCTGAGGAGACTGAGGGTGGGAGGTTTCCAGCTGGATGTGCTGATGGGGACAGAAGACTGGAGCTGAGGAGCCTGTTCTTCTCCCACCTGGTGAATTCTAATCACCCTTGGTTCTGCCAGCAATGGCAAATGTCTTGAAACACTTGACATTTTGACAAGAGCTTCAAGAGCTCTTGACACTTTCTTTCAAGACCAGGTTGGGTGGGTGGGTGTCTTTTCTCCTTAGGAACAAGCAATGGCATGAGAGAAAATGGCCTCAAGTTGCACCAGGGGAGGTTTAGGGTGGGTACTAGGAGAAACTTCTTCACTGAAAGGGTTATTAAAGGTGGGAACAGGCTCCCCAGATGCAGAGATAAGGTGCTGTGGGACATGGATTTTGCACCAGACTTGGTAGAGTTAGAGAATGGTTGGACTCAATGATTAAATGCCTTTTCCAACTGAAAAGATTCTGTGATTCTGTGACAGGAGGGCTGGAACTACATGATCTTTAGCCCTGAAGAATAGTGATCTATGCAAAGCCAGATTGGATGGTGCCTGGAGCAACCTCATCTAGTGGGAGGTGTCCCTGCCTGTGGCAGGAGGGTTAGAACTAGATGATCTTCACATTCCCTTCCAACTTAAACAATTCTGTGATTCTGTGATATGGAAATGTTTGTTTCCCATCAATCAGATGTTTATAAAACCTTACACCCAAGTGTTATTTATCAGCTGAACTGCCCTGTGTGCCTTCTGAGCATCCTCTTAATGATGAGTTCACATCACCATTGCAACTGAAGCTTTTTAACCTCAGAGTAACAAAGTCTCTGTGAAGTGTTGCTTTCTGCAGGCTAACAAATTTTCTGTAACAGAAAGCTTTGTGAGGTGGAGACGTACTGCAATATTTTTGTTGCTAGTGCAAATGTAACACTTGCTGAGATTTGTTGGCAAAAAAAAACCAACACCCAACCCAAACAAAAAAAACCCCACCCAAACAAAACAAAAACCCCAAACAATAAGTCCTGGGCCTTGTTGTTTTTATAAACAGTTGGGAAGCAGTTCATTTCCCATCATTTCACAGAGGGGAGAAAGTTAAATACACACCCGTATTTGGGTAGGTAACCACAGAAAGGAAAATGAAGGTCAGGTTCAGGAAAGTTAGTAGTTTGCCTCATTTTATTTCTAATTGCTGTCTCATGAACCTTCTGAAAAAGAAAAGCATCTTCTCATCCCCCCTCTGCTCCCCTGCTTCCCCCCCAAATAAAAAAGGTTGATGGCTGCCTTGCAGGCCACATCTTACCAGTATGCAAGAAATTTTAAAATGGCTTGATGTATTCTGTGAAGTTTTTAAGCTTTTGGTGTTTTGAATTGCCATGAAAAACAAATCCATGTAGAAGCAGCTGGCTGGCAAGGGTCCTTAGGTGATGTTAAAGTTGCTAGTCTGTGCAGAACACCAACTTTATTTTTAAAGCAATACTCCATCTAAAGGAAATCAAAAGAGATTTAAGCAAGCACTCTGTCAGAGAATGGCAACGAAGCTGGTGAAGGGTCTGGAGAACAGGTTTGGTGAGGAGCAGCTGAGGGACTTGGGGTTGTTCAGGCTGGAGAAGAAGCTGAGGGGAGATCTCATTGCTCTCTACAACTGCCTGAAGAATCTGAGAGGAGATCTCGTTGCTCTCTACAACTCTACAACTCTACAACTGCCTGAAAGGAGGTTGGAGCCGGGTGGGAGTTGGTCTCTTCTCCCTAGTAACAAGTGATAGGAGGAGAAGAAATGGCAGCACAGGAGGTTCCACCTCAACACAAGGGGGAACTTCTTTACTGTAAGGGTCACAGACCACTGGAACAGGCTGCCCAGAGAGGTTGTGGAGTCTCCTTCTCTGTAGACTTTCAAGGCCTGTCTGGATGCCTTCCTCTGTGACCTGAGCTAGATTGTGTGGTCCTGCTCTGGCAGGGGGGTTGGACTCGATGATCTATTTGGGTCCCTTCCAGCCCCTGACATCCTGTGATGCTGTGATCCTGTGGCCTGAAATTGTGCCAGGGAAAGTGTAAGCTGGATATGAGAAGGAACTTCTTGGCTGAAAGGGTTCTCAAAGGCTGGCACAGGCTGCCCAGGGAGGTGGTTGAATCCCCATCCCTGGAAGTGTTTCAAAGAGACAGAGATGTGGCTCTGAGTTATGTGGCTTAGCACCAGACTCGGTAGAGTTAGAGAATGGTTGACCTTGATGATCTTAAAGGTCTTTTCCAACCCAAACAATTCTGTGGTGCTCTGAATTGTTTAAGACATTGCATTCAGCTCCTTTAGTGACATTAGAGTAACAGAGAAAACACAACACCCATAGAGGGGCAAAAAAAGAATATTGTCATTCTGCAAGTCACTTTGGTTATTTTCCTCCCAACAGATGCCTTTAAAACAAATGCTTTGTCTAAAAATAGCCCCCAGAGAGTTCCTCACCTGTAATTTCAAGCTTCCCCTTTCATGGGAGTTGCCTTTCAGATATTTTTGACGAGTGCAGTAACCTGCACTCCCGTTGGGTACTTGCCCTGTTCTATCTGAGGTTCCTGGCAGCCTGCATTCTTGAATATGAAATGCAAAATATCATTATTTATCCCACCCTAACAAATACCCCAAACAAACAACTCTGAATCGACGAGAATCAGTGGTGGCTTTTTCCTCTTCTATTTCTTCACCGTTCCTGTTTTGATGAAGGCAGGGTTTCAATTCAATAAACACATAACGTGTCCTTCAGAGAACTTTCTCCTGGCTCTGGGAAGCCAGGGTGCAATTCAAACAAAGATTTGTGGACTACAGCCAGAATGTAGGCAGCATGAAGGAAGTGAATGGGTCAGTATCAGTTGTGAAGAGGATGTCCATCTGTGCAGAGATGAAAAATGTTTCCTGCTAAGAGCTGAAGGACTTTGGTTTTGGTGGCAGAAATGGAACCAATGCATTAGAAAAATATTTCCTGCTTAGAATCACAGAATAGAATCATAGAATGGCTTTGGTTGGAAAAGACCTTTAAAATCATCAAGTCCAAGCATTATCTAACTCTGTCAAGGCTGGTGCTGCAACAGGGTAGGTTTAGACTGGACGTGAGGAAGAATTTTTTCACAGAAAGACTAGTCAGGCATTGAATGTGCTGCCCAGGGAGGTGGTGGAGTCACCAACCCTGTCACCATCGTTTAGATGTGATGCTTGGGAATATGGTTTGGGGGTGAACTTTGCAGAGTAGGATTATCAGTTGAACTTGGTGATCCTGAGGGTCTTTTCCAACCTGAGTGTTTCTGTGATTCTGTAAACCATGTTCCTCAGAAACACATCTTTGCCTCTCTTCAACACATCCAGGCATGGGGATTCAACCTCTTCCCTCGGCAGCCTGTGCCAGTCTGTGAGAACTCCACAGTCTGATGCCTTCACCTTCAGCTCAGGTAACTCATTTTTTTCTAAGTGAACATTTGTCAGCTTCCTCCCCCTCACCCCCTTTCTTTTTTCCTTCCTATTTTTAACCTCTTTGAAGGACTTTTTGCACTCTTAGAAAGATCTCAGGTGAAGTCTCAGAAAACCCCTTGCAAATACTAACATTATTCACACCTCAAGTACTCACATGGAAAGGCACTACAAGAGCTTGACTTGTGCTCTGCAAAATCTGCTACTTTCTTTTTGAGAATATTTTGCCTGAGTACTGTCTGTAGCCCAGACTGATGGGGCAAGTATTTCCTTTAACCACTGTAATAAATAGTTGCATAAATCCCTATAATTGACCAGAATGCAAGTTAAAGATGCCTGCAGGCAGCTCTATTATCTTTCTAACTAGTTGAAAAAGTTCCTTTTTTTTTTTTTTTTTTTTTTTTTTTTTTTAAATGGACTTACTGTGCTATAGTCTTGAGCTCAGAATATCCTTTTCCACCTTTTTGGCATGCACATCCTTCAGGGCATAATGTCTAGCTATTTGTGCACAGGGGAAGAAGGAGGCTTCAATGAATACCAAAAGCCACAGAATTAATTAGGTTTTAGTACAGGCTGAACTTTTTATGACTAAATTCCATAGCAACCTTAACACATGATTCCATAGCAACCTTAACAGCATAATTCTTTATTGAACCCAGCCCTAAATTTATAAGTAATGGTTTTACAAACCTTTTGGGAAATAATTTTTTGGTATCTCTTAAGTCACTCACTGAAACCATGTAAGCAAGGATGGCTCCACAGAGATTTGATGTCTCAGCAATAGGAATTATATTTAAAGTATGAAAACTGCTGAGCAATTTTCCTGGATGCCAAAGCATCCAGTGTTAGTGTTCAAAATGAAATGTTTGTATAGGTAGCTGGGTTGTACCTGGTTCTGCTTCTCCCATAGGAACTCTTCACATCTATGAACTTCTGGCAGAAGATGCTTAATTCCCACATTAGAAAGAACCCCTTTTTCTTCCCCCCACTCCTTCTTCTTTCCTGAGATTCAAACAGGATATCAGAGCATTCCAAAAGCAAGCTTGTCCTGGTCAGTATCAGGAATGCCTTCATCTGCAAGCATGCAAAATTTATTTCATTTAAGGCCATTAGAAGTGTTTTGGTGTGTCCAGTGAACCAAAGGATCTTCTTCCAGCTGGAAAGCATTTAACCTCCATTTGATTTTGGAATCCCCATCTTTGAAGATACTCAAAAGCTGTCACAGTCTCACAGTATATCAGAGGTTGGAAGAGACCTCAAGAGATCATCAGGTCCAAGCCCCCTGTCTAGACATGGTCTTGGGCAACCAGTACTAGGTGGCCTTGCTTGATCAATGGGCTTGAACCAGAGGATCTCCAGAGATCCCTTCCAACCTCAATCATCCTGTGATCCTATGAACCTGTCAGGATGTGGTAGCTTGGATTTCCAGCACAATGCATAATGTCTACATTATACAACAGGTTGGTTGAGATGTTATATCCTTTTCCTGCTAAAAAGGAGATTTCCTGGTAAATTTGTGCAAATTTGTTGTTCATCAGGAGAAGTTTCACTTTTTAAACTCTACATTTTATGAATTATTTCTTCTAGTTCTGATTTTTTGCAGGAGCACATACACCAGCCTTGGAGAAAATCCCACTGTGAAGGCCTTTGCTTTTGCTTTTGCAAACAACTTCAAGGCTGAAAGCTGCAGCTAAAAAAACCCCAACCCTGGAGACCAGGTATTAGCAGAAGCAAAGGGTAATGCTGCAAATCTCAGTTTATCCTTGCAGAATGTGTGTCCTGCTGCAGGATGTATCCTGGCTTTCCACTTCTGCTGACCCATTCACATTCCTGAAGAGCCTTTCTCTGTCATGGCTAATTTCACCCAACCACTCTCTCTGGGAGTGGCAATGGAAAGCAAGGCAGCCAAGGGATTGCTGCAGAGTGCTGTTGAGATTTCCTCCAGAAACATCTTGTGCAGCTGAAGAAAATGTCATCCAGAAGGATGGCTTCCCACAGCCACATGTAGTGAAACCTTCAAGAAGCTGGCTAGTGATGGGGCTTCCTAAGGACAGCCAGGCTGAGCATGCATTTCCCTCACTCCCTCTTGATGCTACACAGAGAATGCTCAAGATGGAGAGGTGTTTCCTACATCTGCTAAATATCATATAACTTGAACCTAGCAGAAAAGACCTGAGCAACTGAGTGTGAACCACTGAGTCTTAGAATCATGGAATGGTTTGCATTGGAAGGGACCTTAAAAATTATCCAGTACCAACCTCCTGCCATTGGCAGGGACAGCTTCCACTAGACCAGGTTGCTCAAGGCCCCTTGCCTTGAATACCTGCAGGGAAGGGGCATCCACAACCTCCTTGGGGCAACCTGTTCCAGTGTCTCACCACCCTCACTGTAAAGAATTTCTTCCTAACATCCAGCCTAAATCTCCCCTCTTGAGCACAAAGCCATTGCTGCTCATCCTATCACTACAAGCTCTGTCTCTCTCCAGCTCTCCTGTAGTCGCCTTTGGGTACTGGAAGGCTATACTCAGGTTTCCCCAGAGCCTTGTCTTCCCCAGGCTGAACAGCCCCAACTCACATACAGCCTGTCCCCACAGGGAAGGTGATGCAGTTCTCTGATCATCTTTGTGGCCTTTGTGAAGAGCTGGTTGCTGCTTTATCACAGGGGTGCCACATGCAACCTTCAGCCCTCTGATCCTGCCATGCATGTCCACAGCAGCTGCTGCTCCCCTGCCACCGCTGGCATGTTGCTGCATTCCTTTTTCTGTTTCTTTGCTGGAGCTAAATGGTGAGGGCTCAGCTGCTCAAACAGCAATAAACAGAAGCTTCAAGCAGAGAGAAAATATGGAAGAAGGTGATGATACAGCCAGCATTTTCTCTAGGCCTCTGGAGACATTCCACACGAAGATGCTTTTTCAAGGAAGCTCAGCATCTACACACATGGAACTAAAAGCATCATCAGTGAGAGAGAAGAACCAAATCCCACATCACCACTGGCATGATTATGTAGTTAAAAACTTGAGGGTAGGCATGGATAGGCTGTGCTTTGCTTACTTAATAGCAGCTGGAGGAGGCTGAGAGCAGGAGGAAGGAGGAAGACCTGCTTGTGCCATGCTCTGCAAAGCAAGACTGCAGCACAGAGCTTCTGCTTTAATCACTGTGCCCACTGGGCAGGCAACATCCATGATGAGAGGCAGCAAGGAGACAATATGTGTGCAGCCCTGCCCTCCCTGTGCACCCTTAGCTCTGCTGGGCCACCCATGCCTCTGCACATGTCTCTGCCCATGTCTCTGCCCATGCCTCTGCCCATGTCTCTGCACATGTCTTTGCCCATGTCTCTGCCCATGCCTCTGCCCATGTCTCTGCCCATGTCTCTGCCCATGCTTCTGCCCATGTCTCTGCCCATGCCTCTGCACATGTCTCTGCCCATGTCTCTGCCCGTGTCCCTGCCCATGTCTCTGCCCATGCCTCTGCACATGTCTCTGCCCATGTCTCTGCCCATGCTTCTGCCCATGTCTCTGCCCATGCCTCTGCCCATGTCTCTGCGCATGTCTCTGCCCATGCTCTGCCTGCCCATGTCTCCATGTCTCTGCCCATGTCTCTGCCCATGTCTCTGCCCATGTCCCTGCCCATGTCTCTGCGCATGTCTCTGCCCATGTCTCTGCCCATGCCTCTGCCCATGTCTCTGCCCATGTCTCTGCCCATGTCCCTGCCCATGTCTCTGCCCATGCCTCTGCACATGTCTCTGCCCATGTCCCTGCCCATGTCTCTGCCCATGTCCCTGTCCATGCCTCTGCACATGTCTCTGCACATGTCTCTGCATATGTCTTTGCCCATGTCTCTGCCCATGTCCCTGCCTGTGCTGCACCTCAAGAGGTGATCATCCCACACAAAGTCTGGAAGGGCAAGCAGAAACTTCTGCAGCATGAAAAAGGCAGGGTTTGGAACTGACAGAGTTTGGATTTGTTCATCTGACCCTGCTTCAACATTCCTCAAGCACCCTGGCTGCCAGGTCTCTCCTGCAGCAGGTTGTCACTCTCCCTGGAGCCTCACGGAAGCTTACCTGCAGATGAACTTTGCACCCTGGGGGAGGAGGTAGGCCAAGGGAGAAGGGAAGGAGGGAAAAGAAAATAAAGCCCTTGTTTGTTGACAGAGCTATCGTCAGAGCTGCTTTCTTTGCTCAGAGCATGAGTGCTGGTATGTCTGGACTCCGGCGGCACTCCTCTTGCTTTGGGGACTTTCTGGCAAGCCAGAGCTAACTAACTGGCTCTGCTCCCAGCAGCTCCTCTCCTGCTTTGTCCCCTTCTGCCCTTACCTAAAAGTGCCTAGGTAAGGTAGGGTGACACAGCACTAAGAGAAGCCCTCTGTTTACCTCAGCTCAGCTGCTCTTAGAATCATAGAATCATAGAATCAGTCAGGGTTGGAAGGGACCACAAGGATCATCCAGTTCCAACCCCCCTGCCATGGGCAGGGACACCTCACACTACATCAGGCTGGCCAGAGCCTCATCCAGCCTGGCCTTAAACACCTCCAGGGATGGGGCCTCAACCACCTCCCTGCACAACCCATTCCAGGCTCTCACCACTCTCATGGGGAAGAACTTCTTCCTCATGTCCCGTCTGAATCTCCCCACTTCCAGCTTTATTCCATTCCCCCTAGTCCTATCACTACCTGATATCCTAAAAAGTCCCTCCCCAGCTTTCTTGTATCCCCCTTCAGATACTGGAAGGCCACAAGAAGGTCACCTCGGAGCCTTCTCTTCTCCAGACTGAACAGCCCCAACTCTTTCAGTCTGTCCTCATAGGAGAGGAGCTCCAGCCCTCTGATCATCCTGGTGGCCCTTCTCTGGACACCTTCCAGCATGTCCATATCCCTCTTGTAATAGGGGCACCAGAACTGGATGCAGTACTGCAGGTGGGGTCTCACCAGAGCTGAGCAGAGGGGGAGAATCACCTCCCTTGACCTGCTGACCACACTTCTCTTGATGCAGCCCAGGATCTGGTTGGCTTTCTGGGCTGCAAGTGCACACTGACAGCTCATGTTGAGCTTCTCATTTTACTCCCTGCATACTATCTACCTGTGATGGTTTGAAACTGTCTTTTTAATTTTTCCTTGCAAAGTTCAGAACAGAGAAAGTGAAAGAATGTAAATAAGTCACTATTGGGTGTAAGAAAGCAAAATAACGATTGTTCTAAACACTTCCATTGGATAGATAGAAATGTTTAAGAACTATTACCCAAAACAAAGTAGGCACTCTGCACATTCTGCGTTCGGCAGTGGGGGCAGTTGCTGGGCTGTCTGGTTGCTGTTTCTTCTTCTCTTCTGGCTGAAGATAACACACTGACCTTGGCAGCTAAGTTAACAACTTTCTGCTTAACTAACTCTGCTTCTCTGTCCAGGGGGGTCTGGGGGGAAGCTCCTGGGAGAGGGAGGCCCCTTTGGGAGGGTCCCCTTGGGGGGAAGCAAAGGGAGATCGGTTGTGTTTTTCTGTTGATTGTATATATTTGTGAATGTTGTGAATTTTGTATATTTGTACATATTCATTGCATTTCATCTGCTTGTAAATACAGCTTTTCATTTGCTTCCAGACTGAGCTAGCCTGGTTATTGTTGGTGGGGGGGGGAATTTCAGCTCACACCGACACACTTTTTATTTTTGGCGCTCCAACTCGGGGCTCGATTGCTTGTATGATTTATTCCTGCTCAGATTAGGAAGCAAAATGAAGCTGTTTTGGATTTTGAGTAATTTTATTTCCTCTGTTATCAGTGTGATTGTCTACAGATGGGCTGTTTCCTGCATGATAGACAAGATTGTGAGATATGTGGCATATAAGTCGTTTCTTTGGGTTAAGAACAAGTTACTGAATGCTGTTGAATTCTGTTGTGGTCTTATTGGGCTTAGAAGATATGGTAAGTCAACTATGAATCTGCTAGCAGGCACATTTGAGTTTGTTACTCCTCTTACAACTACAGAGGGTCTTTGGAACCAGTGGTACCCTAGATATCTTGTGCTAGCCTTAATTTTGTTGTTTCTTGGAATAATCATATGGCTGGAAACTTATCCAGTTCCTCATGCAACTGCACGTAACACCATTCTTGGTCTGGAAAGACAAATCCTGTGGAGACATGGAACTCCAGAGAGGATTGAGTCAGACAATGGAACTCATTTCAAGAACAATCTTGTAAAAAACTGGGCCAAAGAGCACGGCATCGAGTGGATATTCCACATTCCCTACTATGCACCAGCTGCAGGGAAGATCGAACGCTACAACGGTTTGCTGAAAACCACTCTCAAAGCCATGGGGGGTGGATCTTTGAAAAACTGGGAGAAACATTTAGCACAAGCAACCTGGTTGGTGAATAGTAGAGGTTCAGTGAATCGAGCTGGACCTGCCCAATCAGATTTGTTGCGAAAGGAAGAAGGTGATAGAGTTCCTGTTATCAGAGAAAAGAATCTGTTAGGCAAAACTGTTTGGGTATTTTCTCCTTCAGGAGAGGCCAAACCTGTCCGAGGGGTGGTTTCTGCTGAAGGTCCTGGTCACACCTATTGGGTGATGCAAGAAAATGGTGAAATTCAGTGTATTCCACAAAGAAATCTAACTTTGGCTGAGAGAGGTTAAATTCAGAGTGTTGCGCAGACACAGCATCGCGCCCAAGAGGAGAGTCCATGAGATCTACGGTGCACGAACCCTGAGAGCCCTGAGTCACCTGAGAGTCCCTGTTCCTTCCTTCGCTCCATCTGCGAGGAAACAAAGTGTTTGCTGTTTTTCCTGTGATTTGACTCTTTTGAATCATCTACATCTGAAATAGCCGGAATGGACTATGGTCTTTATTCACCTATTGTTGTAGATATTATTTTAGGTTAGATAAATGATAGCAGCAGCCAATGGAATTGTTTAGAAGGGGTGGACTGTGATGGTTTGAAACTGTCTTTTTAATTTTTCCTTGCAAAGTTCAGAACAGAGAAAGTGAAAGAATGTAAATAAGTCACTATTGGGTGTAAGAAAGCAAAATACTGATTGTTCTAAACACTTCCATTGGATAGATAGAAATGTTTAAGAACTATTACCCAAAACAAAGTAGGCACTCTGCACATTCTGCGTTCGGCAGTGGGGGCAGTTGCTGGGCTGTCTGGCTGCTGTTTCTTCTTCTCTTCTGGCTGAAGATAACACACTGACCTTGGCAGCTAAGTTAACAACTTTCTGCTCTAACTAAACTCTGCTTCTCTGTCCAGGGGGGTCTGGGGGGGAAGCTCCTGGGAGAGGGAGGCCCCTTTGGGAGGGTCCCCTTGGGGGGAAGCAAAGGGAGATCGGTTGTGTTTTTCTGTTGATTGTATATATTTGTAAATGTTGTGAATTTTGTATATTTGTACATATTCATTGCATTTCATCTGCTTGTAAATACAGCTTTTCATTTGCTTCCAGACTGGGCTAGCCTGGTTATTGTCGGGGGGGGGGGAATTTTAGCTCACACCGACACACTACCAAAGCCTTAAAGAAGGCAAATGCACTAAACACAATGAGGTGGTTCTTAAGGTGCTCATACCTCCACTTCCCTGTGTGGTCAGAGTCCCCACAACACTGCATCACATAATTGAAATAGGTCAGCAGTCAGCAAGGCTGGGACCTGTGGTCAGTGCAGCCTAGGGAGGCTGTTTGGGCTGCTGTTTTATCATTGAATTGTAGAATAGTTTTGGTTGGAAAAGACCTTCAAGATCATCGTGTCCAACCATTCTCTAACTCCGCTAAGTCTGGTGCTAAACCATATTCCTCAGCACCACGTCTCTGCCTCTTTTCAACACCTCCAGGGATGGGGATTCAACTACTTCCCTGGGGAGCCTGTTCCAGTCTTTGTAAACCCTTTCAATTTCTTCTACTACCCAATCTAAACAGCCTCTGGTGCAACATGAGACAATTTCCTCTCATCCTGTCATTTGTTAATAGGGAGAAGAGACCACCCCCCCACACACCTTCCCTCCTGTCTCCAGCCTCTTTTCAGGGAATTACAGAGAGCAATGAGGTTTCCCTTCAGCCTCCTCTTCCCCAGAAAGGTGAAAGTTATCTAGAGACAGGAGTTGTCCATATGACATACAGTGTGGGCTGAGAATCCAGCTTGGAATGAGGCATTTGAGTTATTTTTTTTTTCCACAGATACTTTTTATTATGACTCTTATGGGTCAGGCAGGCATGAGACATCAGACAAGGCTGCCATGTAGGTACAAAAATAGCATTTCTAATTCTGCCGAGTCAGTGCTGCTGCACTGCTGGCAAAGCACAAACACCTTTGGTTCTGACTTTGCAGAGAAAAGGCTGCTGGGGTTTAGCACTTTGTTGAGGCTCTCATGTCATGTCTGATGGAGCCAAGGAGTGCAATAAATCCTGGGATGAGCTTCTGCCATATGCCATTCTTTCCCATCCTGCTTTCCTTCCCCTTGAGGAAAAGAAAGGGGAGAAGGAGGCTAAGGGGAAACCTCATTGCTCTCTACAGCTCCCTGAAAGGAGGTTGCAGTGAGGTGGGGGTCAGTCCCTTCTCCCTAGTACCAGGTGATAGAACAAGAGGAAATTGCCTGACATTGTACAAGAGGAGGTTTAGGTTGAATATTAGGAAAAATTTCTTTCCTGCAAGAGTGGTCAGGCTTAGAGACAGGCTGGGCAGGGTGGTGCTGGAGTCACTGTCCACTGAACACTGTCCTGAACACTGTTCAGGTGTTCAAGAAATGTGTGGACATGGCACTTGGGGACATGGTTTAATGGCCATGGCAGTGTTGGGTTGACTGTTGGGCTTGATGACTTTAGAGGTCTTTCCCAACAGAAATGATTCTGTGACTCTGTGATTCTATGAGGCATTTGCTGTTAGTTTTTTTGCTTTGCCACATGTTTAGGACTCTCATTAGCAAATGCAAGGTCAAAGGAACACACTGGTATGGGAAAGGAAAAGGCTACATCTTAACATGCTTCCTATCCAGCCATGTGGTGGATTGGCTCTGTAGAAAGCTGTTCCCTGCTCGTGTTTTGCCTTTGCAGAGCAGATGTTCTTACAGTAGAGAAGTGACAGAGATGCTGATGAGCTTTCAGTGTGGGTGTTGGCTGCCCTCCACCCCCATTTTCTTTCTCCATTCTCTCCCCTCACCTTCTGCCAGCACCAGCCAACACAAATGTGTCTCTGCTGTACCTTAAAGTCATGATCAGAACTTGACTAGGCATGAGCAAATCCCGGTACCAGGTTACTGTAGGTCGTTTTGGACAGCAATAGGGGAAAAGGAGGGAAGAAAGCACAGTGCAGAGGGCAGTGACCTCATTTCTGTGCTATGAGCATTTTGCAGCTGGCAGGAAGCCAGGGGCAGGAGAAGGCAAAGCTGAAACAAACACCACTGCAGCAAACCTGGCAGGTTTTTGGCACGGAGAAGCACAAACTGTGCAGGTTAGGTGCTCAGATAAGCTTAATCAAACACTACTGATGCTCACCTATAGCCATCTACGGCCAGAAGTTGTGCCAGAAGAGGCTTAGATTGGAAATTAGGAAGAATTTCTTTCCTGAAAGAGCAGTCAGGCATTGGAACAGGCTGCCTGAGTGGAGTCACCATCCCTGGAGGTCTTCAAGAAATGTGTGGACATGGCACTTGGGGACATGGTTTAATGGCTGTGTAGTGTTGGGTTGGCAGCTGGACTTGATGATCTTAGAGGTTTTTTTCAACTGAAACAATTCTTTGATTCTGCGATTCTATCTCCTTTGCCCAGCAGGTGATCTGAGCTGCTCAGAGTGTCCTGTGGCACCTTCCTTGTTTCCTCACCCATCCCCACTAAGCTTGGCTCACCAGCATAGGTTGGACCACTGTGGCAGGCACACACTGAAGCCTGGATTGCCAGTTGACATAAGCCAAAAAACCCCAAACAAACCAAAAAACCACACCACCAAACCCCCAACCAACTAACCAACCAAAAACCAAAAAAAGAAAAAAAAAATAAAAGGAAGGGAAAACCCCCCCACAAACATAGAAAAAAACCCAAACAACACACCAACCCAACCCAATCCAAAATCTCCAGACCTTGGGTTTTTCACCTTTTTACTGAAGCTGATCACAGAACACAGGACAGGTGACCAGATGAGATCACCACTTGGTGTGATCACCATGTAAATGCAGCCCAAGCTCCTAGCAGCACTGTGACAGAGACAATCTGCCTTCTTTGCCTCCTTGCATTAGTTGTAATCCCAGTATATGGCAAAGCCCGGCCCAAGTCAGCCAGCCCAGCCCAGTGTAGCTCAGCAGAAGTCCTGTCCTGGTGAGTCCTGGCAAGATGTCACAGGAGGCCAGATTGCAGCTAAGAAGCCACCCATCCCCTGTTGCTTTCAGTGGGAGGTAAGGAGCTAAACCCCTCAAAGAAATTGGCCTGTCATGCCTGAATGCTGCACAAAGCAACTCCTGTGCCTAGTACTTAGCATTTAAAGGAGAGCTCTTTGAAAACCTTGTGCCTGGTAAAAATTCTAGTGCCTCGTGGCTAGGATGGGAACCTGCCACCCTGCAAACCATGAGAAGGAGCTGCCCACTGGGGTGCTCCACTGCAGACAGGAACCAGACTACTAACAGTCATGAACACATTCAGTATTTCCCCTGTAGATATAATGATCCCAGTGAAGATCCTCAAACTGCTCGAGAAATGTGCAGACTTGGCACTTGGGGACGTGGTTTAATGGTGCTCTTAGGCTGAAGGTTGGACTCAATGATCTTAAAGGTCTTTTTCAACTGAAATAATTCCATGATTCTATGAATTTCTGCTCTTTAGAGATCAACCTTTACACAAGGTCAGTGGGGTGGGAACAGTCAGAGTCCTCTCAAGCAATGTGCTGGAGCTGTGAGGAGGTGATCTCCCTTTCTTTCTTCTTGCTTCCAGGGTTACTCTTGACAATGCCACACCATAGTTGCTTGGTGCTGGGTAGACTTCATGAAGGGACTGCAAAGTTCTGCCTAAATTTGGTGCTTCTTCCTTAGTTTGGTCAAAGCCTTGCCTTGCACGTGGACACAGTGAGTGTGGTGGTGTAACACAGCTTTACCCAGGTGCCTCTGTAGCTCACTGCAGGGAGCTCAGATGTTAGTTATTGGTAACACCAGTGCCATGAACTGCTTTTAGAATCACAGTCACAGAATCTTTTTGGTTGGAAAAGATCTTTAAGAACATTGAGTCCAACCATTCTCTAACTCTACCAAGACTGATGCTAAATCATGTCCCTCAGCACCACATCTCTGCCTCTGTGAAACACCTCCAGTGATGGGTATTCAACCACCTCCCTGGCAGCCTGTGCAAGGGTTTGAGAACCTTTTCAGTGAAGAAGTTTCTTCTCATATCCAACCTAAACCTCCCCTGTGCAACTTGATCCCCTTTCCTCTTGTCCTATTGCTTACACCTCACTCCAGCCTCCTTTCAAGGAGCTGTAGAGAGCCAGGTCTCCTCTCAGCCTCCTTTTCTCCAGACTAAAAAATCCCAGCTCCCTAGGCTGCTGCTCTTCAGAAGATCTGCTTTCCAGGCCCTTCTCCAGACCCTTCTCCAGCTTTGTTGCCCTTCTCTGGACACACTCCAGCACCTCAATGTTTGGTGGGGTTTTTGGTGGGTTTTTGGTTTTGGGGTTGGTGGTTTGGGTTTTTTTTTTTTTTTTTTTTTTTGTAGTGAGGAGCCCAAAGCTAAACCTAATACTATGGCTTCACCAGTGCTAAGTCCAGGGGGACAATTGCTTCTCTGGTCCTGCTGGCCATGCTATTGCTGATCCAGGCCAGGATGCTGGTGGTCTTCTCAGCCACCTGGGCACATGCTGGCTCATTTTCAGTCAGCTGTTGATCAGCACCCCTAGGTCTTTCTCTACTGGGCAGTTTCCAGCCACTCTGCCCCAAGCCTGAAGCATTCATAGGGGAGTTTGTCACCCAAGTGCAGGACCCAGCACTTGACCTTGTTGACTCTCATACAACTGGTCATGGCCCATCAATGTCCAGGTGGCTCTGTAGAGCCTTCCTACCCTCCAGCAGATCAACACTCTCATTCCCAGCTGAGCATCATCTGGGAATTTACTGATGGTGTCTTCCTTGGACAGACCTGAACACACTTTCCAAGAGGCTCAGGAGAATACCTATGGTTTTACATCTGGAGCAGTTGACTGGACGCCAACCTGATGTGCCCACACCGAGATGCCATGGCAGCAAATGCATTCAGTGAGCACAAAGTCACGAGGCAGAGAGCAAAGACCTCCAGACTGTGGCTTTGCAGCTTCCAGAAGCCACTTCCCGCTCCCATTTCAAACCCCAAGCCTGTGCCAACAAGCAGCAGCAGGGTTTTTTGCCTGGTTTCCATTCTGCCAGGCTCTTGCAAAATATTATTGCTCTATTAGGCAGGGTTGGTGCAGCCTTTTTCCACCTCTGGGATTTGCTAAGTCCCATACCAGTTTCTCCACGGACAACACCAGCTTGAAGCCAGCAGAGAAGTCACTTGTTTTCTCTCTTTTTCTCTGTGATCACTGAGTCAAAGCAACATGTGGGGGAGGGAGGGAGACTGCATCCCAAGCCAAGGCAACCTTCTTCTGTGCTTTCACCTGAAAGAGTAGGGTTGGGCTGTTCCCCAGGCTCCCTTTTATGACCTCTGACCTTCTGTGCAGTGAAAGGTTCCTTCCAGTACCAAGACTGAGCCAGCAATGTGCCCCTGCGGCCAACAAGGCCAATGGTGTTCTGGGGTGGACAAAGAAGGGCATGACCAGCAGGTTCTCCTGCTCCTCTACTCTGTCTAGGTAGGCCACACCTGGAGTACTGCATCCAGATCTGGGCTCCCCAGTTCAAGAGAGACAGGAAACTAGTGGAGAGAGTCCAACAGAGGCTACAAAAACACTGAGGGGCCTGGAGCATTCCTGTGAGGTGGAAAGGCTGGGAGACCTGGGTCTGTTTAGACTGGAGAACAGCAGCCTGAGAGATCTTCTCAATGCTCAGCAAGAGCTAAAGGGTGGGAGGCAAGAGGATGGGGCCAGACTCTTTCCAGTGGTGCACAAACTGGACCACAGGAGATTCCACCTAAACATCAGGAAAAACTTTGCTGTGAGGATGCTGGAGCCCTGGAGCAAGCTGCCCAGAGAGCTTGTGAAGTCTCCTTCTCTGAAAGATTCCAGGCACACCTGGACATTGTGATCCTGGGCACCCTGTGGTGGATTACCCTGCTTTAGCAGGGGAGGTTGGACTGGATGATGCCTGGAAGTCCCTTCCAACACCCACCATGCTGGGATTCCATGATTATCTTTTAAAGTCACTAATACTTCTGAGTGGAGAAAGGCATCTAGCCTTACAATCCAAGAAACCTCTTCAGAACTTTCCTTGGAGACTGCTTTGCCCAAGACAAAGGCTTACAGGGCACAGCCACGATTAAAGAGGCTGGGAGAAGTGGAACAGGGAGTGAGAACTAAAGAAGAAAACTCAGTTCTGGAAAGGGGAGCTAGAAGCTCAGGAGGCAGATCTGCCAGAGGTGCCTTTTTCTGTGCACTCCCACCTGCCACTGAGGTCAGGAGCAAGCAGAAGGCAAGAAAGCAGGATGGTGTAGAGGACACGATTGAATAGCTCATCTGAAGTCACATGACAATGTCAACAGGTGAGGAACTTACACCTGTCCAAATATCTTCTCATGTTCTTCCCTGTTTGGAAAAGAGAGACAAATCCTATCCCATCAGGAGCTTCTGTTTATAACCAGCATTGAGATATTATTAAGAAACAGCTTGACACTGACACTAAGGTGCAAAAGCAACACGACAGATAAACAAAACAGGTTTTAAATAAGTTTCTAAGCCTGTTCTCTACTGAAGACTTTTTTTTTTTAATTCAGTTTTATGTCTATAAATACCCAGTACAAAAAAAAAAAAAAAAAAAAGAAAAAGCAAGTTTACAAGCTATTTTTCCCCCCAACAGGGTTATGCCATTAGGAGTTTTAAGTAGCAACATTCTTCCAACATAGGATCCATACATTTAAGAGCAATAACATTAAGTATTTACATATAAAGTTATAAAGTGTTTGAGGATATAAATTAGTAACAAGACACAGGGACACAAAAATACAGGTACTGTGAAATAAATAATTCCAAAGCTTTACACACAAGAGTATTATACAAACAAGGTACACACAGGGTTATAGGACTTGGTGTGGCAGTTGCTGGTATCTGTCACTCCAGCATCTGAGTAATCCCAGTGCAGTAAAAAAGCTACTTTATGAGGTTACTCATAGGCTGAAAATCAGGCACACAAAAGCTACCTTCCTGAAATGTCAGGCCCCACAGAAAATCTGGTGGGAATCAATGTGTTGAGTTTCATTCTTCTGAGTCGAGATACTGTTGGCACTCGGGGTCTCCTTTCATTTCTGGAGATCCAGGGATTCTTCTTCCGTTTTTGGGATAGACACACCAGCAGCCAGCAGACTCTCCATCCAGTGAGGTTTCACACTAGATGATTAGCAAAACAGGGTAAGTACCTGGAAGCAGAAGGTTACCTGTGCCATGTTGCAAGCAGCAGCGTTGGAGAGAACTTGAAGCAGAAGCTGGGGGGACCTGGCATGCACTCGATGTTTTCTCAGTGGGACAGCCCCTGCTCTGACAGAACAGCTGACCAACACACTGCTTAGGGAGCCATAGATTCATGGATACACAGATTCATAGGATGGCTTGGGTTGGAACAGACCTTGAAGATCATCTACTTCCAACCCCACCACCATGGGCAGAGATGCATTCCACTAGACCAGGCTGCTCAAGGCCCCATCCAATCTGGCCTTGAACATCTCTAGGGAGGGGGCATCCACAACCTCCCTTGGCAGCCTGTTCCAGTGTCTCACCACCCTCACTGCAAAGAATTTCTTCTTATTATCCAGTCTAAGTCTACCCTCCTGAGCCATGCTCAGCAACGTTGGATTGAAAACAGTATACCCACCCTTTGGTAAACAACACTGTAAATCAGAAAGGTCTTTCAGCATGACAAACCAAAGGAAGTTCCTCTTACAGCTCCCTGAAAGGAGGATGGAGTCGGGTGGGGGTTGGTTTCTTCTCTTTAGTATCAGGTGATAAAACAAGGAAACGGCCTGAAATTGTGCCAGGGGAGGTTTAGCCTGGAGATTAGGAACAATTTCTTCATTGAACGAGTGGCCGGGCACTGGAACAGGTTGCCCAGGGAGGTGGTGGAGCCACTGTCCCTAGATGTGTCCAAGAAATGTGTGGATACAGCACTTTGGGATATGGTTTAATGGCCATGGTGGTTTTGGGCTGATGGTTGGACTCGATCATCTTAGAGGTCTTCTCCAACCAAAGCAATTCCATGATGCCATGATCCTGTGCAGGCAGACTATGCTAGCTGGTAGAGAGAGAGCACTGACTGGATGGTCTGGACCTTAATGCAAGGAGGCAAAAATAGGTGTTTTGGTTTGTTGTTTTTCTTTTTTTTCTTGTGAGGGGGTTAAACAGAATTCTGTTTGTGCCTGATTAGATCCCGGGTCACAGTGTCTGTGAGTCACATGGTACTGGCATGCCCAAAACCAAGGAGTCTTGATGACACAGATTTATGCAGACCTGCTAAATTTGTGTGCATGACCTGTGGTTAGCAGGGTGTGGCTTGAGGTTTGGAGCTTTAGTTAGTTTTACAGATTACTCTCGGTGTAACTTGCAATGGCTTTTTTGGAGGATGTAATGGAAATGAGCACATAACATAATCCATAAGCAGCACAGATCCATTTTTTTGGTGACCCTTTCAGAAGGCTAATTTTATTCCAGAGGGGTTTTTTCACTGCCTATGTGAGTTTTTCACTGCCTGGGAGCTGAGAGCCTCCTTTCTCTGTAATGCTTTCCATCTGTTCAATGGCCTTTGCAGGCAGTATGGTGGACATTGTGAATTAATGTCAACTGTGAGTATGTGAACAGACCAGGAGTTTGATTTGGCCTGGGAGCAGACAGGGTTAAAATGATTTTGGAAATGGCCTTGCCTGCACCTGTTCTGTGAATGGAAAAGCCTCCTGCCTCCATTGCTGTCAGCCCACAGCATGCAGCTCACTTCTAAGAGAAGAAGGACAAACCATCTGCTCTCACAACCAAGTATCCCTGTTTTCACAACCCACTTTTCCAGCAGCTGCAAGCTCCTGAGTCTGGGAACAGAGGGCCAGGGAAGGGTTGGCTGTGCCAGGCTGGTGGCAGGGCTCTGGGAGCAGAGGGGCAGGGAAGGGTTGGCTGTGCCAGGCTGGTGGCAGGGCTCTGTGAGCAGGCAGGGGAAGAAGCAGGTACCTGTTTGCTGTGGTAAAAGCCATTCTTGTTGCAGTTGGGCAAGTAGAATTTGTATATCTCCCCTCCGCTTTGCTGCTGAGCCTTCGCCAATTTATACAGGGCTCTGTAGAGCTCCTTCTGACAAGGTCCCTGCAAGAGCACCAAGCAAAGGTTGTCAATACCAAAATCACATGGAAACAAGCTAAACAAAAAGTGATCAGCATAAAGCCAGCAAAAATTCAGCTCAAAATGCTTATTAGTCATATAATCTGCACCAGGCTACTTAGCAGGTAGCTTTTACTTGTTTCAGTAGGAGCACGGCCAGAAAACTCTGGTGTTGCACTTAGGCCTTTGTTTTTTATTCTTTAAGGTATTTTCTGTCCTCAGAAACATGAGGATTTAAGTCCTGCAATTGCCACACAAGGAAATTTAACCTGTGCTAAGTAAACACATTACTGCTCCAAGGGTACAATCTCTCCTATTATGGGGAGGTGCACGTTAGGAGGCTGGTGTACGTGAGCCCAGCCACGTCTTCTGGGTTGCCATGGCCCTGTGCTCTGTTGCTGCATGGAGAATAGGTGCAAGGCATAGAGAGATGGTGCAAGAACAAACATCAGAGTGTTTATCTTTTGTGCAGGACAGAGCTGTCATCAAAGCAGAACAGAGGGCAGCCCGGTGGCTCTGAGACCCAGACCCAAAGTGCCTGGAACTGAGAATGAAGAACTTGTTGCATTGTTCAGTGTTGTCCTACTTTGCTTCCTCCCTTTTCCAAAATCCTGGCTGTCATGCTTTAGCAGTACCTAGCGTACTCAAAGCAGGGAAAGAGGAGGAGAAGTGACTGAAGAAGTATTTTTCACTTCAGAGTGTGAAATGATCATGCACTCTTGCAAGACCTCCGTGTGCCAGTCCCTCACACAAGCAGTCCTGCTCAAGCCAGTGTGGGGCTCTGGGTGAGAAAAGCGAAGTCTACCAATCAGAACCAGAGCTGACAGCACTTCTGCATAATTAGCTCAGAGAAAAATCAGTGATTAAGTCCTGCTCTGGATGTGGAACCAAGCCTCCTAGGTTGAGATGGGCGTTAGTTAGGGTTTTGCTTTGTTTTTCATCATGTCTGCGCCCCTTAGGAAGCTAGACTTGCACAGTGCCCATTTCCAACTCCGTGCCGTGCTGCTGGTGTGCTGGCTGCCTGGGACTGGTCGAACTGTGGTTCTCTGGTGCCCTCAAGTGGAACACGGACCTGCTTGCAAAGGCCCCACAGCTCCGCTGCAGTTTGCAGTGTCAGAGGTAAAAGCTTACTTTAATTGCTGAGCTTTCTGTCCTTTTACACACATCTACTAAATGGTGAATCCTTGTGATCTGAAAGAAACACCTTTGGGCTTGCACTGGCATGCCATCAATACTTGGATATAAGGACTCCCTTTTATGCCACTGAGCACTGGACCAGTGACAAACACCTTTATTTTTTGACTAAAATACATAAGGAGTCCAAGATTTTAACATGGGCTCCTGGAAATTAAGGACTCATATTATAATCTGATAGGAAATGCAAAGGAAGATTCAGCCTCTGCATGGAATCTGTACAGGATGCACCTGATCACAGAGTGGTAGGGGTTGGAAGGAACCTCTGAAGATCAGACAGTCCAACCCCCCTGCCAGAGCAGGATCACCCAGACTAAATCACACAGAAACACGTCCTGGCAGGTTTGGAATGCCTCCAGAGACAGAGACTCTACAGCTTCTCTGGACAGCCTGGTCCAGTGCTTTGCCACCCTCAAAGAAGTTTTTCCCTATGTTCAGGTAGAACCTCCTGTGATTCAGTTGGTGTCGGCCCTTGGTGTACACCTGCCTTGCTGCCTGTTCATCAAGCACCTGATAGAGACATTCCAAAAGTCTGTTTTCTGGCCACCCAAAATAGTTTCATCCCAGTGCTGCTGCTAGGATGCCATGCACATTTTAATCTTGTATTCTAAATCAATTGCATCCACTGAAGTGGTCTCTGGAAGGTTTGCAAAACCAAAACCAACAAACAACCCACCTGCTCTTTCCACTTCTTGAGTTCAGATACTCTCTTGGCTTTCATATTTTCATATGCAGTGATGGCATTCCAGGGGATAGACTTGTCCTGGCCTATGGGAAACATCAGCTGATAGTTCAGCAGCTGTTCCTGTGTCAATTCAGTACTTTCGAAAGGCATGTCTTCAGGTTCAAGAGAGTCTGGAAGGGAGTGATAATAATAGAGATATCTTCAGTCAACTTTTGCATTTATTTCTCCAAGTTAAAAAGAAAAAGAAGACGAAGAAATATCAACAATAAAAACTAACATCTGAGAGAGATCCACTACAGTAGCTCTTACAGAAGTAATAAAACTACATCTGCAGCACAGCAGATTAAATTTGTCATAAATTCATACGAGGACATATCAGCTGTTCTTTGACAAGTTCATTATTTTGTGATCCTTCAAGATCACTCTAATCTCAAAGATGAAGCTGCAGCCAGTCTGTTAGAAATTTAGGAAAGTGCCCTTCTTGACTACAGTAGATCGTTGAGACTTTGCTCAATGAGGAAAGACTGGAGTTAAACTTGTCATGAATTTATACTTTCATCAGCATGATGCATTTCGGTTTTAATTTGGGAGAGGTACTGGTCCAGACCTGATCCCATGGCATCCTGTACTTTGTTCCACGGCTTTCCTTACATATAAGATGGGGCAGCAATCCACAGCAGCCAGCAGTAGCTCATGCTGGCCTGCAGTGGATGGAATAGTCAGGAGTTCTTTGGTTGTGCCTGATCATGGCCTGCATGTCAGTGCCTGCATGCCAGTGTCTCACTTAGCATGTGTGAACTCTCCCACTGGAAGCAAAAAAAAGCACTTTGCACTTGGAGGGCCACGTCATGGAATAAAAGTGTCTGAATGCCTCCAAAGAGCTTGCTGGATCAAGGCTGTAATCATCCAGTGTACTGAAAAACACCTCTCTTTCTTTTGGTGATGTTTAAAACAAAAATGGAGGGGGAAGATTGAGTAGGGAAAGAATGAAAGCAAGCAAAAATAAAAGCAAGGAAAGAATCAAATCGAATCAAATCCATTCCTAGATCTTTTTAACATCAGGATGCTTAAACACTCAGTTTTAGTAACCACTCTCTCCTCTCCCTACTCTCTCAAGTACAAGAAAATCTCCACTTACAGCCACCAACGGCCACCGGCATTTTGGATCAACAACAATTATTTTGGAAATGCTACTGAGTTACCTGAGTCACCACTGCATGAAGACAGCAGTAATGATGGTGAAAATATCAAACTGCAAGATAATGAAGTAACACTGAAAAAGTTCCTGATTATCAAATAGCATAAGAGGCTTGAGATGTCTTTTTGGTCAAGGAGCTAGCACTGAACTACTTCAGATATGTTTTATTCTTCAAAGGAAGCCAGGCATGAACACTGTGTAGGACTTCTGATTCCAAATCAGGACTTTGGGAGATGGACATAAAGTCCAAAATACATTTCTCCTATTCGAGTCATGGTTTGCTACTAAAACCCCTGGAACTGGGGTTGTTTGGTCTGGAGAAATGGAGACTGGGGGGAGGTCCTCTGGCTCTCTACAACTCCCTCAAAGGAGGTTGGAGCCACGTGTGAGTTAGTCTCTTGTCCTAAGAAACGAGTCAGGATGAGAGGAAATGGCCTGCAACAGGGGAGTTTTATGTTGGATATTAGAAGACACTTCATGGCAGAAAGGATTCTCAAAGACTGGAACAGGCTTCCCAGGGAGGTGGTTGAATCCCCATCCCTGGAGGTGTTGAAAGAGGCATAGATGAGGTGCCGAGGGACATGGTTTAGCACCAGTCTTGGTGGAGTTAGAGAATGGTTCGACTTGATGATCTTAAAGATCGTTTCCAACCCAAACGAGTCAATGATTCTATACAACGAAACTGTCTACACCTTCCACCAAACCTGATCCTGAATTTCGCGTCACCCCACTCCAGCACTGCACGGTTCTGCCGTTCGCAGCCTTTGGGTACGACTCCCTGGAACCCGCAGCTGGCTGCCTGTCCCCTCGCACAGCCAGAGCACTGATTTCCCCTGCTTGTCCGGCCCCTGCCTGACCTGGCTCGTTCCCCTAAGCCTCCCGACGCCCTCCCCTATCCCAGGCGTCCCCGTCCGCGGCTCCCCTCGGCCCCCCCGCCACCCGCGGTACCTGCTGGTTCGGCCGCTCGTGTCCCTCCGGCCTCACTGGCAGGCAAGCAGGTCCCTTGACCCTGGATGAGAGCGGAGAGCGGCCGCGGCTCTCCCGGCGGAACGTGGCAGCGCAGCCCTTGCCGGCAGCGGGCCGTGTATACCCCGCAAGGCTGGCCGGAGCCGAGGGCGCAGGTCTGGCAGCAGCCGCAGCCGGGCTGGCGGGCAGTCTCCGGGCAGGCGGGCGGGACGGGCGGGCAGAGCGACAGCTTCTCCGGGGTGCAGGGGGAGCAGCGCATGGGCTGCGGGGCCACCCCGCCCAGCAGCGCCGGCAGCAGCAGGGCTGGCAGCCAGCAGCGGGGCGGCCGCCGCGGGCTGCTCATATCGGCGGGAAGGGAGCGGGGCGAGGGCGCCTGGGCAGACGGAGGATCGGCAGGCACTTCGTATACATCGGGCTCGCCGCGCCATTTATACCCTGCTTTGGCCGGCGGTTAATCTTTAACCCCGAGTTAACTATTATCTGAGCAGGAGGGCTGGGGAAGCATCATTTCACTGGTGGCTCCAGACCCTGGCTGCTCTTCCCCTCCCCTTTCACTTTCCCCCTTTATCTTTTTTTCTTTTTCTTTCCCCTTCACTCCAGACATGCAGGAATGCTTTTATTCCCTCACCCCCACTCCTGCCCCAGCACAACGAACAGGGCAAAATGTCCGGGCAGAGGGGCACTGGGCAGCGCTGGGGGTACCCCCTCCCGTTCTGCTTGTCATCGGTGTCTCCTACTCCATGGCATCCGATAAAAATATAAATATTTTTAAAAGAAAAACAAAACCAACAAACATAAAAGGTGGGGTGGGAGAAAGAGGAGGGAGATCTCATTGAAAACGAAGCTACTTGACTTGGTATTTCCACAGCAACAAACTGCAGCAAACACTTGTTAAACTTTGTCATGCGGCTGCAGATTAGGAGGACAGGGACGTGGCAGAGATGAGGCCCCAAGGGCAACGAAGCCATCAGGACCCTGGAACTGCTGCGCTCATGCACGTTGGGGACTTTGCCTGGACCTCCAGGAGGAACCCCCTGCCCCTGGGCTCAGCTGTGCCGCTGCTGCTGCTGGGATGAGAGGAGTACAAGTCCTCCAAACACCCACTGGGGGTAAGCCAATGTTTGTCAGACAGTCCGAAAATAAATGGTATCTCTGCTTCTCTTTCTGGGCTGTTACCCTCTCCTCGTGCATCACCTGGGGACAAAAAAATAAATTGTTCCCTTTCACCTTCACGTGTGAGGGCTGGCACTACAATAAAAGCAAAAGTATCCCAGCTTTACTGTGCTGAGCAAAATAATTTCATCCTGATATTTGTCGTCTGTACTGAGTTTGAAACAGCATATTCTCCTGCTGTGTCACCTTATGTGATTTTTGTTCAGCTGGAGGTACAGGTTAGGGGTTGGCCAGCTGGAAAGTAGCACCACCGTGAAGGACCTGGGAGTGCTGGTGGTTCACCATGAGCCAGCAGTGTGTTCTTGTGGCCAAGAAGGCTGATGGTCTCCTGGAGTGCATTCAGAAGATTATGGACAGCAAGTTGAGGGAGGTTCCTTCTAGTTCCCTAGTAAGGCTGCGTCTAGAGTGGTGTGTCCAGTTCTGGGCTTCCCATTTCAAAAGAGACAGGGAACTACTGGAGAGAGTCCAGCAGAGGCTACAAAGATGGTGAGGAAGAGAGGCTGGTAGACCTGGGGCTGTTTAGCCTGGAGAAGAGCAGCCTGAGTGGGAATATTCTCAATGATGAGCAAGAGCTAAAGGGTGCAGACAAGATGATTGGGACTCTTTTCAGTGGTGCCCAGTGACAAGGGGCAGTGGGCACAAAGTAGAACACAGGAGGTTTTACTTAAACATAAAGAAAAAGAACTCCTTACTTTGAGGGTGACAGATCACTGGACCAACCTGGCCAGTGAGGTTATGGAGTCTTCTTCTCTTGAGAGATTCCAGACCTGCCTGAATGCAATCCTGGGCAGAGTGATCTAGGCTGCTTTAGCAGGGGGGTTGGACTCGGTGGTCTCCAGAGATCCCTTCCAACCCCACCATTCTGTTATTCTGTGATTTTGGTCTTCAGCATTTACTTCTCCTTTGAATAAATTGTTTTTGTAAGAGACAGTGAAGCAAAATTGTGGAACATTAAATAATGTTCCTTTATTCACTTTTCATTTTCTGCTATTGATGCCAGAGATTTTTATTTATGATGCAGTGAGTTTTTAAGCCACTGCATCATGTGTCTTTTTAAAAGTATTCTCATTGATTACAGTCTTTCAGAGCTAAAGATGTTTTCACTTCATCTAATTCACATTTTAGGGATCTTTGTCTGGTAACACAGAAGTTGGCAGCACTTAGAACTCAACTAGCATTTGTAAGCATTTTGAACAAAAGTAATTGCATTAATTTTAACTGGATTCTGTGGATTTCACATGTCTGACTAGGAGCAAATTTTGTCTGAGTACCTCAGGCACACCTCTTTCTGTAGGAGATCACAATTAGACTTTCCAAGCTCCAATGCTTCTTTCGCCCTCATTAATTTCTAACATTTTTCTGGTAGATCTTCCACGATCATCATTCTCTGATTATTCAGTGTGGGGGAAAAAAAAAAAGAAGACAGATATATGTCTTTCTCACTCTCTCAGAAAGAACACTATGCAAAACAAAGTCCCTTTCATGAGGAAAGATGAAAAAAACTTACAAATGAAAAGCAGACCCAGCAGTAAACTAACAAAGACCCAAAGAGCTCATACGCATTTGTATACATCCATGCATGTATTCATTCACTTATCTATGTATGTCTCCCTGCTGTCCTAGATAGCTTTGTATGAACAGAATTGAGGATTCTGCTACTACTGGCTGCTTAACATAAGCCACTTGCCTCTGAAATGACTGTGCTCCAGAGTGGCTGTGACCCTTCTGCCTGCAGATTTCTGTTTCTAAAGGAAAGAGCATAAACTGAGAGGAAATAGCTTTTAATGAAACAGGCAAAATGTTCTTTAAGATTTTTTTTTTTTTGTATGAGTTTCAGCATGTCCTGCACTTCAGTCACAACAACCCCATGAATGCTCCAGGCTTGGAGCAGAATGGCTGGAAACTGCCCAGTGGAAAAGGACCTGGGGGTACTGCTTGACAGCCAGCTTAACATGAGCCAGCGTGTGCCCAGGTGGCCAAGAAGGCTGCAGCATCCCGGCTTGGATCAGCAGTAGTGTGGCCAGCAGGACCAGGGAAGTGATTGTACCCCTGTACTCAGCACTGGTGAAGCCATAACTTGAGTACTGGGTTCAGTTTTGGGCCCCTCACTACAAGAAAAACATTGAGGTGCTGGAACGTGCCCAAAGAAGGGCAACAAAGCTACTGAAGGGTCTGGAGAACAGGTCTGGTGAGGAGCAGCTAAGGGAACTGGGCTTGCTTAATCTGGACAAGAGTCTGAGAAGAGACTTTCTCATTCTCTACAACTCCCTGAAAGGAGGCTGGAGTGAGGTGGATGTTGGTCTCTTCTCTGTAAGAAGTGACAGGATGAGAGGAAATGGTCTCAAGACCCAGGGGAGTTTAGATTGGAACTGGCTGCCCAGTGACGTGGTGGAATCTTTGTCCCTGGAAGTGTTAAAAAAGATGTAGATGTGGTGCTGAGGGCCATGGTTTAGTGATGGACTTCGTAGTATTAAGTTACTGGTTGTACTTGATGATCTTGGAGATCTCTTCCAACTTCAATGATTCTATGATATTTTAGTAACCAGATAAAGACAGACACTTAATTGAAGAAGAGCCCTTGTCTGACGTACAGGACTATGTCACAAAACTTCCACTGGCTTCAGAAGGTTCTTACTCTTCCAAAGCACTGTCAGGTCTTTGGCACCTCTTTCCTTGCTGTAGGGCAGCTGGCAGCATCTGAACAGCCCAGGCAGTTCTTAACAACTGGCAGCCTTTCAGAAGCCAGATTTTTTTCCATCTACCAAGTAAGATGAACAAAAGAGAAGCAAAAAAAAAAACAAACCACAAAAACCTTGTAGGTGATAGAACAATCTGAAGGTGTTCGGGTTTTGTTGCCTTTGTGATTGCAGCTTTTTTTTTTTTTTTTTTTTTTTTTTCCTTTGCTGTCTTTTGGACAAGCAAACCAAGGAAACCTAAAACTCTGCTAAAGCAGACCTGGAGAGAAGGTCTGCACAGAAGTTAGACCCATGAAAATCAGTCCCTTCGTATTTCATGTATATAAAGGCAATGAGCATAGGTTAGAGCAGGTTGTGGTAACCTAGGGCAGCCTCACTTAAGAAGGCAATGCTTTTGTATAGGCCATGGGACATCAATGAAGTGAAAGCAGTGTCTGTGTTTATGTAGGCTCTGCTTGATGTAATACTACAGCTCATCTACAAAACTCCATCTCTGACCCTGACATTGCTTTAAAGAACACAAACAGAGAAGAGTCATCAGGTTAAAAACATCCCTAATGTAAAGCTGTGTTTACCAAAGAGTAATTTTTAGGTGCCCCAACTGTTGTCCCCTGATTTGAACCACTTGTCAAAAGACACCACATGAATCTTAGGCAAGGGTTACTTTTCTACAAGACTTTTCCCATTGGTTTTCTCAATAATTCTTAGCCAGTGGCCTTGTTTTGGATGTTAAATAAAGTTGGTTTTGTTGTTTTGGTTTTTTTTCCCACTCTTTTTTTTTTTTTTTAAAGCCACAAGGAGTGACTCATTGAACATAAACTTTGATACAAGTTTGTGCTCAATTGATCTTTATCCTCTAATCATCAAGGGACTTGCCAACTAATTTCCTACTGGGGCTGCTTCACTAACTATGTTTTTAAAATCCCAAAACAGTGTAATATCCTCACTATTTTTTCTTTAGGTAAGGAAATAATCCTGAATTTTAAGATTAATCTCCAAAACTAGTATATCACACACACGTGTGTGTATATATCTGTATATCTATCTATATATGGATAGATAGATAGATAGATAGATAGATAGATAGATAGATAGATAGATAGATATGGCATCAAGCATGTTAAGAGATACAGCTGGGACAGAAGTCCAAAACCCCTAGTTCCTTCATTTATCCCCTATCAAAAATGTTTTATGTTAGGTCTATAGGCTATTATATTCTTCTTCTTCTTCTCCTCCTCCTCCTCCTTCTTCTCCTCCTCCTTCTCCTTCTCCTCCTCCTTCTCCTTCTCCTTCTCCTTCTCCTTCTCCTTCTCCTTCTCCTTCTCCTTCTCCTTCTCCTTCTCCTTCTCCTTCTCCTTCTCCTTCTCCTTCTCCTTCTCCTTCTCCTTCTCCTTCTCCTTCTCCTTCTCCTTCTCCTTCTCCTTCTCCTTCTCCTTCTCCTTCTCCTTCTCCTTCTCCTTCTCCTTCTTCTCCCTCTCCTTCTCCTTCTCCTTCTCCTTCTCCTTCTCCTTCTCCTTCTCCTTCTCCTTCTCCTTCTCCTTCTCCTTCTCCTTCTCCTTCTCCTTCTCCTTCTCCTTCTCCTTCTCCTTCTCCTTCTCCTTTCTTCTTCAATTTAAGTAACTGACAGTACTTAGGTTGTTGATGAATAATTCGAGTCGAGCAATTATTAGTTGCTTGCTGTCACCTTGTTACAGTGACACAAATGCCATATGGCATTATCTTTCTCTTCTGGTTGGGCAAACAAGACTTTCTAGAATTAGGTTTGGGATGCAGATAATAAAGTGTCCTAAGTTTGTGTTGCATCAGCTTTTTCAGACTGACTTTTGCTATTTTAGTTGTTTCCCCAGCAATGAATTTTTCTAGAATGAAGAAAACACTTTAGAAATATCTAAAACTAAAACTGCAGAAATTCTGGTGGGAGAAGAAAAGTGAGAGACCATCTGCTGGCAAGCCTAGCTAGGGAAGGCTATGGGCTTTCTGCATCAAATTGTGGGTCATAAGGTTCAAAACAAGAGTGGAGAAAGTAATGTATTTCATTGGTGGCATTCAAAGTGTTTGGGCACTGAGCAGAACACCTTGTTCGTGATGTGCCTGCATAGACCAGCCAGATAATTATTTTCTGAGAACTAATGAGTCTCTCCTGGCAAGACAAGTTGAAGTGCTTTAGTCGTCTGACTATGGGCCATGGAGTGATAGCACAAGTATGAGTTTACCTGGCTGGAGAAAGAATCCAGAAACACTTTGACTCACTGTGGTATGACAATGCTGGAAGTGTGCTGCAGAGCGTGAGGTCCTCTGTGGAGAGGTAATGTAGAAAAGCTTCTGTTTCACCCTTCAACAGCTGTCTGAACATGAGCTAGCATTGTTCCCAGGTGGCCAAGAAGGCCAATAGCATCCTCACCTGTATCAGGAAGAGTGTGACCACGGAAGGAGTTGTCCCCCTGGGCTCAATACTGGTGAGGCCATATCCTGAGTATTGGTAAGAAAGACATTGAGGTGCTGGAGCAGGTCCAGAGAAGGGCAACAAAGCTGTTGAAGGGTCTGGAGAACAGGTCTGGAGAGGAGTGGCTGAGGGAACTGGGGTTGTTTAGTTTGGAGAAGAGGAGGCTTAGAAGAGACCTTCTCACTCTCTACAGCTCCCTGAAAGGAGGCTGGAGTGAGGTGGTAGTTGATTTCCCTACTAACAAGTGACAGGACAAGAGGAAGTGGCTTCAGGTTGCACCAGAGGAGGTTTAGGTTGGATAGTAGAAAAAAACTTCTTGCCTGAAAGAACTGAAGCTGTTAAATTTACTTGTCAGCAGTTTTAAGGCTCCTCAAAGGAGAGCACACTTTGCAAACAGAGAGGTGAAGGGGTTAATACAACCTCTTATTATATCAAAATCACAGTGGAGATAAGATTGAATGTCACACGAGTATTTGCCTGACCTACTGTATAAATAATCTCTGCCATCAAACACAGAGATCACACAGTTACTGGATTAACAAAAAATAAAAAAAAAATCAATGTAATTAATGTATAATGAAACAAAGCAAAAAGCCAAGATTAGATTGTCAAGGCACTTTGTTACAGATGAAAGCAGAGTGCCTCTCTTTACAAGGAAGGATTTGACTGCATTCACTAAACCACTGTGGTTTTCCCTTCTGTAGCAAAGCCACATGGACAGGACTGCAACTTCTAGTGACCCTACAGCTGGTGATGGTGGGTCAGTTGTGGAAACTAAGGCAGGCACAGGAAAGCATTATTAGATATCTCAAAAGCTTTTCTCTCATGAAATTTGATTAACAGCAGACTCAGTAGAGTTGGACTCGATGATCTTTAAGGTCTTTTCCAACCAAAAGGGTTCTATGATTCTAGGATTCTATAACAAAGCTGTTGTAAAAATGCTTATATCTCTAGCTACAAAAGCAAGGCTTCAATTTTATTTTTATTGTTGCTGTTGTTGTTATGATCAGTGACTGACTGGCTGTGACATGGTCAATATGACAAATTTAAACAACCCTCCTAATGCCACCTTCATTTTAATGTCATTTTCTATATTTTCGTCTATAGCACTTTTTTCACCCTTCTGACTTGGTAATTTTCTCAAAATTTCTCAAATTCTAGTGAAAAACCTAACTTAACAAACTTAGTAAGGAGATACAAAAAACATTTACACTTTTAAAAATATCAGTTCAAGTCTTATTTTCCTTTTACTCCACTGATCTTGCATTCTAGACACTAGAAAGACATTTTGTGTATTGTCAGTCTGCTGTTGTGGTTTTCCTTACCCTGTGCATCTCTTCTCCAAAAGCAGTTATCACATTCTTTTTGTTTTGCTGGTCTCATGTAAGGGTTTTGCTCTGTGTTTTGTTTTCTTTAATCAGTTTCTATCATCACCCAGTTGTGGCCAAAACCCCCTGAATATACTAGACAAGGTCAGGATACACTATTGATTTCTGTGCTTGCATCATAGCCTTTGTAGTATTATTTCCAATCCTCCAGTCTAAGTTGACTTTTTCTCAGGTAGCCAGGGGTAATCAGGATGCCAAACAGCACTTCTTTCTCCACCACCCCAGTTCTGCCCCTTCTTCCTCCACCACCCCAGTTCTGCCCCTTCTTCCTCCACCACTCCAGTTCTGCCCCTTCTTCCTCCACCACCTCATTTCTGCCCCTTCTTCCTCCACCACTCCAGTTCTGCCCCTTCTTCCTCCACCACCTCATTTCTGCCCCTTCTTCCTCCACCACCTCATTTCTGCCCCTTCTTCCTCCACCACTCCAGTTCTGCCCCTTCTTTCTCCACCACTCCAGTTCTGCCCCTTCTTCCTCCACCACCCCAGTTCTGCCCCTTCTTCCTCCACCACTCCAGTTCTGCCCCTTCTTCCTCCACCACCCCAGTTCTGCCCCTTCTTCCTCCACCACTCCAGTTCTGCCCCTTATTTCTCCACCACTCCAGTTCTGCCCCTTCTTTCTCCACCATCTCAGTTCTGCCCCTTCTTCCTCCACCACCCCAGTTCTGCCCCTTCTTTCTCCACCACCTCAGTTCTGCCCCTTCTTTCTTCCCTCTAGCACACTTAAAATTGTAACAAGTATCTACATTAACATATGTATTGCAATTAAAAAGTTTTGATTGCAGCTGTAAGCCTTCTCTCTAATTGCAATGGCTTTCCTCCCATGGAAGCAAAGGCTGTTACTGTTGCTGAGCTATCATCTTTGCAGGTTTTGGGGGCTTGTGTGTTTGGGGTTGGGTTTTTTTGTTTGTTTCTTTTTTGCTTTTTTTTTTCTTTAGAGAGGAGCAACAAGTGCTAAGGTATCCATCTCTTAGGTATGAATGCTTTCATGCAGCACTGATTTGCTTTCACAGAATCACAGAATCACAGAATACCAGCACGGTGGGGATTGGAAAGGACCTCTGGAGATCATCCTGACCAATTCTCCTGCCAAAGCAGGGTAACCCATAGCAGGGTGCCCAGGATCACAATATCCAGATGGGTTTGGAATCTCTCCAGAGGAGGAGACTCCACAACCTCTCTGGGCAGCTTGCTCCAGGGCTCCAGCACCCTCATAGGAAAGATTTGCCTTCTTTTCAGATGGAACTTTTTGGGTTCTACTTTGTGCCTGTTGGCCCTTGTTTTGTCACTGGGCACCACTGAGAAGTGTTTGGCCCCATCCTCTTGACAACTGGTTGCTGTATGATGCAATAAATTGCTTGGTGCTCTCTTGGCTGAGAATTGTGCTTTGAAATCTGTTTTACCTAGGCATCTTGTAAGTGCTTTTTTGGATCCAGTTCCTCTCCCAGTAAATTTGTCAGCAGTGCTGCCCATAGCTTCTTTCCTGTATCTGGATTTACATCACCTTTCATACTAGAAAGTTGGATTATTCACTTTCTAGGAACAGAATCTTCAGTTTTCTGTCCTACAGGTATAAGATACTTGATTTCCACCTTTCATTGCTGGCATCTTCTGTTTAGGAGAAGATATAAGATTTAGGAGGCCAGTAGAAGAGGGTCACTACAGAAGGAAGAACATGAAATGACAGGAAGAGCACAAAGCAGAAGGCAGTTAGAAGAGGATATGCAGAGCTGGGAAAGGACAACAGGACAAAATAGAGGACAATGGAAGGGATCAAAATGGCAGCAATAGTGAGAAAGAGAAAAGCTATGACTTCTTTCTTTTTTTTTGTTCCCTGGGAGTGATGAAGGCTGTTTTCCCCTTTTCTATTTTACATTTCTTCAATAAAAATGAATTAAAACAGGAAAACCACAGCCAACAGACTAACCCATAACCCCCTCTCCCCTGAAATAAAAAAGAAACACAGATGGAAGACAGTGAGTCACTGACCTATGATGCAAGTTCTGTCTTCTGTTTCAGTGACTACTTAGGCAAAGTAGAGCAACTTTGATGGGCAGCACTAAAAAGCTTTGACTCCACAGTAAGTCTGAAGATGGTGATTACTGCCCTGTGACCTAGGACACTGTTTCAAGGTCTTACCTCAGATGAGGAGGGGACTCAAAATGCAGTCTCTAATTTCCCAGAGTGAAACTAACATCAGATGGAAATAGCTCCTGGCTGACTGGTGTCTTGCTATACGTCTTCTGTACACACCTCCCATTTCAGGGTGGAGTTGTGGGAGGAGTGCATCAAGAAAAGTGTGTCTAATAGGTCTGGGGAAGTTCTTCTACCTCTCTACCTCTCTACTCTGCCCTGGTGAGACCACACCTGGAATACTGTGTCCAGTTTTGGGCGCCCCAGTTCAAGAAAGACAGAGAACTGCTGGAGAGTATCCAAAGGAGAGCCATGAGGATGATTAGGGGACTTGAGCATCTCCCCTGTGAAGAGAGACTGAGAGCCCTGGGGCTGTTTAGTCATCAGAAGAGAAAACTGAGAGGGGATCTGATCAATGTGCATAAAAATCTGAGGGGTGGGTGTCAAGTGGAGGGCGACAGGCTCTTTTCAGTGATGCACACTACTAAGACAAGGAACAACAGGTACAAGCTTGAACATAGAAGATTTCACCTCAACGTGAGGAGAAACTTCTTTACAGTGAGGGTGACAGAGCACTGGAACAGGCTGCCCAGGGGGGTTGTGGAGTCTCCTTCTCTGGAGACTTTCAAGACCCATCTGGATGCATTCCTGTGCAGACTACCCTAAGTGATCCTGCTCTGGCAGAGGAGTTGGACCTGATGATCTCTTGAGGTCCCTTCCAACCTCCAATGTACTGCGTTACTGTGGTGCTGTGATACTGTGAGATTGTGTGCATAAGCCACTTAGGAGGCTGGCAACCAGGAGCTGCTGGCAAGTCTAGGTGTCTATACTGGGACCAGTGCCATTCAGTGTCTTCATCAGTGATACAGACAGTGAAGCTGAGTGCAACCCGAGCAAGATTGCAGCTGATACCATACTGAGTGCTGTGGTTCATAAGACTGAAGGATGGGATGGGTGCCATCCAGAGGGACCTGAACAGGCTGGGCTGAGGAGAAACTCATGAGGTTCAATATGGCAAAGTGCAAGGTCCTGCACCTGGGTTGGGCCAACCCTCATTTTCAATCCCAGCTGGAGGATGATGAGATTGCAGAAAA